>NC_137923.1:30232633-30440133 GCF_963457725.1 Sprattus sprattus | reverse complement strand
ATTGGAGTAGAGTGAGAGATGAAGAAAAAAGAAGGAAATGGAAATAAAGAAAGGAACAAGGAAGGTGGGAAGGAAAGAAATGGAAAGAATGAATGAATTAATTAATTAATGTTTGCAATGACAAGTAAGATATATACAGTATCAGCTCAGCACACAAAGCTTTCCTCCACCACAGGCTGTAAGCCTCTCCCTGCCTCTGCTGTAAGCTGCCTAAAACATCTCCCTAAGCTCCAGTATGGGATAACATGGCTCAGCACTCCCCTCTCTCCCCTCTCCTCTCTCCTCTACCCTCTTTCCTCTCCCCTCTCCTCTCTCCTCTACCCTCTCTCCTCTCTCCTCTCTCCTCTCTCCTCTCTCATCTCTCCTCTCTCCTCTTTCCTCTTCCTCTTTCCTCTTCATCTCTCCTCTCTCCTCTTTCCTCTTCCTCTCTCCTCTCTCCTCTCTCCTCTCTCCTCTCTCGTCTCTCATCTCTCATCTCTCCTCTCTCCTCTTTCCTCTTCCTCTTCCTCTCTCCTCTCTCCTCTCTCCTCTCTCCTCTTTCCTCTTCCTCTCTCCTCTCTCCTCTCTCATCTCTCCTCTTCCTCTTCCTCTCTCCTCTCTCCTCTCTCCTCTCTCCTCTTCCTCTTCCTCTCTCCTCTCTCATCTCTCCTCTTTCCTCTTCCTCTTCCTCTCTCCTCTCTCATCTCTCCTCTCTCCTCTTCCTCTCTCCTCTCTCCTCTCTCCTCTTCCTCTTCCTCTCTCCTCTCTCATCTCTCCTCTTTCCTCTTCCTCTTCCTCTTCCTCTCTCCTCTCTCCTCTCTCCTCTCTCCTCTCTCCTCTCTCGTCTCTCCTCTCTCGTCTCCGCAGGGTGCTGAAGGTGTTCCTGTCACGCACAGCCCAGCGGATCCCCTACATGACCAGCTGCAGGGTGCTCCGACTGCTGGGCGTTATCCTGCTGGTGGTCTGCTGGTTCCTGGTGGCCTGGACCTCGGCCGTGATCCAGCACCCGGACCCGCAGCGCACTCTCATCGACGTGGGCGTCACCCCTGAGGGCCTGCAGTTCAGCATGTGCCTGCTGGACCGCTGGGACTACATGATGGCCGTCGGTGAGGCTCTCTCGGGCGCACCACTGTGCGTTTAGCGTGACGGTTTCTGATTTGATCCTCTTGTTGTTGTTGTTTTTTGTTGTTGTTTGCCTTGTTCTTGTGGCCATTGAAGTTGAAAGAGCATATGTAGTGTGTACTAATGTACTTACCTTTGAATAATTGTGGCTGTGTGGATTGGCCTTATAGACACAATAATAACAATTTGTTGTCGTAACACAACACTAATTGTTCAGTGTTCGCTCAAATACCTTTTGTCAAAGAGAATATAAAATTGTTTTATTTAATTGATCGAGTCAGGATAAGTTGCAGCCGGCGGTTTTGAAAGTCAGCCTCACCCCCCACACACTTCTTCCATGAGACAAAAGGATGTTTGTGGGGGGTTAGCAGAGAGAACAGCTAATGGGGAGTATCGGCCTATGGAGGTAGAGGCTGCTGTATAATTGGATCCTGGCTCACAGGAGATGGAAGACTGGGAGGCACGGGCTGTGCAGTTCCGGGCAAGAATCAGGATGTGGAGCCAACAGCAGGCTTACTGACAGCCTTTTGCAGGACGGGAGGGGTAGTGTGTGTGTGTGTGTGTGTGGTGTGTGTGTGAGTGTGTGTGTGTGTGTGTGTGTGTGTGTGTGGTTGTGTGTGTGTGTTTGTGGTGTGTGTGGTTGTGTGTGTGTGTTTGTGGTGTGTGTGGTGTGTGTGTGTGTGTGTGTGTGTGTGTGTGTGTGTGTGTGTGTGTGAGTGAGTGTGTGGTTGTATGTGTGTGTGTGTGTGAGCATGTGTTTGTATGTGTGTGTGTGAGAGACAGAGAAAAAGAAAAACCATGCGAAAGACGTGGGTGGTGACAGGGGGGAAATGCATGTGCCTTCAAGGGTGCGAGACGCTGCACCTGGAAATAGCCCCAGTGAGGGCAGGGCAGGACAGGGCAGGAGTTTACTACACAGAGAGAGAGAGAGAGAGAGAGAGAGAGAGAGAGAGTAGAGAGAGAGAGTAAAGAGAAGAGAGACAGACTAGAGAGAGAGATAGAGTAGAGACTAGAGAGAGTAGAGAGAGGAAATAGGAGAGAGTAGAGAGAGAGTAGAGAGGAGAGAGGAAATAGGAGAGAGTAGAGAGGAGAGAGGAGAGAGGAAATAGGAGAGAGTAGAGAGAGTAGAGAGGAGAGAGGAGAGAGGAAATAGGAGAGAGTAGAGAGCTGTAACCCAAGCAACTGCTGTGGATACTATTAGAAAATCGTTTTTCTTTTTTTTTAAATCAATGGTTGGCCTACACAATCCATTCAATATGTAAAATAAAAATGTATTACATTACATTTAGATTGTCGAGAATACATCTAACTTTTCCTCCACACACAAGTTGCTCTCCGTTGTGTTTATGCCCTCTCACAAACAGGTCTATTTGTCTAGCCCTCTCTCCTGTGACTTACACTAGATAGGCGACCCTAGATGGGCCATTCCCTAAGGGATCTGTTACAGGCACACCCAGGTGTTCCTCAGCTGCCAAACCCAGGATCCCAGGCACAGCCTAGCTCTACACACTGACGATGGCGTAAGGCCGAAACGCGTCTGTACGAAAATAAACTGGTTTTATTTCTAAAGAGAAAAGCTTGAGAGTGCGGTTTTTATTCTACTAATAGTTAACAGCCTAGCTCATGACAGCCTGTCAGGGGGTTAAAACCCAGCGGGTTAAAGGATAGGGGGTGAAATGGGGTAAAGGTGTGTCTCTCTGCTTGAGGAGTGGGGTAAAGCCCAGTGGGGTAAAGGTGTGTCTCTCTGCTTGAAGAGTGGGGTAAAGCCCAGTGGGGTAAAGGTGTGGCTCTCTGCTTGTGGAGGTGTGTCTCTCTGCTTGTGGAGGTGTGTCTCTCTGCTTGAGGAGGTGTGTCTCTGCTTGAGGAGTGGGGTAAAGCCCAGTGGGGTAAAGGTGTGGCTCTCTGCTTGAGGAGTGGGGTAACTGTGTGGGGTAAAGGTGTGGCCTCTCGCTTGAGGAGTGGGGTAAAGGGTGTGGTTCTCTTCTCCTCCTCTTACACAGCCGAGTTCCTCTTCCTCCTGTGGGGGGTGTACCTGTGCCACGCCGTGCGCTCCGTCCCGTCCGCCTTCCACGAGCCCCGTTACATGGCCGTGGCCATCTACAACGAGCTCCTCATCTCTGCAATATTCCACATCATTAGGTGAGCCATCAGCAGAGGCCAGAGTCACTGACTGAAGATATCTATCAAAGTCAGCTAGTTTTATTGAGGATACGGTGATTGTGTGTTTATGTGTGAGTACGTGCACGCATGTGTGTGTTTGTGTGTGTGTGTGTGTGTGTGTGTGTGTGTGTGTGTGTGTGTGTGTGTGTGTGTGTGTGTGTGTGTGTTTGTGTGTGTGTATGTCTGTTGTCAGTGGAGTAATTGTATAGCGCTGGACTGGTACATGGACATTTAGAAATAACCCCCTTCTTCCCCCACCCACATGCAGGCTCTGCCCGTACATGTTTATCTAAATTCTCCCAGAGAACCAAGCTGAATGTGTGATGTGTCTCGCTGAAGCGCGGACCACATTTCCATCTCCGCATTTCATCTCTCGGATCCAAAAAACACCCACACAGCCACAAGCCAGAAGGCTGTATGTGTATGTGTTTTGATGTGTGGAGAGAATGAATATTTTGTAATATGTTAGTTTAAAATGTACAATTGTACGATCAAAAGACTGTGCCATTCGCTATATGGTAATACCTTAACTATCTCTAAGGGGTCTTATTTATCGTTAAGTAATGTCGTATGTTTTCCATTTGAGAGTGTTTTTGAATTTTCAAATTCTACAGATATCTGTTGACAGCTCATACAAAAATTCTCAGCTGTTGTTCATATCTTTATAGGGCACTACAAGCTACCGCGCCTGTAGATGTAGTTAGAGACATGAAAGGGGCTGACATCACTTCTCTACTGCTTCCCCAACTGACTTAATCTTTCAAATGGATAATTACATTCGCGAACAGTGTTTATGAATGCTGCTAGCCAACTGGGCAGCAGGCGTTTATTTGGTCTGCACATTACTCGTTCAATTACGGCTATATCTGTTGTGAAGTTCCCATTTCCATGTTGTCAAGAGGACAAAGACACTGGATGTGGTCACAAAACAACAACAACAACAACAGGGAGTGCACAATGGTACACATTTGTGCTAAACATCCAGAGACACAGAGGGGGCAGTTGTCATGGAATAAATGAATAGGGCAGTGACAGCACTTCACAAGAGGTAAATGAAATATGCAGCCGCTGCATAAATCTGCCACGGCTCAAAATAAACTCTGCAACCCCAGTTCCTGTCTTCTGACCTATCTGCTCCGGGAGCCCTCATTCGGAGGTTCAAGCGTCTGCTCCTGCATCACGTTCCTAAAGGTTCTGATAAAACATTTCATTCCAATTCCATACAAGGCCCATTCGTTTAAGTTTAGATGTGTGTGTGTGTGTGTGTGTGTATGTGTGTGTGTGTGTGTGTGTGTGTGTGTGTGTGTGTGTGTGTGCGTCTGTGTGTCTGTGGTAGGTAGTGGGTATGCATAATACATGCCTTAAGGAACACTGTTATGAAACCAAAAGAAATTGGCTGCGACTATCTGCAAATGGTTGGCTCACTGTTAGTTTTTCTCACAAAACTAAAAATAGACTTTTCCTTCCAAAAGGAAGACCTCCTTTGCACTCACAATAAAGACCTTATTGACGCAAGTATTGATTTCTCCTCATTCCTAGGGCAATTTTCCTCCTATTATTGTCACTTTGTTCTCCAAAAGCGCCGGCACCCTGCACAAATAACTCACGGCTTCGCTCAGAGTAATTACAGTACAATCCACTCCGAGACCCGCTGCTCCGCCGCGCAAGACAGAAGCTTCCTGCAGAATCCTTTCACCTATTCAGCCTGTGTTCCTGTGAGCCAGCCACACAGCAGGCTGCTGCAGTGGGGAGATAAGCAGCCAGTGTGTCTGGGAGCCAGTCGTGATGCCACTCCCGAGTGATGTGCCAAAACACCCGTCTTGAATGACTAATGTGATTAATGAAGCGGAATCTCATTATTCCGAGTTGCCACGGCGGCAGTGGTCGACCTTTAGAGACCACCGATCCTCGCTTATTCGGTGAACTTCGGTGGAGGTGGCCTTGCTCACGTTTTGCCCAGCACCTTTTATTGTGCCAGGCCATAGTTAACCTTTCAGGAGACATGACAGTGTGCACAGTGTAATTATGAGGTTGAGTGACTTGCATGCAGCTGCAGGTCTCTGGTAGGGCCGTAGGAAGGGAGCTGCCAGTGGGAGAGGGAAGCACAATGTACTGATCCATGCTGAGGTTTTTATCAGGGGGGTTTCCTTAATGATCTCCCTTCCCCATTGAGCTTCTCAAGAAGGAAGATTGGATTCTAGAGGTGTTCCAGAGTTATGTACCCACGCACAAACACACACACACACACACACACACAAACACACACACACACACACACACACACGCACACACACACACACACACACACACGCACAGTCATGTCATTTGTTATCTTGTTTCCCACTCTGTCCTTAGGTTCTCCCTTGCCTCTGGGCTACACCCTGACTGGATGCTAACGTTATTTTTCGTCCACACACACCTGACTGTCACTGTGACACTGGGCCTGATGTTTGTCCCTAAGGTAACCTCTACGAACATTTGTTCCTCACTGAGTTAAATCCAAATCATGAATCGTCTTATTCCACGCTCCATGCATTCGGTGGAATAGTCACCCAATTACCAAATGCGTTCAAGTGAGTCGGCTGTATTTTGCAGTTTGTAAAGCTTCCAGCATGACAGAGAACAGAGAATGACATGGCGGTGTTGTTGTTGTTGTTGTTTCTCCTGTAGTTCTTCTCCTCAGAAACACACACCAGAGATGACATTGCTACAGAAGCCTTTGAGGATGAGCTGGATATGGGTCGCTCAGGCTCCTACTTAAACAGCAGCATCACCTCTGCGTGGAGTGAGCACAGTTTGGACCCAGAGGACATACGGGTCAGAACACGTACATGTAGTCAATTAGCAGACACTTGTGTCCAAAGCGATGTATAAGGGAGAGAACTTAGAAGGACTCAAAAAACAATACAAGAAAATACATACTTCCCTACACTTATAGTTGAATAAATGAATGGACATACTGAAGTAGAGATACATTATAAACTATAATCTTTTAGTTTCCATTGCAAGAACCCAGGGCATTTCCCAGGTGGCACAAATGTTTACAGGAACGGACCCCTAATTTACCCTTTAAAGCTTTCTACTGGACCTACCTGTCGTAGCCTTTGCTTTTGGGTCGCAATTCACAATCAATTCTGACATCAATTCTGAAAACTACAGTATAATGATATGTTATATATGCCAGTCTCAGCACTAACATTATACCGTTAAAGAAGGAATGAATGTGAGGATTACCCCAAGGTTCGAATCATTAGTTTCATTTTGCTACTTTTTAAATCTTACACTGTTGATTAACGCATTCTTTTATGCGAATTTTCAAAACTCCCCTGCAGGAGGGTTAATGTGGCTTAATTAACTTCAACTCCTTTTCTTACCATCCCTCTGACTATTCCCATCCTCTGTCTATTCCCATCCTCTGACTAATCCCAACCCCTGACAATTCCCATCCTCTGAGTATTCTCATCCTCTGACTATTCCCATCCTCTGAGTATTCCCATCCTCTGACTATTCCCATCCTCTGACTCTGACTCTGACTGTTGCCACAGGAGGAGCTGAAGAAGCTTTACACCCAACTGGAGGTCTACAAAAGGAAGAAGATGCTGGCCAACAACCCTCACCTGCAGAAGAAGCGCAGCTCCAAGAAAGGCCTCGGCCGATCCCTCATGAGGCGCATCACAGAGATCCCAGAGACGGTGAGCCGTCAGTGCAGCCGCGAGGACCGGGATGGCGGCAGCGACCACGGGAGCAACCGCAGCACACTCAGGAGGAACCACCTTGACTCCAAGTACCGGGAGGACTCCCTGAAGAACAAGATGTCCTCTGTAAAGAGGTCGCACAGTTACGACCATGTCTGTGACCAGAATGGGGACCCCAGCGCAAGCACAATAACCGAGAAGTTGGAAGGCTCCACACCTGAAATTTCCCTGTTGGATACGCTGATGGGAAGGAAAGCTAAAAAAGTCCCAGATGCCCCGAAAATTGAGCCTGCCGAATCAGCAGAGTCTGTTCCTCTGGTGTGCAAGTCGGTAAGTGCCCACAACCTCACTGCCGACAAGAAACCCATCCACCTCAGGACAAGCATAATGCAGAAGTCCTTGAGCGTCATTGCCAGTGCCAGGGAGCGCACCCTGGGACTCACAGGGAAGACCCACAGCGTGGAGGATGCCAGTAAGAAGGGACTCAAAGCCAGAGATGGCAGACTATCACAGGTGGACGAGTCCCCAGAGGGCTACCCGAAGATGATCATAAGCCAGTCAGTGGAGTACTCCAAGACCCCGAGCAAAATGGGCATCATGAAACAGCAGGTGAGTGGGAGCCAGCCATCCATCTGCTCCGACGCTGGCCGGAGCAAGGAGCTTTACGACCTGTCTGAGGTCTGCCCCTGGGAGGTAGAGGATCTACCCACTCCTTCAGAGGGAAAAAGCCAGAAACACGTGTCCATTGCCCTGTGTGAGACCACTTCAGTCCACGGGGGCAGCCCCAAGAGTGGAAGGTCACAGCAGAAGCAGAAATGCATGGGACAGTCACCCTCCAATCGTCGCCGCTCAAGGGACAAGACAGGGGATAGAGACGAGATGATGCCAAGAAAACCGAGAACTCCACTCAACCTGACCCCAAATCCCGAGGTGTGTCCCTGGGACATGGAGGAGCCCATGGAGAGTGCTGGACTGTCTCCAGACAGAACCAACCGTAAGAAGAGCGTGACACCCACCAATGGCAAACCTAAGACTCTGCACTCAGACCACTCCAAGTCCACGGGGAGCCTGCTGCAGCCCCCGGTCCTGATGGTGGAGATCTGCCCTTGGGATTACAACGCTCCTCCGTCCCCTAAGCAGGAGAGAGCCGTGAGCCCCTCTCACCACACCAAATCCAAGGACTCTCATTCCAAGAGGAAAGGTTCCTGTTCTTCCAAAGGCAAGGAAAGGGATGAGGAGAGACGGCATTCCAAGAGCAGGGAGAGGAGGAGCTCGTCCAGCAAGGGCTCCGAGAGGCGGCGGGTCAGCCAGTCGTCCGAAAGCGGCCAGGTTGGCATGACGGCCACTGGTAGGCGACGGAGCTCCACCCAGGAAGCAGGGCTTACGGAGAGCAAGAGAGCGGAGGTTTGCCCCTGGGATACTGAGACTGTGCCTGACGGTACCACCAAGGATGGTGCCAGTGCCAGCACCTCCACAACGAGAGACAAACTTTCAAATCCTAAGCCTGCTGGGACACTAAAGAGTTTCAATAAGGAAGACGTCTGCCCATGGGATGCTGAGACTGTGCCTGACGGTACCTCCAAAGATGGTGCCAGTGCCAGCACCTCCACAACGAGAGACAAACTTTCAAATCCTAAGCCTGCCGGGACACTAAAGAGTGTCAATAAGGAAGATGTCTGCCCATGGGAATTTTAGGACAAAATGGCTGCCAAGTGAAAGCGCATGATACTTAGATTGTATTGTGTGAAGCTGTTTTCTTCTCATAGCTCCCTCAACCTGATCTTTGGATGTAATGAATCCAGAAGGTGCCCTTGAAGAATGGACTGATAGTTTTTTTCAACGTTGCCTTGTTGATTCTGTTAGGTCCCCTGAACAAGCATTCCAGATTGTTTTCAGATTGTTATTCTATTTGTTAAACTATAACAGACATGTTGTTCTTGGTGCAATTATACAATTCAGAGTCACTTTATCTGCCGTGTAGAGAGTGATTGTGTAATTCCTCACTTGTGCAATGATTGTTTAGTCATCTGGCTTTTGTTCTTAGCTCTTCTCTGACTGACAATACAAATACATGGGTTTCGACACACAAAACCTAGATCCACCAGTGGGTAAATATCGTATAGGATTTTTGGCTCGTTGTGATAATTAGGAAAGTAGTTGCGGAAGCTGGTTCTTAAAGGTATTATAGTGACAGTGTGAATTGTTTACGATTCAGCCAGTGCCCTTTTTGAACTAAACATTACAAATTACATTGTCAGGATGCTTCTTTTCCAGGCCAATTAAAATAGCACTCTTGGCATGTCACACAACTTCTTCATTAGGCATATACAAGCGTGAATTTCACACACTCTATCACACACGCTCAAACACATTTTTGCATTAGAGGCACCAATATATCACATGGGGAGTCTGTTTCGATTTCCATTTAAATTCCCTTCATCGAACTCAATTATAAATATAACAAATATGTTTGTATTTGTCACACATTACAAGTAAGCAAAGGTGAATCGGTTATATGTTGCCAATTAGCTATTTTAAATTCACCCCCGTTCTCCATTTTGTACCAAAGATGTACACTTACTTCTGTTAAAGACCAAAAATGGTGTCATGACAGGAAAGTTTGTTTGCATGTTTGTTTAGAAACAAGTGTTGTGCAGTAGGTTCGGCCGCATAGTAGATTTACTCAACGTGTGGAAAATGGGTATCGCATGGATGAGCAGACCCACGCTACTGTTCCGTTTATGTTGAACATTTATTTATTTATTTATTGTTTCTCTGCATTGCTGTCTTCACTCGACTGTAGCCATGGTATACGTGCCATAGTATACGGTAAAGGTACACTGATCAAACATAACCAGTAATGTTGATTGGCGGGGTGTGTCTTAAAGGTGTAGTGCTCCAGTGGCTTCTGCATGACAGTACACAATACATCACTGCCCACCTAGACTGCTGTAAAGACTTTTAAAGCATTATTCAATGGAAACTATACCTGCCTAATCCACTGTATTTTGTGCTTGTACTGATGTCAAATAACAAGTGTTGCATCCACATGTGAGGGTGGGGGTGGGTGTTTACATTGTAGATTTATATTATGTTCTACTGTGATAGCATGTACATAAATACCCCCTGTCCCATGCAATAAACATTTCTATGAAATTTAAAACCAAGCTTTAACTTTTCATCTTCCTCCGTCCATGAAAAGAGGACATATAATGCTTTTCCATAATTGTGTTATTTAGCTTTTTTGTGTATTTAAATGGTCTGCAAAGTTACAAAGCCCAAAGTACACGTTCTCCCACTGAAACCACTTTTCTCAGCTGATTAGGTGTAAAATGAGGCTGTTAATCTAAGGTTAACTAAAGGAAATACTCTCTTGTTGATCTATATTATCAGAGTACCATTATAAACATTTCTTAAGCAGCACTCAAATAGGGCTTACAATAAAGAACATATTAGGTATTTGCAGCTTTAAAGCAGCAAAAACATATATAAAAGTTACTGATAAATCAGCCTGTGCAGGCATATTAATCACACACAGTTACAATCCAAATAGCATATTTGTACATATGACTACTTTTTTTTCGAGACACATTGTATGCATGTATCTATGGCCTTACTAGGTAAAGTCAGAAATGAACCATCTCTACGCCTGCTCCACAATGATCCAGTCCACCCATAAATAACACACTGCCCACCTGAAGGAGAGAGAACAGCAGGGCCTCTATCACACTCAGCACTCCATCCCATATGGCATGCCCAGCAAATCTCTAAAACCTGTGGTTCTGACCTCTTCAGAAAAGCTTAATAAACCAGATGCCTACAGCACATTTAGCCTTAATCATCAATCCTTAGGGCCTGCTCGTGTATTTTGACCCACTGAAATGCAAACTTAACTACCCTGGGAGGATAGATGTGCAATGCATATGCATAAATAATTTTCGGTTATGCAGACTCAACCTCCTCGGTTTTGAGTACAGGGGGGTACATTTTGGGTACATCTGGACAACATTGCCTCCCTGAGGACATTCTTATAACTACATGCAAATCCGTAATATGTGGCATACAAAAGCTCACTGGTGAAAAGTCAGATAGATAATTAAAGCTCACCTTTCAGAGACATTCTCTGATGTCCATGTAGGGACTGAGTGGGGCATATGAGACCATAGCATGGTCACATCAAATGATTTCCCCAGGAAGAAATCATTCCAATCTAAAAAGTAAACTGGATGAATTAGCATACCCCTCCTATCATTAAATCCAGAAGGCTCATAGCTATGTCTCTAGCCGGCTGCATTACTTCATGGATATCGCAGACAATGGCCGCATCCTGTAATTTCGAATGAATAATAGTATTGAGGGGAATCAAAGGCATTCCATTCTGAATGCGTGTGCTGGTCAGCGGCTGGTCAGCTCTCAATACACAGAGAAAGTGTGGGTTGCTGCTGTTTTGTTTGAGCGCAGATGACAATGGCTGTTTGTTTAAGAGACAGTACCAAGGCCACTTTGCACAGTCACGCAGTTCATTATTATGATTCTGATAGCTAGCATGTATTGATCTATTTCTTTCCTAAGAATGATTATAGATGGTTGTTGTATTTCCTGTATTACAAGTGCTAATTTCAAGGCCTACATGACACAAATATCACAGTTAGATTTAAACTGTTTAGATGTTGCAGACAAATAAGAATATGACGCACTTGTAGTTAATACCTAGTTGAACTTAACCATTGGGGGGTGCATGCAACATGCCACAGCATTTATGTGGAGACGATGGTCCTCCTATGGTACCCTAAATAACCAAATGTCTGCTTATTTAAAGCCCCTAAAAGGCATGTGTAGAATTTCAACTCCAGATAAGTTGTCTTCTTGATATAATTAAACATCTGAGGCAGCTTTGTGCAGCATATAATGACTTTCTGTGCAGGAAAAGGATGTTCAGCAGACCTTATAGACAACATAGACTGCCAAAACAAGTTTACAAAAACCTGAGCATGCAATAGCGACCTATGCAAATCGGGCTGTGACCTTACCACACCAAGGTAGAAGGTGTCTCACTTTCCTTCTAACCTCTTAATGAAACAAAAACAATGAAAATAGTATTTATTATTTTCTTTGAATTTTCTATGCACGTCCGTGAACGTAAAAATAAAAGTCTATATTGTTTATTATTATTCAAGTTAGGCTACGTGATGATTTCTGATAATGTGTGTTATAGTAAAATGCCGAACACTGAGGGGTAATCGCAGTAAATGTATGTCGTAGTAAATCATCGAGCCGTAACTGAACACATTTTGTTGGTGCACATACCCATCCTGTGTTCTACAGTCGGGTGTTTCCTGTAAGTTCGTCTCCACCTCTAATTAGCTTGCATGCATGACGTCAGCGATGCGGTGGTGGAGAGGACCAGCCGGGGTTCTACAGGCCTGTCAGAATCTGGGAGCAGACAGAGAGACTGACATCAGACGGAGAGCGACTTCCTGACAACGCTGTTGAAAATGGGAAACGTTCAAGTGAGTGATAAAGTGAATTTCAAACTGCTTCTGATATGTTTTTGCTGCTTGTTTTTGTTCGGCATCTTATCGTTTAAAAGTTGTCAGAGTCAAGTGCGCAAGAACTAAAGGGAAATATAAACTGCACTTCATTGCCAGATGTTATGCATGTGACAAAAAGTAGACTACCATAAATCGAATGGCTTTAAGGGCTTTATAGGCTTTTTAAAGTTCGTTTAAAATAACCCATACGATTTAGACGGATGGCCTTTTCAGTACTTTCTTTATGTTCTTAGCAATGATATTTGCTAAAAAAAAAAAAAATTGAGCCGTGCCGCATGATGCCGTAGGATCCACCCACGGCTTGGGGAATTTATATATAACCCAGCTGTGATCAATAAAGTCATACAGGCAGAAAGGACGGTGGGCGAGGCGAGAGACGCTATTCTAGCCAGCACACCAGCATCCCATGACTCAGCGAACACGATTGTACCCTTTCTTGGCTGCTGTGCTTTAGCAAAGAGGCCGATAAAACGAATGTGGAGATTGGGAGGACAGAGTCTGTCTCTCGATTACAGAGAAATGTAATCAAATGTTGTGTAATTATTTAATGTTGAGAGTTCTTTTATTTCAGCCCACCATTGTTCCTTATGCAGACTTTGATGTGACATCTGATATCAAAACTTTACGAAAAGCCTGCAAAGGCTTGGGTAAGTTTGTACATCAACAGGATCAGAGATTATATTTCACAATTAATGGTTGGTAGTATGGAATTGTATGTTGTTTTACTAAAATAAGAATACTCTGCACACAATAGACATATAATGGCATTGCAAAAGTATATTAAAAAAAAGATGTCCTCCAAAGAAAACCAATCTGGTCCCTCATTTGAAATAAATAAAGTCTACTTACAAGTGGCTGACATTCCAGTCACAGAATCCTACTGCAAACAACTTCCTGGTCCCTTCACAGGGACCGATGAAGAGGCCATCATCTCCATTTTGGCCAACCGCTCTGCTGCCCAGAGGGTGGAAATAAAGCAAGCTTATTTTGAAAAATATGACGACGTAAGTATATTGTTACGGCTGTTCTGGGTTTGTGTGGGTGTTCGTGCATTCCGTAAAGAGCCTTATTACACAGACTTTTGAAATCCAAGGTGTGTCTGAGAATAGATTGAGGGCTTAATGGCAGAAGCTGTCTCTGTCTGACACGGGCAATTACATAGGCATACTGGGCCCTTTACGCCTAGAAAGAAAAACTATTTATCAACAGAAATTATGTTTCTTAAAGAGATTAGGGAAGCCTTTCTCTATAACAGGGAAATTGTTAAACCTCTATGGTACTACAAAGCACAAAGTGATTTTTATAATCATTATGGAAGTAAACATAGTATCAGTGTTTGATGACTTGTACTGTTTAAACATTGACTAATTTAAAGTATCATAACCCTGAGTGTACAGGACTGGATTATAAATATATGTTTGGACATTTATGTTTGGTCGATTATTTCTCTGTTGTTACAATGATATTTGGCGTTGTATTTTTTTATCGTTGGAAAGCCTGTTTATTTACCTTTACAATGATGTCCAACTTGTAAGGATCGTGCATTTGTGGAATGAGCAGCACAGCTGATTATGTGGGTAGCGCCCAAGTAAAATTTGCCAAAATTCTCTGCCAGTGCTTAACAGTGTATTCTCCTGTTGGTATTGACTCTTTGTTTTGAGTTGTTTGGTGGATTGAACTCTCAATCAGTTACAAGGAACAAACAGGACGTATTGGCAATTTTACACTTTATTCCTTTATACACCGTCAGGAGCCTCAGTAGTGGTGTACAGCACGTCTAAGCTGATCCCACAAGTGTTCAATTGGGTTGAGGTCTGGGATGAGATTCCGCAGCCAGTGGCAATCCCATATCTCCACAATCTTTGACCTAACTCCATCCTCCAAGATGACAATGCTTGTCCCCAAAGAGCCAGGGTTATCACAGACTACCTCCAGAATGTGGGAGTAGGGAGAATGGAATTGCCTGCCATAAGTCCAGACCTCATCCAATTGAACACTTGTGGGATCAGCTCTACGTGTTAGAGTGACCAACACAACCACGCTGGCTGACCTACAACGACTCCTGGTTGAAGAATGGAATGCCATCCCACAACAATGTGTGACCAGGTTGGTGACCAGCATGAGGAGGAGGTGCCAGGCTGCTGTGGCTTGGTATGGCTCTTCCATACGCTACTGAGGCTCCTGACTGTATAAACGAAATAAAGTGTAAAATTGCCAATACGTCTTGTTTGTTACTTGTCACTGATCGAGAGATCAATCATCCAATCCACCAAACAACTCAAAACAAGAGTCAATGCCAACATGAGAATACACTGGCTACTATTGGCAGAGAATATGGGCAAGTTATACTTGGGCGCTACCCACATAATCAGCTGTGCTGCTCATCCCACAAATGCATGATCCTTACAAGTTGGACATCTTTGTCAAGGTGAATAAACAGGCTTTCCAACGATATAAAATACAATGCCAATTAGCACATTTCCAAACTTTTTTTTCAAGTTTATTATATGTATACATGCTATATTTCATACACAGTAGTTTCAATTCATTCAGTGTCTTATTATATCATGATAAAGCTGTGTCTGTGTGTCTGTGCTTCCCATGTGTCTGTGCTTCCTCTCAGGAGCTGGAGGAGGTTCTGAAGAGCGAGCTGACGGGCAGCTTTGAGAAGGCCATCGTCGCCATGCTGCACCCTCCGCACATCTACGCCGCCAAGGAGCTCCGCAGGGCCATGAAGGGAGCCGGCACCGACGAGGACGTGCTGGTGGAGATCCTGTGCACCAGCAGCAACCAGGTCAAGAACATCAAAGCAAACGACCACAATAGCATACGATTACAGAAGTAATAACTCCTCTTCATGTTCCAGAAGACTTCTCATTATATGAGCAAAGGCTTTCTTAGCATGTAGGCGGAAGCTTTGGATAGGATGGATGCCATGTCATGTCAATCACTATTATACAGTATGATTAATAAGGCACAAATATTTAATTCCACTGAGCAAGAGGCTAAGCTTGTAATGTGAAAACCTGTCTGTAAAGGTGTCGGGTAATCCTCAGCTGTATGTGAGGTTGGTGGCTGCTAATGGTTTTAAAACGTCTTAGTGACAGACCTATGTTGAGAGCGGCAGTATAAGTGGAGAATGTGTGTGCAAGCCAAACACTCAGGGTAGAAGAATAGAAGAATGTGTGGAGGCATGACATGGAAAGGGTGGAAAACATGAATCATATTCTACAAAAGTTGTAGCGTCACAATAAGTTAATGTCTTAATAATTATATTACTCTTGTCACTTTTATTCCTCTCAACAGGATATCAAAAACCTGAAAGATGCCTATGCCCAAGGTATGTGTGAGTTGATGGTAATAAAATTATGAATTTCATATTCTGGAGAAATCCTAGTAACATTTCTGTTTTCCTCAACAGTAAATGAGCGTGACTTAGAGGCTGATATTGAGGATGACACGAGTGGAGATGTGAGGAACTTGCTTACCTCTCTGCTTGAGGTAAGGTTTCCCGAAAGGAATTCCTTTATTTTTTACTCAGGACTTGTCAGCAGTTATTTGCAAAGTGTTTTATCACAAACAATGTATGGAGAACTCAATGTACGTATATCAGTAGGACAAGCAATGTAGGCTATTCTATCGATATGGCACTTCAGTGTCTATTTAGCCCTCGTAGAATGTCTTTGTGAACACAAGTTAAAGCATAACAAGATAATTGCCTTTAGATCCATTATGTATTTGGGTATCTTAACATTGCATCCTTTCCTATGCGATGCTGAAGTTCCTGCTTCCCAGGGGGATGTATTTGTTGATTGGTTAGGTTGGTATTCTGGCATAGTTTGGTTCATTCTTTCTCAGCTTTCACACCCATCCTGTTACCTCCATCTCTGAAAGATGTGTGAGTCATATCCTGGCCCATAGTTCCCATTATAATTATTATTATAAAGCACTGAATCATGGGTGCTGCCTGAACACAAGCCCCTTTGACATGTCATGGAGAAACTTTTGAACCCATGTTGCCATTTGTATTGGATAAATTCCTGAACGGAAAATGATCAGCCGTGAGGTATCAACGGGTGTTCATTTCAGATAAGCCTTACTATAATGTTTACTGCACCAAATTAGTTTGATGTGGTGGCAGTGTTCATGAATGCAGCTGATGGTAGTGAAATCCAAGAGGAAATGTACACCTCCATCAAGATTGTAAACCTGGGGCCGTATTCACAAAGCCTTTTATCTTACCACTAGGAGTGCTCCTAACTCGCGCTAAAACCTTTTACGTAGGAGTAATTTCTTAAAAGTGATTCACAACGGCTCTGAGACCTACTCATACTAAGGATAATACCAACTCCTAAGCTTAAGATAAAAACTCCGTTGCTATGGATGACGTCGATTCTAATGCACGAGTTTAGAAGGGGTGAGGACGGTGATTGGTTGTTGACAGGCTCTCTCATTAAAAACTCATTCGTGACGTCCCTCTAACAATCCCACTATATCAACTGAAAATAAGAGAATAACCTAGGCTTCAAATTAAGTCATATTAAATAGTTATGGACAGTGCAGTTAGCAGAATGCACACGCATGATGACAAGTTTGTGCATCCAACGGGAATGACACTTTGCACGATAAGATAATTAGAAAGCGATCAATATATAATACGGCAATTGCATGTAATCAAGGCAGTAATAATTAAAGCACCCAGCAAACTGTTAGGCTATTATATTTCCAGCCCTTGACCACTTCAAATATCAGCACATACGGCCCTTCAAGCCCTCCAATCTTAATTGATCAAAGCGAAACGAACGTGAACCGTAGCCTAGGCGAAAGCCTACTGGTCCCTGGACCAATAGCCACTGTCACCCCAGCGGCATCCAGCTGGTAAGTTCTCAAAAACCTGCGACCGCTCTCCGTTGAAATGCACGAGTCATCGGTACATCCAGGCCACGGTGGACGAATTATTGTAATGTGTGTCCCGTCACTGGACATTCCTGCGATCGCCATGGAATTTACTTTGATATTGTGTAATAGGCGATTGTCCAAAAGCAACTGGATAAACTGTTGGATGATGTGGGGTCTACAGTGCGTTGATAGTTTGATGAATTAAACGGCTGACTTTATGTTTCCAAACATTTCACTTCGGGACACATCGTTGTTTAAAGGCGTCATTGCATCCCGCGCTAATTCTACGACAATATTAATACCTTCACGGTTTAAGCAATGTCTTTTATCAATTCCAAGTCGGCTGCAGCCATCTTACGATTTTTTGTGAATAGGTCTTAGTGATTTAGGAGTCCTCATGAGGAGTTTTAAGCTGTCCTAGACTTAGGTGCTACTTTTAGGGATAAAATATTTTGTGAATTGCTCTTAGTAAAAAAAATTAGGAGTCCTACATTTAAGACTGACACGCCCATTATTTTTAGGAGTTTCTCCTAAATTCGCCACTTATGAGCTACTTTTAGCCCTAAGATTCTTTGTGAATACGGCCCCTGATCTCTTCACCACCAGGCAATCAGGGATGAAAACTTCGAGGTGGATGAGGCCTTAGCAGAGCAAGATGCAGCAGCATTAATCGAGGTAAGATTACTCTTTTATTAATAGTAATGTTTACTCTCTTTATGCACACAAGGTTTTTTTAAAGGTTCATAATGGCAAAGAACGGGCCTAAAATCTACACAACAATTGCTTTTCTGCAGACTTCAGTTGCAGTCACATTCACCAGATGCACCTAAAGATCCTCTTAAAATGTACTTTCCTAGCAAGTATGATTGCCTGAATAAATGCATTAGACGAGAATGAGAATGGGGAACACCTGTTTTAAATGCAAAGTGCTTTATGAGAACCCCCTCCCCCCCTCTTTTTCTTCTCAAGGCTGGAGAGGCTCGGTTTGGAACAGATGAGTCCACCTTCACCCACATCCTCACACACAGGAACTACCTGCAACTCCAGGCCACATTCAAGTTCTATGAATCAGTACGTTCACAAAGGACTTAGATAAATCACATGCAGACTAGATAAATAGCTTTCATCACTTTTTCTTGGGCCACCTAAAACTGCATAGGAAAATAAACATTGCATGCAGGCACTGCATCCTAGACTAGAGAGCCCTTTTACAAATAGACAAATATTGTCTACAACAACGCTCCAAGTGTACGTGCACTATTCTGGTGATGTTGATTGTCTTGATGTGATCCAATGTTTAGCCAAGGTGTTTCTATTTATCTGTCTAGCTCTCTGGCACTGAAATTCTGGACTCCATAGAGGATGAGGCCACTGGGACATTGAAGGACTGCTATATCACCCTGGGTATGACCCCCTGAAGGCTCCAAAATGTCTCCTGATAGATGACCTACTTACAGATCATTAATGTTCAACCAGAAAGACCCAACTGAGCCTTATTGCACACTGCCTTATTGTTCACAGAGAGCCTATATTTGAATTAAAAAATTATAAAAGTATTAGGTATGTAATATTGCTGTATTAAGAGATTCCTGTACTTACATAATGTATGTTAGAATATACCATAAGATGACCTATAGGACCAGTTGCTAAATGGCATAAAATAATAGGATGAATGTCTATAATTGCAATGATATTTTAGTTTATTAAAGGTAGTTCTGTCAAACTGACCACTTTGAAGGTACAGTTTGCTGTGTTGGGCAATTTGTATTTCTTGACAAAACAACATGGACTTGTCTACTGCAGCTCTCCAATGATGAATATTGCTCAATGCTTCTGTCTGTTTGTGTGGATGTGGGAACAGTCCGCTGTGCCAAAAACCCCCAGCTATACTTCGCTCGCCGACTGAACGCAGCCATGAAAGGAGGTGGCACAGACGAGGACACACTCATCCGCATCATCGTGAGCCGCTCCGAGGTACGGCAGGCTTGGAAATATGGCAGTGGGCTGTCTGTGGTGCAGGCTGCAGGCCGCAGGCCCGGGTCATGGATTACCATCAGCGGTCTGGTCCAAACAGCCACAGGGTTACAGAGGGTTTCCTTGTGGGAGACGGCAGTCATGCTTGTGTCGTTCACAGCTTAACTCATCTCATATGTTTAATTGTACTGTATGTTCAGCACAGTTTGGAGCAGTGGTTACAAAAAAGGATCTTCAATCATGTCAGGATGTAGGGAAGATCCTTCAAATGTTTCAGAGATTAGTTTTATAGATATGTAAATACCTGTGTTTTTATTATGAACATCTATACGTTACTATGTGTGATGTATGTAAATAATATGTACGTAAGTCTTCCTTACACTTTCCTTATGTATGATAGTTGTTTGTTTGTTTGTTTTATGTGGTTGGTTGCTTGGCAGATTGATCTGGAGACCATTAAAGAGATGTACCTCGAGAAGTACGACGTTCCCCTGAAGGAGGCTCTGAGCTCAGACTGCGGCGGCGACTTCAAGCGTCTGCTGCTGGATATCATCCACTAAGAGAGACAGCCTCACAGCCGACTAGGCTGCTACGCCAGCTGTCCTTTCCTCAGCTCCAGCCAACAGAGCTCAGCCAGCACCCTCCCTCCCTCTCTCTCTCTCCCACCCCCTCACTCTATCTTTCTTTTTCTCCTTCTCTCTCCTCCTCTCTCACTCACTCTCTCTCTCTCTTTCTCTCTCTCTCTCTCCCTCCCACCCACTCACTCTATCTTTCTTTTTCTTCTTCTTCTCTCTCCTCCTCTTTCTTTCCCTTTCCCTCTCTTTCTCTCTCTATTTCTCTCATTCTCTCCCCCTCTCTCTCTCCGTTAATCTGGCATGGTACACAGCAGTTCAGTCCTCAAACACACAGCTACACACCCTCCTGTGTTTGTAGGGGGTATTGAAACCAAACATTTCTACCTTTCTCTCTCTGTCTGTCCGCCTGTCTCTTCTTACTTTCTTACTAGTGTTGCACTGATATTGTTAACTTTTAAACCTAAGTGCCGGCAGGTGATCGTATAACAGTAATCACGCTGTCAGACACTGCTGAGGTTAAGACTGTTCATTCTCATCCTCTGTTTAGGGGACCATTGCTTTAGAGTGTGGGTCGTGGTTGTCTCTAGGTAAAAACACAGCAAACAGACTGCCATCTCTTCCGCAGGCCCACATAATGTGCTGCGGTTTTATTGTTTTATATGGGACTAGATAAGCGTTCAACAGTGTTACAGGCATTTATCAGAACTTATCATATCATAACCATTTGGAAGCTACTACATACAGTGTAACACACTACTGATAGTAACCTCACTTTAAGAGCATTGTCTCTGACTTTAGGCCTCAGTTTTTGTAATAGATATAAAGATATTAAGGTGTTTAACAATATGCTTCTCTTAACTTGTGTTACGCAATATGATGTATCTGCAGTAGGCTATGTGTCCGATTCATTTATCATCAGTTATACTCTGAATGCATGTCATCTTTTCAGCAGATATATTAAATCTATATACAGAAGCAATTAGCATAATATCACCTAGCCTTTCTAACGCCATAACATCAGAATGTAGGTTTGAAGTTACCTAACGGTATGAGACATGACACACTCACTGAGTAACATGGGCAGGTTTGAACGTGAGTGTACTGGGGATGATGACATTAATGCTGTGTGAACTAGGATGTGAAAATATAAACTGACACTGAACAAAATAAATGATTAACTGTAAACTGAATCAAACTTTTTTACTCTTTTTAGTTAACTGCTATTGTAACACTGATGTTAAAAAGGTGTGTTTTGTTTTTCAGAGGGAATTAACCAAATGTACAAGAATTGTATTTTGATTATAAGTCTCTAGATGGCGCTGCCAGCCATTTTATTTTTTCAGCATCAATTCTTCACAGTCAGGGCATCATTCAGCACATTGAATGTCCACGCGTACCATGTTGAAGTATTCCTGCCATGGCACTTTTCTTTTTAAATGTACAAACATTCAATTTTTCCTGAGCAGACTCAGAAACACAACATGCATTTAATACACAAAATATGGCCACATGCTGCCTTTTTATCAGGCATTCCTCTCAGTGACCAGCAGACTGTGTTCTAACCATAGACGTATAAACGTGTATTCATGTCTATGGTTCTAATCTGTCCAGGCGCCATGTCAAGGAGCTTAAATAATACTGTAAAAATGGACTTTGCTGAGCCCAAGGGTCATATGTGAAACAGATCCATCTGGTCGTATTCCTCTGTGTAGGAATGCGCAGCAAGCTGCTTAGAAGTGGATCTTCACTGAAAGACTTCCAGGTGCTGTTTCTAAAAACAGAACAGTAGCGTCACCCCAGCTGCCGCCATTCTAGTGGGACATCAGGCTCTGCCTGCGCACGCACTCAGAACCGGGAGGCCTATTTACCGTTAACTCACAAGCAACCGCGACTCCCCATCAGCTTCCATGGGCACAGCAACAGGCATGACTTTATAGAGCTGTGAGGTCTGTAAGCGCGAGGCCTGTAACCGTGTTATGGACCCACATGTGGAGGCCATACGTTACCTCCGTTTCCCTTCACTCACAGACTGTCCGCCTCCAAACCCGCAGGACGTCAGAGCCTTGATTGATCCACATGAAACGCCTGCTCTTTCCTGGAAGTGTTCAGGCCTGGGTTTTTTTTCCCACCTTTTCACTCGTTTTCTCCCCTCTCCCCTCTGGCTTCTTGCATATATCACGCAAAGAAACAGCAGCAGTTTTTTACTCTCTGAGCAAATTCTGATAACACTTCAATACATGTGGCAGTGGCACTGAAAGGACTTGCGAAACTGATCCGAATGCATGTGGTCATAACGCAACTCAGGTCCTGCCTGTTTGTTTCTCCCTCATACTGCCCTCACAGTCAGCTCATAGTCACAGCCAGCTTAACAAAGTGTTTGACATAAACTTATTTATACAAAACGACCGAGGGGAAATGTACAGCTCAGTGTTGCACCCCGATGAGTTCCTGTCTGACATACGGTGCAGTCCTACAGCAGAGCACCCTACACTCTGTGGCTTGTGAAGACAGAAAGCCAAGCAAACGCATATGAATGGTTCATTCTATTGATGCGGGATGAAGTTATCCGGTTTGGATCTGCAGGAGGGTTCAACTTGTTCCCTGTCCATCTGTGTTGTATTAGAGGATGTATTAACGTGTGCCTCAGTGAAAGGTCACTTATGGGTGAGTGGTGACCTCTTTAAGACACTGCCATAATCGCTCACAATCGTTTACATTTGCTTTCCAAGAGGCCTGTGCGGTAGTATGGAATGCCTCCCCACCATGAAAATCCGTACCTTCCCAGTATAAACATTTGCAAGTGGCCTCTGAGTGCCACGCTCACGCTCAAGCTTGTAAGCCGAACGGCCCAAAATACTTCCTCATATGTATTACATGTGGCTTTACTTCAGAGAGACTTGAGCGTGTGGGCGTGTAGCTGCTCTTCTCCTGTGCATGAAAAGCCTATCAGGTTGAACAAAAAAGCCCCTGGTTTTCTGTTTTTTTGATTTCCTAAAAGATTACCAAAATCAAATGGGTATTCATCTATCCGATTTCAGCCACAAGTGAATCCATGAGGACTATAGCCTGTTCTCGCTCTCTCAGCGGTCTTAACCTCCAGGGTTGGGAAGGTTACTTTGGAAATGTCATAGGTGACAGATACCCTGTTACAAATGTAATAAGTAATGTAAGTATTTAAATTGCTTCATCAAAGTAATATGACTATTACATTTCATTACTTTCAATTCACTTTTTGATTGGCAGATGAGAGGCAGTGCAAATTGAAACAAGGTGGTTAGCAGCTCAGGAGCACCACAGGGGACTGGACTCCCACCTTTCCTTCTCACCCTGTATATCACCTCAGACTTCTGGGACATCTTGACATTTTCAGATGACTTTGCAGTGGGGTGTGTCAGTGGTGGACAGGGGACTGAGTACAGTGTGGACCACTGTGGTACGGTGTGGGAACAACCACCTTTTCTTAGACGTGACCGAGACAAAGGAGATGATTGTGGGTTTCTGGAGGACCTGTCCTGGGACAAGAGGTGGAGGTGGTGATGGAGGGATGTTGCATATGTTCTACCAGTCTGTTGGGGCAAGTGCAATTTTCTTTGCAGCCATCTGTTGAGCAGCATAAGAACCAGAAAGCCCACGAAGTTCCATTGATTTAAAAAAAATAATAAGAAGAAAATTATAAATAGAAAAGTTCCATTGATTTTAATGGGCCACCCCAACGTTTAACGTAAAAATCTGGCCCCCCAATGACCAGACTGGACGCTCATCGGCCCCCGGGTAACTTGAGTTTGAGACCCCTGCCCTAGAGGTTGATGTGGAGACAAGGATGCTGCCAAGCTGCTCAACATAATGAACAACACTACACCTTCCCTACACAACCCACGAGAGGAGACTCCTCGGAATGGCAATGCACATTTGACATTTAATTTGCACATTTCAAGTTAAATAATTTTTTTATTGTATTTATTTTATCTTGTTTAGCAGGAATTGAATATAATAATAATAATAATAATAATAATATATATATATATATATATATCTATATATGTATATATAGATATATATATTCTGTGTTCTGTCTTTTTACCTATCTCATTGTGCATGTTTTTGTAAGTTATGTGCGATCTATGTGATTAACTGATGCAACACTGGAATGTCCCTTTGGGGATAAATAAATACATCTATATAGCTATCTGTCTATCTATCTATCAGTTGCAGAGGGAGAAGAATAAGCTTCACGGATCAAATCAAAACATTCTCACAGCAGCTGTGATTAAATTAAATGTGATTAGCCATCTTTATTTGAAGACAAGAGACGCTGACACAACAGGTTTTTTTTAAACATTTCACTGTCTGTGGCGGGATTAGGCCCTCTAGAAGGGGTAATTACATTTGGTAGGCAGAGGCTGATAGAATTAGAAAATGGCGTCTAACCCAAAACATCTGCTCCCTGCAATCCTAACAAGCCCTGCCAAACAGCATTCCACATCGCCATTTCCAAATGCAAACAACAAAACTGTTGACTTGATTAGTCTGTCAAAAATGCACTGATTTGCCAAGAAGGCATTGATTTGTCAAGAATGCTCTGATTTTAAATTACTGGATTAAAAATCTAAGTGCAGATTGTAGTGTAATTTATATGTATGGCATAAATACAAACAATATTTGGAGTAAACATCCCATGCAATCAGACATACAAGCAGCATATATAAAGCAGCAGATAAGGCAGCACTGTTTTCCTGATTGTCACAATCCTGTACGGAATACTAGCTGGAAATATTAATCCTTTAATGTAAATAAATAAACCCCAAAAAAGCCAGAACATGTTAAATGTTTCATGTGTGGCCATCACACTAAAATAATAACTGTCTTTGATGTCATTAAAAACCCCAATAGAGCTAGGGACAACAAAAGCAAAAGCGTACAAAATCACAGAAAAAAAATAAACAATTTGAAAATATTTTGGAACACTTTCCAATAACACACAGCCTTTAGGTTTTGACTATGAATGAAAGAATGCCGGTACAAATGCGTGTGTCATAGCCCAGGTGAGCAGGGGGGGAGCGTCGGGAGCCTCCGCCTAGGCAGCCACCCACAGTATGGACAGGCTACTGCTGCCTGACTCATGGGCGATCTGATTGATACGCCCACGCACACAGTCCACCGTCACAAACACCGCTGTGCCGTTACGCACCTGGAACGAGGCCCGCAGCGCCACGCTGGCCCACTGGCTGCCCTCGGGCATCTGACCCCCCACCTGCTGGGCCAGGGGCTCGCTCTTAGCCCCCGCCGGACCCTCCGTCTGTGCCCGCCGGTGCAGCGTGAGGCGCAGCATGCTGCAGGAGTGGATGACCCGCAGCTCCAGGGCCACGCTGGCCGAGCCGGCCTTCCGGAAGAGCAGGTCCCGCTGCGGGTGAGCGTCCCGGGCTCCACTGAGCTCCAGCTGCTCGGCGCGGGCGGAGGTCTGGTGGAAGTAGAGGGCTCTGTTGCGCACGGCGCCGGACGGCAGGCTTTTGGATGAGACGGAGGCGGCCAGAGAGGCCGAGCTGGCGCGCGGCACCCACAGCAGGCTGAGCATGCTGATGCCTGAGTCGTCGCCGAAGTAGCGCACGTTGCACTGCGCCGGGGCCAGGATCTCGAAGGTTAGCGCATCGCCGGCGTGGACGGTTGCCGCCGCTGACAGAGAGTTGGAGGTGTCGCGGTAGTGCACGCCGTGATGGTAGGCGCGGGCCAGCTCCACGCTGGAGCTGTTGCGGATGATGTACGCCAGGAGGGTGAAGCCCTCGCTCACGCACGTCTGCCCCATGGAGTACACCGCCTGCTGGAGCACGAACCGAAGCGAGCCGCTCTCCGCGAAGCGCACGCCCCTCTCGTCGTGCGTCAGCGCCACCACGTACGGGTCGGACACGGACGTGGTGCGGAAGGTGGGCCTGTAGTTGGTGTGGTAGTGAGCCGAGGCAACGGCCTGCGCGCTCATGGCCACGGCGCCGGTGTCGTGCGACAGCCAGAGCAGGCTGAGCGGCGTGCCAGCACCGGTGTGGAGGTGCAGCCGCTCACTACCGTCGGCGCTGCAGTGGTGGCTGGCGCTACGCAGTTGCAGGACTAGGGCCTCCCCGGCCTCCACAGCGCTCGCCATGCTCACGCTGGCGCTCTGCAGGGCCTTGCCCTCCCGTTGCTCCACACGCACCCCACTTAGGTCGCGCCCCTCGTCCTGGTGCCCCCCCTCCCCATCCACCGCCCCTCCGGCCCCCCCGCTGGTGTTCAGGCGCAGGCAGGCCTGCACGAAGCTGCGGCAGCCGTGCCTCAGGGCCAGGTTGTAGTCGGCCCACACCAGGCCATGCTGCCGCATCCCCAGCTGCCCTCCGGCGCATGTCAGCAGCTCGTTCTCACAGCCGTCGGCCTTCGCTTGGATCTTCAGCTGCATGCTGGGAAAGGCATGGCCGTGCGGGGCTTCGGAAGGAGGCAGGGCAACGTCCCCGGCCCATGACAGCGAGAGCTGGCCGGCGCCCTCCGAGGGGGTGGAACAAGCGGTGTCCCGCAGAGACGAGCAGGGCGTGGCCACAGGAGTGTGGTCGCAGTCCGAGCAGGCCTGGCACTCCTGGAGGTGGGTGCTGTAGTAGTAGCCATGGCCACAGTGGCCAGCAGCGCCCTCACGCTCCGAAATGCCCTGGCACCTGAACCCACCTAGGTGGCACAGAGAGAGAGAGAGAGAGAGAGAGAGAGAGAGAGAGAGAGAGGGAGAGAGAGAGAGAGAGAGAGAGAGCGCAGGATCAGCTGGCCATTCACACAGGCCCCAGTCATGATTCCACCGACCAGACGTGACCAGACCAGATGTCAGTTTTGACAGGTTGTAGATCAGATAGAAGTCTTGCTATTTTACCAGTGAACAGAGCCAAATAGACTGAACTTCCAATCCACACCAATAAATAATACACTAAGGGATAGATATTTAAATGTTTAAAAAGACATGCCCTTCTCTGTCAGTAGACCTCAGCATAGTGCATTAGAATGTAGTTTACCTGGAGTGTTGAAACACTGGTTCTGCTCTCCACAGAGGTTTGTTATTTCCAGGCATTCATCTCTATCCTGTATAAACGAAGAACATAACCATAAAAGAACCAAAACCATATACAGCCGCGGAAAAAATTAAGAGACCACTTCAAAATTATCAGTTTCTCTGGTTTTACTATTTATTGGTATGTGTTAAAGTAAAATGTACATTTTAGTTTTATTCTATAACCTACTGGCAACATTCCTACCAAATTTCAAATAAAAATATTGTCATTTAGATCATTTATTTGCAGAAAAATGACAATTGGTCAAAATAGCAAAATTGATGCAGTGTCTTCAGATCTCGAATAATGCAAAGAAAACAAGCTCATATTCATTTTTAAACTACACAATACTAATGCTTACACTTAGGAAGAGTTCAGAAATCAATATTTGGTGGAATAACCTTGATTTAAAATCACAACTTTCATGTGTCTTGGCATGCTCTCCACCAGTCTTTCACATTGCCGTTGGGTGACTTTATGCTACTCCTGGCGCAAGAATTCAAGCAGCTCGGCTTCTTTTCATGGCTTGTGACCATCCATCTTCCTCTTGATCACATTTCAGAGGTTTTTTATGGGATTCAGGTCTCGAAATTGGGCTGGCCATGACAGGGTCCTGATCTGGTGGTACTCCATCCCCACCTTTACTGGCCTGGCTGTGTGGCATGGAGCATTGCCCTGCTGGAAAAAACACTTCTCAGAGTTGGGGAACATTGTCAGAGCAAAAGGAAGCAAGTTTTTCTTCCGGGACAACGTTGTACTTTGCCTGGCTGAGGTTTGTAAAAGACCATAAGGATTGAAAAAGCGGACTGGAGGTTCTTCTAAGTTCGTCTTCTCTGATGAGTCCGATTTCACAGTAGGTGCAAGACTCTCTGGCTTGTAGGCCTCTCCAGGTCTCCGTCTAACCATCAGACGACCATGTGTTGGGCAAAGCTGAAAATTGGACTCATCAGAGAAGACGAACTAGAAGACCCTCCAGTCCGCTTTTTTCAATCCTTATGGTCTTTTACAAACCTCAGCCAGGCAAAGTACAACGTTGTCCCGGAAGAAAAACTTGCTTCCTTTAGCTCTGACAATGTTCCCCAACTCTGAGAAATGTTTTTTCCAGCAGGGCAATGCTCCATGCCACACAGCCAGGCCAGTAAAGGTGTGGATGGAGTACCACCAGATCAGGACCCTGTCATGGCCAGCCCAATTTCGAGACCTGAATCCCATCAAAAACCTCTGAAATGTGATCAAGAGGAAGATGGATGGTCACAAGCCATGAAAAGAAGCCGAGCTGGTTGAATTCTTGCGCCAGGAGTAGCATAAAGTCACCCAACGGCAATGTGAAAGACTGGTGGAGAGCATGCCAAGACACATGAAAGTTGTGATTTTAAATCAAGGTTTTTCCACCAAATATTGATTTCTGAAATCTTCCTAAGTGTAAGCATTAGTATTGTGTAGTTTAAAAATGAATATGAGCTTGTTTTCTTTGCATTATTCGAGATCTGAAGACACTGCATCTTTTTTGCTATTTTGACCAATTGTCATTTTTCTGCAAATAAATGATCTAAATGACAATATTTTTATTTGAAATTTGGTAGGAATGTTGCCAGTAGGTTATAGAATAAAACTAAAATGTACATTTTACTTTAACACATACCAATAAATAGTAAAACCAGAGAAACTGATCATTTTGAAGTGGTCTCTTAATTTTTTCCGCGGCTGTACATATACTCGTAAACACACTATACACTCTGGAGATACAACATCCAAATAGACCTTTTCAAGTCAACTTTTAGCAGTATCTGAAAGGAAACACTACACAACATGATGTACCTGGCATATCTGATCTGAGTGTGTGGAGCACTGGGCCACCAGGAAGAAGCCAGGCGGGCACACGGTGCACCTCTGGCAGCGCGGCCGTTCCCCGCTGAAGTCACAGTACTCGTCCGTGCCACACGCCACGCACCCCAGCAGCGGCTGCCCCACCTCCATCACACTGGCCTCCATGTCCACCTTATGGGCCGCGTAGGACTCCCGGGCACGCTCCCGCTCCCGCGTCTGACCCCCGCCCAGAGCGGCGTCCACACGGGTGGCCCCCGTCCCTCTGTGTGCTGCGCTGTGCAGGGCGAGCTGGTTGGCCGAGTCCTGCAGGAGGCTGAACTGGGCCGTGAGCTGCTCCAGCAGTGCCTGTGTGCGGTGCTGCTGCTCCACCACCTCCTGCTGCTGGGCCAGCAGCACGCTCTGCTGCTCCGCCAGGCGGCTCTGAAGGTCGGACACCTGCGCCTGCTGCGCCTGCAGCTCCTCCACCAGCCGCTCCTGACCCTTTGCCAGGTGCAGCTGCAGCACCAGCGCGTCCTCCGACGGGACCTCGTTGGAGCCTGTTCAGAGGAAGACGAGGCAGGGGTTGGGTCAGGGTTGAATTTGTCATGAAGGGGCTGTGTGTGAGTGTGTGTGCGTGCGTGCGTGCGTGCGTGCGTGCGTGCGTGCGTGCGTGCGTGCGTGTGTGTGTGTTTGGGGGTGGAGTGTAAGAGGAAAATGTACACAGACTGTTGATTTACTGTTGTGTAGGACTGGTAAAGTCTGTCGCTGATGGAAAAGCTCTTAATAAACTAAGCACTACTGACGGCTGTGTCTATGCAGCAAGCTATGGTTTGCAGTATCTTTTTGTTTTTCTTTTCAGACCCTGATACTGTACTGTGGTGTGTGACGAAAGATAGTCAGTAAATATAAACTCAATTGTATAATATGAACTGTAGCAACAGACACATTTAATTAATTAAACTCCACTGCAGGAATATGTGCATTGAATTTCTGATGTTATAATTCACTGTATTTTTAATATACAGTTTTTAATTAACAGAATGTAATATACAAACAAAAACATAAATAAACACACACGTGGTATGAAACATAATTAAACGATGTTTAATATCGTGATTTCTACCTGCTTTGACGTCACATGTCAACTGAATTCCAAGCGAAGATCCGAGGTCTGAGGCGAAATCTGAAAATTCCCCTAGGAATTGAGCGGCTCTGTCCGGCAAATGCACCACAGAGGAGCGAGGTCTTCCCCCACTGGAGCCGGCTGTAGCTGAGCACTGTTCCCCAACACATGATTGTGGTTTTGGCTTTGAACGAATTCGAAGCGGCAATTTACATCCGATTCCTCTGCATTCTTGAGTGTCATTTCGAGGTATGAGTTTATGAGTTGCACAGTCCTGTCCAGTACATTCTGGATTATACACCTCGGCAGTTATACTCGTCGGGTTTTGCCGTGGAGAGCTCTCTCTCCCATTCTGTGGGGGGTATATAGTATACGGGACCGACTGACCTCTTGTTGAAGGATCATTATAGCCATTCTGATGCCTTCTTTGCACCGGGCCACCCCGCGTTGCGGCAGCAAGACGACTTGAACTCGTACCTGTGCGCCCTAAGCATTGCGCGCCCGTGCATTGTGTGTCGTGCGCGCCCGAGCAGTGTGCTCCTCTGCACATTTCTGCAGTCCCGCAAATACATCCATTTAGAAAAAGCACAAATAAAAGAACAGAACCAGCCATCTTAAGTCAAGTTAAAAAAAATATAAACTCCGTTAACTTTGTCGCTCTAAAAATCTCCTCAATGTGGGGACATTCTGAATACCGCTGAGTTGCCTCTTCAACAACGTGCCGTCAACAGTGAGTTCAACAGTCTACCTGAATCCACATGCCACGCACACGCAACAGGGTACAACACGTTGCCTACTCATTTAACATCTCGTTTTTATATGCATTGAGTTAGCAGGTCGGAACACATCAAAAATATTATGCATTTCCTTCCAGTTAGGGTTAGGCTTCTCGATTTAACTTATCCGCCCTGTCTATATAGTATTCCAGACACATAATTGGCACCAGGTTTGCTTCAGTTTTCAGTTAACCCATAGGTTCCCTCTGGACATACGAGTGCTGTGTATCGCTTAAATACAGAATTCCAGAACGCATTAGCAATCTCTGTCAGCAACTGGCATATTAAGATTATTTTGAAAGAGAATCTAAAAATGTGTGCCGGTGTTGTACCCGATTCAGCACCCCCGTCAGAATATGCACCCCCTTGACGCACCACTCGCAGTTCGCCTAAACAAACGCAGGGAAAAATACTTTACTACGATTCGATTATTTGTGAAAGAGATGGAAGAGAAGAACACAAGTGATTACAGTCTTTAGAACTGTTCTAAAGAGTACAAACAACCGATGTTTTTCTATGCACCCCCTTGACTCACCACTCGCTTGATCGGAAAGGAAAGCAGTTCGCCTAAATAAACGCATGGAAAAATACTATACTACGATTTCATTATTTGTGAAAGAGATGGAAGAGAAGAACACAAGTGATTACAGTCTTTAGAACTGTTCTAAAGAGTACAAACAACCGATGTTTTTCTTCCAAAAGCCTCGGATAATAGCGAACGCAAAAGAACACCTTTTTGTTCTGTGGAAATATATAGCCTACCCCCATCCATGACTACAAAATGAATTAATGTAATTTTGAATGAGCAAGTTGAATGAATTTGACACGGTGTTTCACAAGACTAAATAACGAAATGCAGTTTAGTATCTAACAGGAAGTGCAAATAAGCAGAAAGTGCAGAATATGTGCATATGAATGGCAGTGGTATATACATAATGAGATAGTATAAGATACAGTATGATACAGTACTCTGCTTACTCATACTAGTCCCATGTCTGTACTCTGAAAAGCATTTGATGATCTGATCAACAGAATTCTTTTAAAGGGGGGGGGGGGGGGGGGGGGGGGTGCATATCACGACAGGCCAATTTCATACCATGCAGAATAAGCACCCCCTGTTCAATTCTGCTAGGAAGGTGTCACATGCATGAAACTCACTGTGCTTACTCATACTAGTCCCATGTCTGTACTCTGAAAAGCATTTGATGATCGGATCAACAGAATTCTTTTAAAGGGGGGGGGGGTGCATATCACGACAGGCCTATTTTCACACCAGTCAGAATAAGCACCCCCCTGTTCAATTCTACTAGGAAGGTGTCACATGCATGAAACTCACTGTGCTTACTCATACTAGTCCCATGTCTGTACTCTGAAAAGCATTTGATGATCGGATCAACAGAATTCTTTTCAAGGGGGGGGGTGCATATCACGACAGGCCTATTTTCACACCAGTCAGAATAAGCACCCCCCTGTTCAATTCTACTAGGAAGGTGTCACATGCATGAAACTCACCGTGCTTACTCATACTAGTCCCATGTCTTTACTCTGAAAAGTATTTGATGATCGGATCAACAGAATTCTTTTAAAGGGCGGGGGTGCATATCACGACAGGCCTATTTTCACACCAGTCAGAATAAGCACCCCCCTGTTCAATTCTACTAGGAAGGTGGCACATGCATGAAACTCACTCTGCTTACTCATACTAGTCCCATGTCTGTACTCTGAAAAGCATTTGATGTTGGGGTCAACAGAATTATTTTAAAGGGGGGGTGCATATCACGACAGGCCTATTTTCACACCAGTCAGAATAAGCACCCCCTGTTCAATTCTACTAGGAAGGTGGCACATGCATGAAACTCACTCTGCTTACTCATACTAGTCCCATGTCTGTACTCTGAAAAGCATTTGATGTTGGAGTCAACAGAATTCTTTTAAGGGGGGGGGGGGGGGGGTGCTTATTCTGACCGGTGTGAAAATAGGCCTGTCGTGATATGCACCCCCCCTTTAAAAGAATTCTGTTGACCCCAACATCAAATGCTTTTCAGAGTACAGACATAGGACTAGTATGAGTAAGCAGAGTGAGTTTCATGCATGTGACACCTTCCTAGTAGAATTGAACAGGGGGGTGCTTATTCTGACTGGTGTGAAAATAGGCCTGTCGTGATATGCACCCCCCCTTTAAAAGAATTCTGTTGATCCGATCATCAAATGCTTTTCAGAGTACAGACATGGGACTAGTATGAGTAAGCACAGTGAGTTTCATGCATGTGACACCTTCCTAGTAGAATTGAACAGGGGGGTGCTTATTCTGACTGGTGTGAAAATAGGCCTGTCGTGATATGCACCCCCCCCCCTTTAAAAGAATTCTGTTGATCCGATCATCAAATGCTTTTCAGAGTACAGACATGGGACTAGTATGAGTAAGCAGAGTACAGTATCATACTGTATCTTATACTATCCCATTATGTATATACCACTGCCATTCATATGCACATATTCTGCACTTTCTGCTTATTTGCACTTCCTGTTAGATACTAAACTGCATTTCGTTATTTAGTCTTGTGAAACACCGTGTCAAATACATTCAACTTGCTAATTTAAAATTACAATAATTCATTTTGTAGTCATGGCTGGGGTAGGCTATATATTTCCACAGAACAAAAAGGTGTTCTTTTGCGTTCGCTATTATCCGAGGTTTTTGGAAGAAAAACATCGGTTGTTTGTACTCTTTAGAACAGTTCTAAAGACTGTAATCACTTGTGTTCTTCTCTTCCATCTCTTTCACAAATAATGAAATCGTAGTATAGTATTTTCCCCTGCGTTTGTTTAGGCAAGCGAGTGGTGCGTCAAGGGGGTGCATATTCTGACGGGGTGAATCGGGTACAACACCGGCAAGCACAACAATGCGATAGATCAAGGTTATTCGTTTTGTACACTTCAGCACTCCACACAGTCAGGCAAGCCTATACGAAGTACCATGGCCCAGCACAGAAGCAGGCTTTTTGTGTGCAGTCTTGACAATCGCCATGATGCAGTGTTTTTTTTTTACCCAACCAATACACTAGCTTGCTCATGTGACTGGGAATTTTGAAGTAAAAATACTGCTGCTTGATAAGTGCATTACAAAGTACAATTATACCTCACAGTGAGATCTCACTGCTAATTATAAATCAAGTATGGCCTAACTGGGGTGGATTTGAAAATACAGTCATGAAATAAACAAAACAAGACTCCCAACCCAACCCAGTCTGACATGCAGACTTATCACCAGTCGTTTGTCATAAATCTCTTCGGTTGCATCTGGCTTTGATTTCAACATAAGTGGGAACAGCAATAGAGCCACATACCATTCTTCATTCTACTTTATGACATTCATGACAAATCCAGTCATTGAGTTTCCAGTATCACTTACCTTCCCCAGGTCCTCGACCGATCTGATCATTCAATCACCTCGTCTGTAGTAGCCCTACGTACTTGAGTGCAATTCTCTGTACTTGCTGAAGGAGTATATAGGCTACTGTATATATACAAATAACTTTGTTGTCCCCTCCAGATGTGTGTACCCATTAACTACGTTTATACAATCATCTGTTCAAAGCCACAATTCAGGTACACATTTATTTTGGCATTTAAGTTGCATTGCTGTCATGGAGAAAGACTGCTAAAAGGGATGTGCACCCCTATGGTGAGAAGCATGAGTAAACCATACTTGTTTACAGACTTCCTTTATGTAATACCAGGAAGCATTGAAGCCCACATCAGTCTACCAGTCAATGCTGAGAGTACTCACACGCTGCATAAAACAAGTGGCACCAGCCAGGGTCCTGTCCCGTTCAGCAGGTGGAGCACTCAAGGGCTCTTCTAGTGGAGAGAGAGGGCTACCCACCACAGACAAGGTGAGTGCCTCTGCAATTATTTTACAAGGTCAACTTTTTTCTACAACCCCATTATCTAAGTCAAAAGGGCTCAACCACCATTTCAGGGGCACTTCATAAAAGAATAAGGGCTCTTTCAGCTGTGAGGATCATTGTTCAGTATCTCACAAATGGATTCTGTTATTTTTTAATATGGGAGCAGAAAAATCTGCGCCAGATTGAAGGGTAAATCTCTTGGGTTGGGTTGGGTTGGTTTGGGTCTTTGGAGGCCCTCATTTACGTACATGCACATGTCTGTTTTAGCAGCCAGCCAGACACTATTTTAGCATAAACAACTAGCCGCTGACTCAGCCACCACAAGCAGGCCGCCACATGTACCTGAGACTGACACCTCTTCATCCATGCTGTTGCTGCTGCTGCCGTAGCTGCTGGGGAATCACATATTTCACAGCTCAGCACTCAACTCTGGCAGCCCTGGCTCCTCTGATGACTGTGATCCTCTGATTGTGTAAAAGCACTGGAAAGAGAACCGTAACTACCGCAGCAATGCCTGAACATGGTGTAGCTATCTGACTGGGAAACTGTAAATCAAGATGCTGCAGGAGCAAGAGCCACTTCAAACTTCATAGATCATCTGTATTTTTAGGAAAGATTTCTTAGTTGCTTAGTTGCTGTGACGATGGATGGGGTCCAAAATGAAGAGTCGTGAAAAATCGATGTTCTCAGTGACATTGAGTTGTTTGTGCATCACGTAAGGGGTGATTTGTCTCCTTGATGTAGAAGTGTCTGCGTGTGGGCGGATCAGCCCTCCAGAGAGAACACAAAGGGTGCGCTCTGACTGCCTAATTGAAAGGAGAAACTGAACTAGTGTTTACATCCCCCATTTTCACTTTCATATGGAAGCAATGCTCCCACTCGCCCTCCCCCTCAACCTCATTACAGCATAATGGCTGTCTGTACACTGTGCTGCATGAGGAAAATCTAACAGGCTTTTGGCGAAGATCAAACAACGAGCCGAGGCGATGGAGTCATTAAGGCAATAAACTATGCAGGGTTATATATCAGAGCCTCGACTTTAAAGTGGTGAAAATGTGTCAAATTTACTGATAAGCCCACATACTATAAATGCTATCTAATCATAGGTAATAGGGAATTTTGGAATGTTTTGAAACAGCTGCTGTCTCAAGGTTTTCCAAAAGACGTTTTACAGGTCTTGTACTGTATATCTGTGTGATGCATCTTTTCAAAAAAGTTGATTTGGCTTCCTTTTTTTCTACTCACACCATAACGTTGCCTGTACGTGTGACATCCCGTTAACCCTCTGTGTTCACTTTGCTCTGTTTTGTAGATGACTGAAATCAACACCCTGTTCAGTGAGCTTATGGATGAGATGGATCTCCTCTCACAGGTGAAACACCCACTCACGTCACTCACACCACTCACGTCACGCACAGGACAGCACACACTGTCTGAGCCTTCAGAACTGGCTTACCATGCTGGACCCGTGATCTAAGAGCTCAGTGCACCCTTAAGGCCAAACACACTACCATCTGATTGTCCAAGCCCAAACCACCCCCTTTGGCTGCATTAGCATGCAGTAAACACAGACACATGTTCTGAGATCTCGGTGCCTATCTGCTTTCTATTATAGGGAGCTGGTGTCCACCTCCACTGGCAGGGATACTGGGCTGCTTCTGGGCTTAAATTAGCCCAGAAAATACTGCCGTTGTTTGCTTTGACTGTAGGAATTGTGACCAGCTATGCGATCAAAACACGACACAGAGAGGCATAATGCTTGTGTTCAGGCCTTTTAAGAGCTCTGCACAAGGCAAAGAATTTGCCGTCATAGCCTTAGACCATCTCACTTAAAGAAAAGTGCCCCATTAAGTTTCTACTAGGCGGAATGAACAGCGGTCATTGAGAAGCCATGCACATCACTAACCATGTTTTCTCAACAGAGTTTTGAAGCAGAGACAGGTCTATATCAGAGCAGCTCTGACGCAGAAGCCATCAGCTCTATGTGCTTTAACAACCTGAATGGTGAGTTGCAATGTGATCGATAATAAAGCAATGGATGTAACTGACTGTTTTAGAGACCTGGGTACCGACGCAGCACAGCCCTAGAGAGCCTTTGAGTTTCCTCTGAATTAAGTTCTGCTCTGTTCTGCTCTGCCTGCCTTCCTCACTCGCAGAGTCTCTGCACGAGCTGGAGGAGTGTGACCTGGACATCCTGGTGGCCGGCCTGGTCGCAGACCTCTCTCTGGCGGAGGAGAGGCTCACTCTGAGGAGTGCCTCACCACAGCCTGCCCAGACCCCGGCCGCCCCGGGGGGGCTCACCTCCGCTCCACCCCGGCTGGCCCTGGAGGGCCCCTCATCACAACTCTCTCTTCAAGTACCCACACCTGCAGTGTCACAGGTGATTACTACACTGAGGTAGTACTTACAAAAACAGTAACTACACTAAATTAACAGGATGTTGATGATGAGGAGACGGTAGAAAATGAATGTTATTATTGAAGCAATTTTCCAGAAAGTGTCAGTAACATGTTATGTGAAGCCATTTGCATTGTGTTGATATACAATCCATATAAAACACTAATGTCAGGTAGGCTGTTGTTAATGGTTTAACTGCACTACTTTTTCCACTTTGCAATTTTGCATGCCAATTAAAGAATATCACAATACCTACATCAATAATAGATGCACTGATTGCTCAAAAAAAAATCAGATCTCCAGCAGTTATTCCTCAGTTTGAATACATTAGTTTTACAGTGGAAAAGACTTTTCAACAAGTCCCACTAAATAATGCCTGTTACAACCCCATGTACATGCTATCGGTTGATTTGATCGGTTGAACAAATACATCTGTTATACTTTCCAGATTGAAGCTACAGCACAGACAAAGGCAGAAAAAATCAAATTGGCTTTGGAGAAGCTGAAAGAAGCCCAGATGAAAAAGGTATCTCAAATTACCTCTCTCTCTCTCCCCCCCCCCTCTCTCTCTCTTTGTTTCCAAACAAACATCTCAGGGGTCTGTTTGTTTGGAGCCAGTGCAGGCCTGTATGTGAGCAGTAATATCTTCAACGTTACCCATGTGCACTTGATCATTATTAAATAGTCATTTGTACCCAGACAGAAACAAACACATGATTTTCTCTTAGTTTTTTTTTTTGGGGGGGGGGGATTTGGATCTGCACAAAGCTGATCATTAAGGTCCTGCTGAGTGATGGCAGCTCCAAAGCTCTGATGGTGGATGAGAGACAGACGGCGCGCAACGTGCTGGACAGCCTGTTTGAGAAGACTCACTGTGACTGCAGCGTAGACTGGACCCTGTGTGAAACCAACCCACACCTCCAGATCGGTAAGACACGAATAGTTTCTGATCAAAGGTCGTGAGACTGGACTGAACAATGAAACAACAAACAATTCTCATGAAACAATAATTTAGTACAAAAATAAAACTTCTTTTCTGTTTTTATTTTTACAGAGAGAGCATTCGAGGATCACGAATGCCTTGTGGAGCATTTGTCTACATGGAGCAGAGACACGGAGAACCAGCTGCTCCTCCTGAAGAGGTCGGACAAATATGCCGTCTTCAGGGAGCCTCAGGTGAGTGTCAGTGGGAGAGAGAATGACACAGACAGAATGGATAATGAGGTCACACATTCGCAGTATAACAGGCCAGACCTGATTTAATCACACGGAGAGTCTCTTGTCAACAGATGTTTTACCTCTGGAAAAAGAACGGGACTAAAATGAGTGAAAATGAGAAGGGATTTCTAATAAAGGTAAGTAAAACTGAGCGCAGCTAAAAAAAACAAAAAACAGAGGGCCTGTCACCTTGAATTTGACTGCAAATGTTTTTTTTTAAACCTTAAAAGGCATCAGTAGGAAATCGTTACATTTTGGAAGGAGGACTGTTTGTAGTTCATGTTTGATCCCATGAAGTTTTAAAAAGATGAAAAACAATCCAAAGCATCAACCGCCTGTGTAACGCACGACTCTAACGCGGCATAATCCCGTCTCTACTCGACTGATCCTCCACCCGCAGGAGAGCTTTGAGGGCCCCTCAGCCAGTGTTCCAGATCTGGAGGGCGCGTTATTCCTCAAAGAAAGTGTGAAGAAGACTTGGAAACGCCGTTACTTCATACTGCGAGCCTCTGGGATCTATTATATGCAAAAGGGAAAGACTAAGGTCAGAAACAACCCAGTTAAGACAGTGCTGAGTGCTATTGTGTCCAGCTGACATTACACTGCCAATGTAGAATCTGTTATGAACTCACACCACATGCCAGGCATTTAAATATGACTTATCAAAACAGGGAATCTTGGACAGAAATTATAGGATTGTGTGTGTGTGTGTTTGTGTGTGTGTGTGTATTTCATCGCATGCTAAAGATAATTCAATGACGCAGACTATTTATCACCACCTGGTTGAGGATTGCTGTGGCCTGAGAATACAACTGAACCATGAAATCCAATAGCAAGTGGGGTAGAGAACATGTCTCAAGTGCTGTAAATCTTCGAGTGCGGGGGGGGGGGGGGGGGGGGGGTGGCGGTTAGCATAAGATGTCTTCTCGGTCGGTCCCCAGAGTGCACAAACGATATATGTGAATTCCTTTGGCAGTTATCCAGTGACCTGGCGTGCTTCATTCAGTTGGAGCATGTGAATGTGTACCAGAGCCAGGATTACAAACACAAGTACAGAGCCCCCACTGACTTCTGCTTCGTCCTCAAGGTGAGCTGCGCACAACACCGCCCAGTACCGAAGCTTCCCCTCAGCTCTGAGCTTCGTACACGGCTTACACAAGGGCTTCAGTGGGACGCGCAGACAGCACAAACTAGGACAAGTCAAAAGAGTGCAAGGCAGGCAGGGTGTTTTTGGGTATATGCTGAGGTTGGAAGTTAGAGGAACAGAGGTTATGTGCAAAGGTTGTGAAACTCTACATCAGAGACATTTTAGTGTCTGTCCCCGCAATTAAATAGTCACACTGATGTTTCCCTTTTTGTAGTGCGAAAGTGCTACTTAAATAAAATGATAAAGTCATGAAGTGAAATAACACGTTCTCTTGATCCCATTAAAGCACTCCTTGCTCAGAGGTTCAAGGACAACCTCCAGCCCTTCAGTCAATCTGACTTTTTGAAGGGGCTTCTCAACTGCCAAAGGGCCATCTGGAGTTGAATTCAACCTATTTGAATTTTTACTGCAAGTTGCCACCCTGAAAGAAAAATAGGGGGTAGAGAAAGATCATAGTAAAAACAGTTAAGAGCAAGAGAGGGAGAGGGAGGAGAGAGAGAGAAAGTGAGTGTGTAAAAGGCTGGTGTGGCCAACAGACGACTTGAACACATCGGACGCTGTGGTTTTCATTTACTAGGGCAGAGGGAATGTGGAGACGCAGCAGCTGCTTCTACTTGCAGTAAAGGGCTTTTCTGTGACAGCTCCGGTAAAACATACCCTATGCTCGCCCCTCTCTCTCTGCACAGGCCTTTTCACTTTCACCTCTTTAAAGAGGAAGTGAATCCCCACTGATAGCAGCTCACATCAGAGACACACACTTGGGGCAGAGACACACCAGATCAGGGCAAGGTAAATTTCAGATTTGTTTCATAACCCTCTCCAGCATGCTATATTCAGTTCGGTTGTACCAACAAAGTCAATGACATTTGTATTTTCATTCATGGTTATGTTGACGTCAAACACGTCACTTTTATCTGTAAACAATACTCACAGTAGGGTGGCCATGGTCATGTTGTTAAAGTACCCTGTATTCAGGTAGTCAGACTACAAAACAACTTTCAGATGTTCAGACTACCTGGGAGTATGTGCTGCAGCTCAGTGCACAGCAGATGGATCATCTCACTGTTCCACACCACTAGTGTGCCACCTGCTGGCCATGAGGAGAATTACACTCTCCCTGTCAGGAGAGGCTGCTTCCTGAACTCACGAGCAACAGAGGCCTATCAGACACCCACTTCATTTCTGGCAGAGACTAGCACAAAACGCATGCTCTAATGCCCTCTGAGAGTGTTGTGTCATGCTTAACCACACCCAAACAATTCATTTTATGTAAAGTTGAACAATATTTCACAGATGCGTGCAATGCCAGATATACTAGTTGACAGAAAATAATAGTTGGCTCTGCCCACCGCTGCTGCCGTCCTTGACTGACCTTGACCTGTGTTTCCTCAGCACCCTCAGATCCAAAGGGAGTCGGAGTACGTCCGAATCCTCTGCTGTGACGACGAGCGCAGTCTGAGTCTCTGGGTTACCTCCATCAGAATCGCCAAGGTGAGCCTGAGAGCTGCCTCACATGACCTCTGACATCACATGACCTCTGGCCTCACATGACTTCTGACATCACATGACCTCTGACCTCACATGACCTCTGACATCACATGACCTCTGACATCACAAGACCTCTGACCTCCATCACCCCGTGAGCAGACAGTCAGACTGTGAAAGACCCACGGTAACACGCCACAGTGCGTGTGTGAAGCCTATAATAGATGATGAAGCTTAGAATAAAAGCCTCTTGTGACGGTCTGTGGCTCTCTGATGTGCAGTACGGGCCACAGCTGTACAGGAACTACCAGACAGCACTGCAGCGGGCTTCAGTCTCCACGCCAGGAAGCAGCCGTCTCACTCGAGTCACCACACCCAGCACCACTGGGCTCAAAGGTGACCGTGAAACACACACACACACACACACACGATTCACCATACCCAGCACCACTGTGCTCGAAGTTGACCGTGAAACACACGGATCCACACACAAACACACACACACACACACACACACACACACACACATTATACCTCCTGTTCTGAGAGTCATGTGGATATGTATAATGGCAAATGCAGTATTGTAACCTGTTAAGTCTTGTTTTCCAGCACAGTCCAATGCAAACCATGCAGTGATACCTGCCTCTTCCCAGAGAGACTCCATTCCTCCAGGACCAGACCAGACACGGGTATCAGAACACCAGACACAGGTATCAGAACACCACACAGGGTTATCAGAACAGCAGACACAGGTATCAGAACACCAGACACGGGTATCAGAACACCAGACACAGGTGGGCCTAATCATTATTAGGAACAAGCATGCAAGAAAGCTACATAAGATATTAGGGAAATTATGCATGTAAAGAAAGTGGAAATATAAGTGAAGAGGTTAGTAGGGATGGGAAGCCGAATTTCCCTAAAGTCCTGTTGGAGAAAAGATCTTATCAACTAGTATTAGGACATTTAGGAAACTAGTTTTGGTGTTTTCCTTGATTAATTCCCCTTTTGCGCTTCCAGGTTCCAGGAAAACCAGGCGACCAGCAGGCCATCACACAGAGAGAGGTGTGTGACGGTGAAAAGAGAATGATGAGTGTGTACTATGCTACTAATACAAAACAAAATACTACTTTCGTGTTTCACTTTTTGTTGCACATTACCAAAGGCGCTGAATGATCCAGGATTGTTTCATTCACTGCCGCATAGAGAAAATTGTGCCTAACTGCATAGTCTACCTAACTATGTGTTAACTAATGTTGAGTTAAATGTTCAGTCAATTTAGTAACCCAGTGGTCAATGTTTAGATGTCAATCCAGAGATTTAATTAGATGTGCCTGCCAGACAGAACGTTTTGAAACAGTATACATGCAACGCCAGACTTTTTTGGTCAGACACACCCAGATGAAGCAATGGTCCGCCTATGAAGGCACTTGGGTCTGTGCGAATGTTATGAAATTACCAAATGAATGTGCTCTAGTAATCAAAATAGCTTTACAAATCAAAATAGCAAAATAGCTTCTTTGTTGAAAGAACCAACACTTATTAAACATGGCCAATAATGTTGTTCATTCTTCCTGAACAGACTTCCAGCCCCATTCATCAACAGCTGGATAATGACCTGAATGATGACCTGGTTGATCCTCCACCTGACTTTGTGCCTCCTTCGCCACCAGGACAGCATTCCAAATCCAACCTCTAAATGCATCTCCATGCACCCAATACCAGCCATAAGGGGCATAAACCATCATGACGGTGCACATCAGAGCAACTGCCAACTGCAGTGCTGCTGCCCCCTGCTGGTGAAAGTGGTTTCCACAGATCAAAAATGGCTTTGTATCTAGAGGAGCAAAACGACTGGAAGAAAGTATCATATGACTTCACAGTGCTGCCCCCTGTGGATAAAACTGGGATTGCAATAGTATGAAATTATTCTGGATTTGGACCATTGCACATCTGCTCCTTTAGATACAAACCAGGTTTAAGTGATACAATTCCAATTTGCTTAGCTGTAAGAGCAAGCAATCAGAAATACAAAAAAATTGTAGTCCTTCAATGGAGATCACACATTTGCCAACCCACCTGCAGACCTGAGTTTTTGGGGCATTCTTAGAGTACTAGCATTGATGCCACTGATTGCGTTGATCACCCAATCCTAACTTATCACCAGCCAAAAAACGAAACAAATCAGACAATGGCAACAGCATGTACTGGGGAGCTATTTATTATAAAAAAAGGCTGTACATTAATTGAGAAAACATATAATATATACAAATGAATTGAAGTAACGAGGAGAATAACGTCACTTTCCACATCTTTTGTAATGTTGCGAACAACTCAAAACAAGGCCTTGAAATGTTTACCACAGTGATTAACACCCATACAATTCCACATGAGTTGCAGTCTCATAGATCCCTAACAAAAATAAATAAATACGATTTGAAAATGCATGTGGCTGTCCGTCCATCAACAGCAGTTTGAGACACACACACACACACACACATTACAAAAACTAAATCCTAGGTCAGGATTTCTTCTTTTCTCACACAAAAGTATACAATTACAGATTAAGTCTACAAAATGTTAAGGACTGATTTAAAAGAAACATTACTCTTTACAAAAAAAAAGGAAAAAAAGAGGTATGTGCAACACCTTGCCGTAAACATGATTAGGAACGGCTAAGAGTGTTCCAGAATAATCAGTGCACATCAAAGAAAAATTACATTTATGATACTTTTAAGGCCTAATTTAACACATGCATAAGTCAAAAAACTATTACTTTCCTTGGTCCTTGCATCACATTTGTACATCCAAGCCATCTGCATGTGCTAAAGTCCTTAGACCTCCTCTGCCATTCACGCATCATGAAAGTGCAGAGAGAGGGAACAGGTATGAAATGTGATGCCAGGGTTCTTCACTCTATATGAATGGCACAAAGTGGTCTATCTCTGGGTCATGACATCCATTTAGAAAATATGAAGCCCTACTGGCCTATGGCAGCCATTTTCAGAGACAGCAAAGTGGTCTGATGGTCATGTTCAACCCCACACTCACACACACACACACACACACACACACACACACACACACACACACACACGTCACTAGAATGAACACACATCAGTAGGAGCTGTCTGTGTACACTGCACCCAAAGAAAACACTACAAGTGAAGCTCACAGCCAAGATACAGTATCTGTATGTGGGCCCCCGATGTGTCTTGGGTTAGGGATAGGGTATCTGTATGCGGGGCCCGCAGTGTGTCTTGTGTTATCTGTATGTGGGCCCGCTGTGTGTCTTGGGTTAGGGTATCTGTATTAGGGGCCCACTGTGTGTCTTGGGTTAGGGTATCTGTATTAAGGGCTCACTGTGTGTCTTGGGATAGGATATCTGTATGAGGGGTCCGCGGTGTGTCTTGGGATAGGGTATCTGTATGAGGGGCCCGCGGTGTGTCTTGGGATAGGGTATCTGTATTAAGGGCTCACTGTGTGTCTTGGGATAGGATATCTGTATGAGGGGCCCGCGGTGTGTCTTGGGATAGAGTATCTGTATGAGGGGCCCGCGGTGTGTCTTGGGATAGAGTATCTGTATGAGGGGCCCGCGGTGTGTCTTGGGATAGGGTATCTGTATTAAGAGCTCACTGTGTGTCTTGGGATAGGATATCTGTATGAGGGGCCCGCGGTGTGTCTTGGGATAGGGTATCTGTATTAAGGGCTCACTGTGTGTCTTGGGATAGGATATCTGTATGAGGGGCCCGCGGTGTGTCTTGGGATAGAGTATCTGTATGAGGGGCCCGCGGTGTGTCTTGGGATAGAGTATCTGTATTAAGGGCTCACTGTGTGTCTTGGGATAGAGTATCTGTATGAGGGGCCCGCGGTGTGTCTTGGGATAGGGTATCTGTATGAGGGGCCCGCGGTGTGTCTTGGGATAGGGTATCTGTATGAGGGGCCCGCGGTGTGTCTTGGTCGGAACCAGGGACAAGATGGTCTCCAGAGGCCCCCTTTCCTTTACCCGGTCTGGACTAGGACACCTGCGGTACACTACTGTACTCACACACCTGTGGGAGGAAAAATACTCTATGGCATTGAAACCCATTTCAACAAAACAGAACAGGACAGGAGAAAATAGAAGAGGCTACAAATGAAAGTCAGTTTTTCTTCATTTTAGTTTTTTCATCATTTTGCAAGGCTCAGAAATATCAAGAAATGACATTCAAAAGACATTCTGGACAAATGTTAATGATAGGAAAATGTTTGTACAAAACCTGAATAAAAATAATAGTTTGCTTTAAAAACAGACTCAATAATATAATAATAATAATAATAATAATAATAAAAAATTAAAAAAGACATGTTACATAGACTGGTCAAGACATTGACATACACACACACACACACACACAAACACACTACTGACCACCTACAAGCTGCAGTTCACATTACTGTATATACAAAACATACAACAAAAAGACCTAACCGGAAATATTCTAATTATTATTCATATCTTTACATGTTTACCTTCGATAACAACTTAACAATACCCATTTTCAGTCATGGTTTGCATGTTTTCATTAGCATTACAGAAAAGGAAACAAACATTCTTTAATAGCCAAATGCACTTTGTAATGTTTGTTTGTGATTGGCAGGTGTCCCTCTGCATTAACACACACACACACACACACACACTCACACAAACACACACACACACACAACCTTCCCTCAGTCTGCGTAGTGCATGATGGACTCCACATAGTTGCCAGGGAACAGGCCAGTGACTCCGTTGATCACGCCCTCGAACCAGCCATCATCGTTCTTCTTGATGATGTAGATGATGGCGCCCTCCATGAAAGACAGCTCGTCGTCCTTATCCCTTGCGTAATCATAAATGGCCACCACTAAAGGCAAGCGGAAAGAGAAAAAAGGACTGCAGTGGCTGCATGCGGAGATTGGAAACTAAACGTTTGCCCATAACAGTGGCAATGTCCTGCATTGCTTAGCGAGTACTTTGCAATATTTTATGAACTTTTATACTTGTGCTGATGTAGCGGCTTGCTTTTGATTCCCAGTACAATTAATTGTCATTATATCCCCTGGCTTGACAGGCCTGAGGGTTCAAAGCCACTCACCCTTCTCCAGGTAAGTTTTGGGGGCCCATTGGGGGTCCCCGTCAGCGTAGGGGTCGCTGTAGTGGACCATCGCTGCATCTTCGTCTTCGTAGTCCACCGGCGGTGGGGGGGGAGGAGGATGGGCCTCCTCAAACATCATGGTGTCCTCAGGCAGGGGGGGTGGGGGTGGGGAGGGGCTGTCGGTTACTACAGAAACAACGAGATGGACAGAAGACTTGTCAGCTTTCACATTGTTGAGGCTGCCATGGAAAGAGAAGATGTTGAACAAAAGATGGCGCAAAGTAAATACTACAATAATCTAAACCAAAAGTCAAAGTCAATATTTAAACTGAATGTGACTATGAATATTCCATTCATTTCCATGAGTTCATATACATCACAACAGTATCCAGCAGCTGTAAGTGGTTTTCTTCATCAACTATGGGTCTTCAAGTCGTGCCCCTTTTCATCATATCACTTCAACTCAAACTCGTCTGCAGTGGTGATGCATTTGTGACCACAAGCAGGTGAAAGTGCAGGCACCTACGCAGGCCCAGCGCGCGTACTTACTGTTCTCCTGCACCCGGGCCACGAAGCCCGTTAGCGGGATCTGAGGGGTGAGCTGCACCATGGGAGGGGGCGGCGGTGGAGCTGCAGTCACTGGAGGCGGCAGCAGCGCCCCACAAACAGGCCGACAGGTGAGCAGACAAAGAGAGACAGGTAGGCAGACAGACAGACAGAGGGATAGACAGACAGACAGACAGAGAGAGAGAGAGACAGACACAGACAGGCAGAGAGCAGTAGGAGATTGAGCACACGTGAAAAAGGGATGGAAACATAAACAAAGCCATCAGTAGCAGTGGGCAAGACAAGAGAGTGACAGTGACGGGCAGAGTGTGAGGGAGGAAGCCTCATTCAACAACCGTGTAGCATCAGGGTGCCGTGAGGCGTAACTGGGCAGGACAGCAGAGAATTCTGAAAGAGGCATCAATCACAGACTGCAAATGGGCAAGCCGAGGGCTGTGTTAGAGTGTTTTTTCCACTTTGAACTCAAATGTGGACCAATTCACATGAATTCAAGAAATAGCCCAATAGCAGAATACTATTTACCCCCAACCCTTCTCTTAACATATTATTTACACATACAGATGGAAATGTGCGTCTGCTCCATGGGCCATCAACAGTTGATTATGAAATTGTGCACCATGAATAGTGAAAGAGTGAATTATTTGAATTAAGTGTATAGAAATATTTATCTTCTCTTTATATCGTCTGCAACGTTGCATTTACAGAGCCTTCACCAAGGGCCGTGGATACTAAACTGGCAGTGCAGGGGAACATGGTCAGCAGTAGCGGGGTCTGGGAACGCACCTGAGTTCTGGGTGTAGATGGGCCCCCCGTTGACGTGAGCCTGGGGGGCGGAGGTGAACTGGGAGGAGGAGACGGAGGGCGCGCGGCGGTACGTGCCCGTGGCCGATACCATGGAGGCGGAGGAGGCGGCGTGGCGTGAGACCTGCCGGGAGATGGTGCCAAACTGGGACATGGGCACCGGGCCGAGGCCTGGCCCCTGGGGAAGAGTCGACGCTGAGGGGAGAGGAACAAGGGATGGAATAGTTTGAGAAAGAAAGAAAGATAGATAGATAGAAAGAAAGATAGATATATAGATAGATAAATATGATAGATAGATAGATAGAGAGAGATAGATAATAGATAGACAGATAGATAGAGAAAGAGAGAGAGAGAGATGAGGCCAATCTGAAGGAGCAGTAATCAGTCAGACAGTCAGAGTGAGTGGTGAGTGTATAGAGTGGAGCCCTGTGGAGAGCACCAGCGGCGTACCTGCTGCCATGCCGGTGGGGGGCGAGGGTGTGGGCACAGCCAGAGGGACACCCATACCGCTGTTGCCACTGTTCTCCCGCCCACCGCTGCCTCCACTGCTGCCACTGCACACAGAGACACAAGACGTTTGAGACAGGGGACTGGACTGCAACGCTGCAACCTACTGCAGCACCAGATCCCAGCAGTGACACTGAAGGAGGGTTGGGGAGACAAACACTAACAATACCGAGCAGTCAGGGAACAGTGTAATTAGAAGTTTAAGTGTAATTAGGTGAGCTATGTGTCACACACATTTGTGTAGTATTTCTTTGGGAAAGGGCAGAAGAGACAACAGAGATAGAGGCAAAGACTGAAAGATGACAACAGTCAGAAATGGAAGAAGAGAAAGAGAAACACCACAACTGGCTGAACTGGCTGAACTCCTAACAGTGATCCTGCTGACTCTTTTTGATAAACAAGACTGTTTCCGAGTCAGGGGGAGATGAATTTTTAGGCATGCATTGTTGCAGCACACTATTGTTGTCGTGCTAATTGCTATGATAGGCTTTTTACAAATGCCATTGTGCACTCCGCAATCTATCTAAACTGTACAGTTGTATTCAAAGACCAACTAAAGCCTTGCATCTCTAGAGCTATTTGCAATGAGTGTTATTTGGTAGCTATTTGTTAGAGTGGCATTTCATTCCCATAAGTTAAATTCAACACGAAGCTTCATCAGAGGCATTCTACATCACCACAAGGGGAATTTGAGAGGAGACATTCTAGAATTATACTTGCTCTCTGCCCTCACCCCCCTACCCTGCCTCCCACTACTCCAATCCTGTCATTATGATGGAACACATCATCAAAGAGAAGATGCCGGTTTTTGGGAGGGTTACGCAACCTATAATCTCCCTCAAATTGACTTACTTAAGTTGGTTTGGCAGTGATTAACGCAGGATTAGACAGGCATGTTGCAGAGTGCTTTTGGGAAGCTTGTGTTACGACAGCTCATGTTTGTGCATGTGTTTGTGTTTGTGTTCGGATGTGTGTGTGTGTGTGTTGGGGAAGACTAAACATTGTATGCTGATGGGCATTAGTGTGTTTGTACAGAAACCTGCATATTCAGACAGTAAGCCTCTGGGTATACATGTCTGTTTGTGGGTCAGCCCTCTGGTGTGTGTGTGTGTGCGTGTGTGTGCGCGTATGTGTGAGTGCATGTGTAGGAGCATCACCTGTGTGTGTGTGTGTGTGTGTGTGTGTGTGTGTGTGTGTGTGTGTGTGTGTGTGTGTGTGTGTGTGTGTGTGTGTGTGTGTGTGTGTGTGTGTGTGTGTGTGTGTGTGTGTGTGTGTGTGTGTGTGTGTGTGTGTGTGTGTGTGTGGAGGAGCATCACCTGTGAGTCCTGGGCCTCTGGTTGACGGAGGCGGTACGGCTCGGGCTGTTCTGGTTGCCCAGCCTGGCGGGGCTGGTCATGTAGTCGTTAGGGACCGTAGGTGGCTTCACCGGCTCCAGGGTTTTATACGGGGTGTTCCTCCTGCCCAGCACAGGAGCACACGGTCATGTGAGCACAGGAGCACTGACTGCACTTACCTTCAGCACCAGATGACAGTAATCAGTACATGGGGAATGCTTGGAGGGCCAGATTCTGGCCAGAGAATATAATCCACCACCAGGAACATGTGTATATTCGTATGTCACAAAATACATCTCAATACTGTTTAAATGACTAAGCTTGTGTCCTCTAGCCATGCCAGTGCTTCGGTGTTCAGGGTAGACAGTGCCTGGAGACCAGGGCACTGGTACTTGGCGCAGTCATTTATGACTTGATCAGCTGTTTGCTCTGGGGCTCCACAGGGGCAGTCAGGGGCATCACAAAGGTTCATCCTGTGCATGTTGGCTCTGAAGCGTCCATGTCCTGTCCGGCATCTGTTAAGTCGTACCCAGGATTTTCGGTTGAGGTTATGTTCTGCAGGCCTTGTGGACGGTGTTTTGATGTAGCCATGTAGCTTGGTGTTGGCTGGGCCCCACTGTTTGGTCCATTGTGTGATGGTCCAGGACCCAGGTGGCTGGCCATTTGCCTCATGCAGCAGGCCCCGAAGTCTTGCAGAGATTGGTTCCCTCGACGGTAGGCGTGGTGATGGGTCGTTTGAGTTGATGTCGTGGTGGAGTAGGTGACTGGCTCTGCCTAGAGCTCTCTGTGCAAGGTTAAGGCAGGCTGCTTCACGATGGATTGCTGGTGGTGGGATTCCGCTGAGGATTGGTAAGTATGAGGTTGGTATAGATTTTATGCATCCTGAAACTATCCCCACGCTGTGGTTGAGTGCTGTGTCAAGCTTGGAGGTGTGAGTGGATTTGCACCAAATAGTTGCACAGTATTCTGCTGTTGAGTAGGCCAGTGCTAGGGTAGCAGTCCGGAGTACAGGGAAACTTGCATTACTTACTTGTGAATGAGGCAGTTTCTTGCTTCCACCTTGGCTCTGACTTGCTGGAGGTGTTGTTTATAGGTGAGGCTTCTATCCAGAGTAACACCCAAGTATTTTGGTGACTTTTCAAATGGGATGATGTTTCCTGCACATTTGACTTCTAGTTGGGTGTTGGCTAGTCGGTTGGCAAGATGGAAGGTGCTGCTGACAGTTTTGGTTTCATTCATTTTCAGTCGCCAGTTGATAAAGTATTTGTTCAGATTAGTAAGATCATCAGTTAAGGTGTCATTTAGTGAGCTAAAGGGGAACGATATGAGCTACCTCCACGTGGTGTTCCCTGGACGTCTCTGACGGCTAACTGCTCATAAACCAGTCCCGACATCTCTTACCTGCAATGACTAAGCAACCAGGAACATGTACGACAAAACAAAAACATCCTGTGAAAGTATTTCACACTTTTACGGTTTGCATTCACAGTGAACATGGCGCTCTGGCCATGGGGCCTGTTGATGACTAACAGCCTGTGTGGTGCCCAGTGCGGTGCCCTGTGTGGTGCCCAGTGCGGGTCATCGGTTGGCCGTCCTACAGCATGGCAGGCAGCATCTGCCTCGGTGTCCTCTCCAGGCCTGCCGTGTTGGTAGTGCAATCACGTCAAACAGACTGTAGAACGTGAAAAGGCCCTGTGCTTACCCAAGGGTTCCGCGTCCTGCCATTGGTGGGCTCGGAGGCTTCTGCGTGGGTGGATTCGTCCTTGATAAGGTTCCTCCTCCTCCTACTCCTCCTCCTCCTCCTCCTCCTCCCCTGGCTGGCTGGTTGTTACCATGTTGCTACAGTCACATTCACAAAGAGGCTAATTAGAAAGAATGCCATGTGCTATTCCTCTGCTATTTCTAATGCTGTATGGTCACAGAGAATATGAAGAGACATACACATCCATGGCAATTATGCCATAGACACAGAATGCAATTCATTATTTATTCAGAAGGCAAACAAACACAAGAGACCACAATTGACTCTGTTCAAGTGAATGTGATGGCAACATCTGAAATGTCAGGACTAATGGACAGAAACTGAATTCTATAAATTCACTAGACCCAAAGCAACAATGAATCAACAAAATGATATCATGCACTTACCTTGGCTTTAAGCCACTGAATGACAGCAGTAAAAGAGGAGAAATAAAGCAAGTTATAGCAAGTTACAGAACAGGTGATCAGAGGCAATAACAGAATAATGGAATAGTGCCTCACAATATTATTCAGAATAAAAATCATATTGAAGGCAGCAGTCTGCTATATTTTGACTTGTGTATGAACAACACTTACTAGCTGCTGAGCGAAATGTATGGGACTTAATCAAATATTTTGCTTATACTGGAGACCATAGTCCATTGATCCTATGACATGATAAGAGTTGGCGGTACATCAAGAGGAACTGGCATTGGACTTACTGAGTGCTTTGTCGAATTTGGTAGCTAGCTGTCATGCATTTATAAGAAAGCTGGCTGTTTGTCAAGCCCATTCAGTGACTGCAATAGGGACAGCCCAGTACTTAACACCTGCTGGGCATGACGTAGATTTAGGATGCACAAGGCTGTCCTGAAAGCCACACTTAGTGATAATGATATGTATTTCCTGATCCTTTGGGGTGATGAGTCATTCTGTACTGTATCTTTCTACAGGAAGAGACTTTAAGCCACTAACAGGGGTATAGTCATCCGCACCAATGGGAGCTCTTCTAAAGACATGATCTACAAACCAGAGGATCAGCCCAGTGAGGGGACTTGGCCTTTAGCGATCTGGAGCATTCCAGCCGCTGATTCCGGTCTACATGGGAATAGCAGGCTGCTCCGCCTGAGCTGAGCCTTAGACCCTAAGTGGGGAGAGGCCCCTGTGCAAAGGAGGTCAGGGGCTGCAGACTGGTGGAGCGAGATGACTCACTTGATGAACATCAAGTCAAGGACCCCAACAATGTATTCAGGGCCCCAGGGGAGCTTCACGCAGCCAGGGAGAAATGGGCCCCAGGCTTGGCCCCACTCTGGAGGCCAGCAGAGTTATTCACACAGCCAACAGTGGAGCACAGAGCTGAGCTTCCACATCATGCTCAGCCTTCATAGGCAGCAAGCAGAGAGAGAGAGAGAGAGAGAGAGAAATAAAGGGACGCGAGAGAGATAAAATAATAGAGCTGGATAGATAGAGTGAGAGAGAGAGAGAGAATACTTCTTGACTTGATGTTCATCTCCCAAAGGTCTCTATGAGACAGTCATATTCTATAACCTGTGCTTTGACACAGAAACTGTTGGAATTTCTTGAAAAATATGATCAGGTCGTAGACAAGCTCGTTGAGTGATGGACAGAAATCCTTGCAAGGAGCAAGAGGAAGGCGAAGGGAAATATAGTATCATGCAGTGAGCCAAAAAGAATGATGGTGTCTAGAAAGAAAGATAGGAGAGGGAGAGAGGGAGAGATGGAGAGTACATTTCCCACAGATTACATTGGGGAGGGGTTTCAGTTTGCGCTTTCTCTCTCTCTCTCGCTTACTCTCTCTCTCACTCTATCTGACATTAGACAGCCAAATAGCTCTCACGGTATTAGCCCCAAGTGAGTTCACCGATCGCTGCTTTTTCCCCTCAAAATACCTCGCTAAAATGGCACAAAATGGCAACATATGCCGTACATCTGACTGTGTGTGTCTGGTGAGACTGCGTGTACATGACAGCATGTCTTTGAATTTTGCATGCTGATGTTCCAACGACTTCCAGCCATTTTTCAAAACAATTATAGCAACCACATATCAGCAGAAACAGCATCCACTGCAGAGGAGGGAGGACACTTACTTTAACACCATGGCCGACGTCATCCAGCAGGGTGTAGTCTATGGGCTTCCTGATATACCTCACTGGCCGCTCCATGTTGCCGGGGGCGATGATCTTGTGTGTCCGTGACGTGTTCTTGTTGGTAGTCAGTATTCCGATCTCTCGCCGGGCCACTTTCTCCTTGTGGATGTCCACAGTCTGTTTACCGGAGCACAAAAGGAGGAGAACGGTCAGGGGTCAATTACAAGCACTTTGACCCAAGGTGGGCCGGAAAATCTGGATATTGTCAGTGAATGACTCATGCGTATCGGTACCTAAATAATGGTACCAGGTGTGCTGGACCTGCAGTATCCATGCACAATGGTAAATACTCAGTGAGAGTGAACAGTCCAGTCACTCAAAACAACATACAGTACATTCCTACACACATGGAGAAAAGCAAGATATCAGCTGATGTTGCTATAACCAAGATATCAGCTGGTGTTGCTATAACCAAAATATCAGCTGGTGATGCTATAACCCAAGATATCAGCTGGTGTTGCTATAACCAAAATATCAGCTGGTGTTGCTAAAGTCACAGATATCAGCTGCCGGTGCTATAACCCAGATATCAGCTGCTGTTGCTATAACCAAAATATCAGCTGCTGTTGCTATAACCAAGATATCAGCTGCTGTTGCTATAACCATATCAGCTGGTGTTGCTATAAGCTGCTGTTGCTATAACCCAAGATATCAGCTGCTGTTGCTATAACCCAAGATATCAGCTAATGCTATAACCCAAGATATCAGCTGGTGTTGCTAACCCAAGATATCAGATGCTGTTGCTATAACCCAGTTTTGGGACCCAGCTGGAACACTCTCATATCAGCTCAAGCCGATTAAACGAGACCAACCGATCAGGCCCGTAAGCTCGATCAGGCAATAGCCTTAATTACACCCTCAGAGTGACTGGGTTATTTTCTGACCGGCGATCCCACAGGCAGCTGATCCTCCGTTACCCCTGACGCAACCTTAAACCCACCTACCATGCAGCTAGCTGTACAGCTAACGCAAAGCTAACAGGGCCTTTTCACAACAGAAACAACAGAAAAGATTACACAAGACCCATGATATCTGTAATAGTGCTAACCTTCATCAGAAACCCATATCAGTGCTTAGAGTTGATCTAAGGTAGAGCAGGTGCAGCTGCGAGATTCAGGAAATTAAAGGCTGCTTGTTGAGGAGGCCTGGGTATTACGGTTCTTCTCTGAAGGTTTTTATTTTTACTCTGAGGCTTTGTTTCAGGTCACAAACCAGAGTCTGTTTTCAGGCTGCCACAAAACACTTTTAGCAGGTGGCTGACAGCTTACAGTACCCGAATGGAGCCAAACAATCTAAATGAATCACCCAGAAGGTGACAAGAACAAGACCAAGACAGAGACAGAGACAGAGGTCAATGATAAAGACAAGAGGACACTGGTAAAGGGACATCTACCTCTTGCCTGTTGCTAGCCAACGTCCTCTATCTACTCCAGCTTTAGTGTGTCAGCTTTGAGAAACTCATTAATAAAGTACCTACAGACCTGTCTCACTCCTGCAAACCCTCACAACCCCAACAGCTACAGACCTGTCTGTCTCACACCTGCAAACCATTTCAACCCCAACAGCTACAGACCTGTCTGTCTCACACCTGCAAACCATTTCAACCCCAACAGCTACAGACCTGTCTCACACATGCAAACCCTCACAACCCCAACAGCCCTTAAAAAACATCATCCTATCAGTTGTGCAGAAATCTCTTTATTAAACACGATTGTCATCATATCTTCAAGGACACATACTGTATGTACCTGCAAAGCAGGCCATAATGTTTGCAATTTTCAATTGTAAAAAAACTACTTGCTGCCAGTAAACAGAACAAAAAATGTAGTGACAGGTAAATAAGCTGTACTCAGCGTTCTGAGAGATCAAAATGGTGGCCCTCGGCCCTTTATTTATAGAGAGGAAACATGGTGGTCACACCCAAGTTCAGTATCTTAGTGTGACAAATCACAAACTATTTCCTGCATGCACAGAGAGATAGAGTTCAGGGACACTGGACTGAGTGCTGAAATAACACAGACACTGAATTCACAAGACAAGACACAGCCACTTCACATGGGTGGAACTGTAAACTTGTCCAAAATAGCCTCTCTGAGAAAACTTGACAAAGGGTGAATACTCGATATTAGCAATACTATGAGGGTGATACACCATCGCCAGATTTGAGAAGCAGTTTCATAAAAATGACAACGATACTGGCTGAGTTCCCCTATCCTAGAGCAAAGCCAGAAACAGAACACCTTCTGCATGGGTGTGAAATAACGTTTCTGTCTGTCGGTACCCTTTAGTGAGGTGACAAAAACTGCAAGCTATCAGCAGTCACAAGCACTATTAGCATGCAGCTATCAGCAGTCACAAGCACAAGCACTATTAGCATCAGCAGTCACAAGCACAAGCACTATTAGCATGCAGCTATCAGCAGTCACAAGCACAAGCACTATTAGCATGCAGCCGGCATTTCCATCATTCCCTCCGAGCTCCGACGATATGATGGAGCTGTGAGGAGAATGTTCAGAGGCAGAGCCGTTTCAACATCAATATGCCTCTGATCTCAGACTCCTCAGTGAGCTCAAGGATGAACCAGAGCAGGCTTCAAAACTGGGTTTATAAGCAAAAAAAACACCTTTCGTATTTTAAAATCACCCTTCCAACCCCTCAAATGTGAAGAATGCTCTCTCGAGTTTCAGCTAAGAATGCACATACAAGTAGGAAATCCAAAGCCCATAGAGTTAATGTCGTAATCCAAACGTATAAAAATAGCATTTCATTGACATAAAAGCCTATTTAAGTAATACAGAATAAAAGGTTCACATTTAGATTTACATCATTATAAAAGTAATAAGACCTTTGGGGTGTGGTTCCCAAGGGCAAATGGCATAGCCACACCAACACACCCTCAAATAGCCAAACCCAATCAGACAGCATGAGGCAAAGCACGTAGATAAGAGCAGCAGGGAGTCAGACTAGGATGAATGGACGTGACCCACCAGTGGGATGCTCTGACTCATATTATACATCAACCAATCAGCTCAGTGAGATTAAGCAATAACTTTGTGACACATAAAATAATTTAATTTATTTTTGAAAAAGGCAAGGCATCTATCTGAGGAGCCACAGTAACACAAGGCTCTCGGGGAGGACGCAAATCTAAAGATTTGGTTTTAATGCATTGAGACATTTTGTCAGCTTTGACCACTAGATTATCTTTTGACTGTGTGTTTGTGTGTGTGTGTGTGTGTGTGTGTATGTGTGTGTGTGTACCGGGGAGATGTGGTTGATTGGAGGACTCTCTCTCTCTCTCTCTCTCTCTCTCTCTCTCTCTCTCTCTCTCTCTCTCTCTCTCTCTCTCTCTCTCTCTCTCTCTCTCTCTCTCTCTCTCTCTCTCTCTCTCTCTCTCTCTCTCTCTCTCTCTCTCTCTCTCTCTCTCTCTCTCTCTCTCTGTGTGTGTGTGTGTGTGTGTGTGTGTGTGTGTGTGTGTGTGTGTGTGTGTGTGTGCCTGGGAGATGTGGTTGATGGAGGACTCTGTGTGTGTGTGTGTGTGTGTGTGTGTGTGCCTGGGAGATGTGGTTGATGGAGGACTCTGTGTGTGTGTGTGTGTGTGTGTGTGTGTGTGTGTGTGTGTGCGCATGTGTGAGAGTGAGTGAGTGAGTGAGTGAGTGAGTGAGTGAGTGAGTGAGTGAGTGTGTGTGTGTGTGTGTGCATGCGTGCTTCTTTGTGTGTTTGTGTGAGTGTGTGTGAGTGTGTGTGTGTACCTGGGAGATGTGGTTTATTGGAGGACTCTGTGTGTGTGTGTGTGTGTGTGTGTGTGTGTGTGTGTGTGTGTGTGTGTGTGTGTGTGTGTGTGTGTGTGTGTGTGTGTGTGTGTGTGTGTGTGTGTGTGCGTGTGTGCGTGTGTGCGTGTGTGAGTGAGTGTGTGTGTGTGCATACGTGCGTGTATGTGTGAGTGTGTGTGTGTTTGTGTGTGAGTGTGTGTGTGTACCTGGGAGATGTGGTTGATGGAGGACTCCATGCGGCGCAGCTGGGACGCCTGGATGTCCAGCAGCTGCAGCACGTTGTTGGCTAAGGCATTGATCTGGTAGGCTACACTGGCCAGGGACTGGGTGGTGTAGGCTTTGGTCTCCTCAAGGGCTTTCCTCTTGTCCTGTGCCTTGAAGGAGAGAGGAAGACATAAAAGAGGTCATTAGGGAAATAGAGAGGAAGATCACCAGATGCTTCTCAACAGAAGAGAAAAAGCAGACTTGTAGCTTTACAAAGATCTCATCTGGTCTATAGTTGGTTAGGAGGACACTAGGCAATGTCATCTCATCTTGCAATTGACAAGTAAAAACAATTAAAATATGAATTATTAAAAATTATTATTATAAATATTACAATCATACACACACCAGCAATATCAATGTAAAATGTAAAACAATGTCAAACTGTTTCAGGTCATCATGGCCTCCAAAATATGCGTGAGGTCTGTTGTGAGGGGACAGACACCATTCATCCGCGTTCTCTTGACCCCTTTGTATCTTTACAGGTCAGCTGTTTGGAGCCCCATTTTAATCAAGACAGGCCTTCTACAGCAAACTGTTTCCACCGGCATGTCCTATGGCCTAAGGCTAAAATACATGGTTGTGACCATGTAAACATAATTGGACAGGACACAAATGGACATACAGGGAAGTAGGTTACATGACCTACAGCACTTAGATGTAATCCTATCGTATTAAGACACTGTTTTACTCTTTTTACACACTACCTACAGTCATTTTAATTAAATCCTTTCACTAAGAACTAATGAGAGCTGAAGTAAAACATGGCCCCGAATAGCAGTGTAATTAGCTAACAGCTACACATCACACTACTCCAATAACCCTCTGAGCACGCTTAGCAGAGGAAACACTTTCACTGAATACATATGGGAGGATGCTGAAACTAGAGAAGTCATATTGCCAAGAGTAAGTGCACCCGAATCCGCTATAAGATCTGGGTTTTTTTCAACCTGAGTGCTAGTTGTAGTTCTTAAAGCTATGCTGCAGACAATATAACCATTTCTGTGGATTTGATAATAATGACATATGCAAAAGTCAGAGTTTCTGTGTCATACTGTATCCTGCCTCTGGTTTGCCAACAAATCTACAAATAACACATAGTGGCACATTAGAATCCAAGTCAGAACCAGAAATTGCTGACCGATCCAGTACAGGATCAGATGACGAGACTGAAGACAGCTTTGCATTCAATGTGAATATACCATTCCAAAAACACACACAACCTAGTGTGATGGAACTGGCCCACTGTTGGCATGGGGCACTGGATCTTGGACTGTGCCTCGACCCGCCTGTGACCTCATGTGTCCCTCCCTTCTTCCCAAATCATGTGTCTCTGAAGGCAAGGGCTGGCAAGACAGAGGCAAAACCCCCCGAAACTGCTTAGAGTGGAATGTCATAACACTCAATGCCATTAATCATTACATCACCGACACACTGTAAACAAAAGCAGAACACAAAGCTGTCTGCAGAAGTCCACTACACTAAAATAAATTATAGAGATTAACCTTTCTCCGATATATTTTTACCTTCAGGGACAAGTCATTTTAAAACATAATAGTCCAGATGGTTAGCAATTTCCATCCACTGGGGATGAAATCTATAAAAAGAACAGCATGTAGCCATCTGTAACTTTATACTGAGAAGGAGTAAATCAAAAATTAAGAAAACATAGCTTGAGAGTGGGGTGACCTAAATTCAGCTGAGAACTTGAGGAGAACACCCTCTTAAGTCATGATTGAAATATCTATGAGTCAATCTGAGAATGAGATCCAGTGAGTGTATGGGTGTGGGTGGGTGTGTGTGTGTGTGTGTGTGTGTGTGTGTGTGTGTGTGTGTGTGTGTGTGTGTGTGTGTGTGTGTGTGTGTGTGTGTGTGTGTGTGTGTGTGTGTGTGTGTATGGGTGTAGGTGTGTGTTGGTGCGTGTGTGTCAATGTACTTTACCATGTCATTTTTTGATGCATTTTCTCTCAATCAGAAGACAACACTTCTTATGGATTGCTGTAACCTCAGTGAACCTTGTGGTTCTAGATAACTAGAGCAGTGAGTAGCTAGAATGCTAAAAGCACCTCATTCTGTTCTGCAACATACTTACAATGCCAGAGCTTCAAAATCTCTTACATGGTTAAATTACGACTGTAAATGAAACTGCAACATTTTTGTTTTGATTTGAATACAGTCCTGGGTGAAAATATTCTAAAATAATAATAATATCTTGTGCTTTGTACTGGTAATATACTGGTAATAACTAGCATTTCTTTGCTAGTTTTGTAATATTTGGAACCTTCTTGTTCTTGTGCCTGAAACGGCTGATATGTCGTTGATGGTAGTCAATAGATGATTAGTTTGTAGATGATAGTAATACATGATCAGTGTTGACTGATCATGTATTACTATCATCTACAAACTGATCATCTATTGACTCAGCACCATCAAAAGAGGAGAATATTCTATATGAAATACTCTTTATGAAATACTCTTGCTATTAAAACCCAATGGAAAACATTCAGCACCACATTTAATACACTTTTTTATAGGAAATTTAACACACTGATTATTAATGATCATCTGTTGTATCAAATGTGGTGCTGAATGTTTTCCATTGGGTTTTAATAGCAAGAGTATTTCATAAAGAATCTGCACTATATAGAAAACCAGAATGACAAGTTTCACAAAAATCTTTTGAATATTCCTTCACGATCCAAAGCTGTGTTTTGAAGCATGTTTATTTGTGGCAGTTCTGAACTTTTGTAAGCATTTCTAAATGTATTCTCCTCTTTTGATGGACTGAACTTGAACCCTCTGGCCCTTTCACTCTGAGTGACTCTGCCAGATCATGTCTCCCCTCACACTAGGACCAGTCTTCCAGGCCAGTTTCTTTTCTTTAGTGATACTGAGATTTCCTCCTTCCAATCCGATCCTAGATTCATGCATGCCCTTCTACATGTGAGCTTACTCTGTGATTTCTGACATCACAGTACTGTCTTTCTTAAGATCTGTCAACTTCCTTTCATACATCTCCTACTTTTCAGGATTATAGGAATCATAACTAGAAAACTAGAAAAAAATAAAAAATACACACACAGCCATGTTTTACACTGAACATGTCTTACACCACACAATGCAATATACCATCAAGCCTGTCATATACTAGTCAAATGTGGGCCTGTTCGCCTTACACTTAAAAGCATTTCCATGTAATCTTTTTGAAATTCACAGATGTTACATACCGGTATGACTTCAATCATAAAATCTTCTGAAGCGAGCAGTTGATGTGGGACTATAACATCAAATACATTAAGGTCAGTAGGCCTTCATATGTGGGTCCTATATTCTTCTGAAAACCTATTCCCACTCACGGAGAACACCTGAATATGGACTGTGGGAAAGCGTTTGAAAGGGTTCCTAACACTCTAGCGTACATCTACAGAGCAATAAATCACGGCACGAATCACAGAAGAATAACGTTTAGGTCAATAGAAAATCACGTAGTCTACGAAACTGGCTGTCGCATCGCACAAGCTGTGGCAGCAAGCTCATAACGTGTATTAGAAACCGGTTTGATGTTGAGACGGAATCAGACTGCTTTGTAATTTTCCTTCAACGTTATTCAATCGACACAACTGACAGGCGCGTTGTTAAATGCCTTTGTGTGCGTGCGATAGAACATCACCAGCACATTCTGCAATGTGTGAAGAACAATATAGCATGTGCTGCTGCGTTCGTTCAGCCAGGCTGTGAAGCAGATTATTTTGGAAAGCACGCCTACACCGACAGACATTGATAATGTTAATGTAGCCTAGATTTTTTCCCGAAGCAGGCCTAACCACTATCAGTTCTGACTGCCAAATTGATGGGGTAAATCCGCTACATTGTAACACACTAGGAAGATAATGCATTTGATCCCAGCATAGACTGATAATAGACACACCCTCCGCGCAGCTTTGTGACTGAATGTGAGGGCTCACACCCGTGTGCATCAGTGATATGGCTCGGCAAGAATAAGCAAGAATAAAGAGAACATAAATATTCAAACAAATCTCCGTCATAACAAGAGAAATACGCCATTAGAGACGATTAGCCGCCGTAAAATAAATGTATACGCCTCTATATATTTCACCTTAGCGGTGGAATAGCCTACATTTCCTGTCTCCGGCTTTCCCACAATTCAGTAATTTCCACAATCTCGACACGGCATCCAACGCCAGACATATTTCCAAAGTGTTCCCGTACCTACCTGTACATAGTTGTTCTCACAATATTCTGCAACCCTGGAAAGGTTCTGGTAGCTCTCAACAAGAGCACTTTTACCAGCCGGAATTTCTTCCTCTAGCAGCATTTGTAGCTCTGCCATCTTACATCCCTCCGCATTACTATTCTACTAGCTCCCTTTGCTTTCATTGAACCCCGTTCAGTCGAAGAGGGAGCTCCCCCGCCTGGTATTGTGGGATTCCTAGCCTCGCTCTGACAGTCATTACATTTTCAACAATTGCATCAGCGCGGTGTGTTGTAATTCGTTAGTTTGGGTTAGTGATTCTTCTGTAGCCAATTGAAGAAGAGAGCGGGTTTAAAGCGTGGTAAAAAAAAACAACATCGCCACCAACCTACTATAATGAATCTATTCATAAGTGGTCAAACGTGTAAAGATTTATGTGTTATTATATAGGCCCAAAAATGTGTAGGACACTGTAATCTGGCCCGGTTTACACCAAAGAATGTTATGATGAACAAAAACGCTAAACATAATAATGGCGTAGCCTATAAACAGGGGCAGGCTGTTTTACCGAGCTATGCTCTATCTATATAAGATTCGTACTGCGTGAGTTAGGTGACTACATGAGATGTTTTTTGGCTACCCCACCTTGTTGCTATAGTGCTATGAATCCATTTTAAATACCCCTCTGCAAAGCATTCTGGGTGTGGTAGGAAGAGTCTAGGACAGAGAGATTACTTTGGTGCGATTTTAACTACATTTCCCAGTGTTCTTTGACACATATGTTCTTGACAGAAGTAGCGGCAGCTTATCCACCTAATAGGCTATGCCTTAGTTGATTGTAGGTAACCTTGTATAGGCTATTTCTGAGTAACATTAAATTGTAGTTATAGCAGTTTCGTGTTAAACGGAAATAACAAACATAAATCGTATATTGCATCCGTTAAATCCGATACATTGAATTGCATGACAGTTGTCATCAACAGGTAAAATAAGTTAGTGTCAACAACCGTAAATTCTTACCAATAATGCTATTTATTCTTGGCTCTTTTGCATTTTTGTGCAAGCCACAATCTGTTTCAACTAGTCTATAAGGAAGCACTCTCTGTTAACTTTAAACTTATAAACTTTCCTCTTTGTAGTGTTGTCTATAAACTGTCCAAGGTTCTGTTATGGCGAGCGACAAATCAATCCACCAACTCCGGTTTGATGCAGCTGTGAAAGTGATAGAAAATGTACCTTGTGACGGTAAGTGTGTGCACCATGCTTCACATATCCTTGCGAGTCGTAATTTAAGTGTCAATTCAGTCTATCTGTCACCTGAAACACACTTATTTTAATGACTTTGTTCAGGATAGAATAAACCCTCGTATTACCCGTACGCACATAAGCTACTTGGAAATATGACAACCAACCTCATTACACACACATAAATCCACACCATATTCTCTTTTCCCCCCATCTCCTCTCCAACTCTGCTCCTCTCTACAGGTTCATATCAACACTCAGATGATATGATGCGAGTGGTTTATGGTTATTATAAACAGGCTACAGTTGGTCCCTGTGATATCCCCAAACCAAGCTACTGGGATAGGGAGGGGAACGCCAAATGGTGGGTTATAGCCTGTTCATTGATATTTATATCTTCATATAGGCCTACTGTATAACATTTTGGCCAGCTGAGCCTAAGACTAGAATTACAATGTTAGTCAACTGCAGTTCAAGAATGAATTAAGCTTTCTCCTTATATTCTTCTCTGTCAACATATGGCTTGACAAAATAAACTGAAAGGCATATTATACTACTTTACCTGTAATTCCATTGTAGATGGAGAAATATAATGGTCTGGTAAACTAAGATGACCTGTATAAGCATGTAAATGCTGTGCAATCATATGTCATGTCTTCAGAGCAATACGCCTGCACTCTGACTGAAATACCCTTTATTTAGGACATATTTTATTTGGTTAATAATATATAGTGAGATACAGTAAATATAGATGAGGATAAAAATCCTCAATGCCTATTTCACAAGGTCATTAAACCATCTAACATAATCATCTATCAACAGGGAAGCATGGAAAGCGTTAGGGAGCATGGCAAAAGAGACTGCCATGGTGGAGTATGTTCAAGAAATTAAAAAGGTAAGCCTCTCCTTAGTTTTAACATAGCATGTTCAGTTTTCTATTCTTAATACAATATATAATATCTGACAGATTCTGAATACAATATGTAATACATGACAGATTCTGAATTCAATATGTAATATATGACAGATTCTGAATTCAATATGTTATACATGACAGATTCTGAACTCAAAATGTAATATATGACAGATTCTGGAGATACTTCCCGTCACTGAGGAGGTGTCGGAGCTGCTTGATGTTCTTGACAACTTCTATGAGTTTGTTGACAACGATGGTGAGCTATCTGCATCAGTAGAGTTCATCACAGGTATGTCAATAAAGTATAACACAAAAGTAGTATTGCAATAGTAATTTAAAGGTGTGTTTCAGTGTTTCCATACCAAGCCAATTATACATGTATTTAGTTATTTTGCATACAAACACAATGTGTCTTATTATTGGCTTGTATGACACTGAAGTCAGGGTTTTGATGTGGAGTTGATTCAGCATTACAAATAAGAATACATATGCACAAGTATTGAGGCCCAGAAGAAATGCCAAAAGGCAGAATTATCTGTAACAATATCACCATGTGCCAACATTGCCAGTGGCATTAGTGGAGTTTGGAGTTTGATTAAATGGTGGGCTCATTTTGATGAGCTAATCCTGTCTCGTTTGGAGTAAAAGGCATGTCCTGCTGTGCAGAGTGGACATTCTTTTCATGACAACTGTGAATCAAATCTGTCTAGTGCAGTTCAATAGGCACTGATTTATCTTGCAAACAAGTATTTATGACAAAAAAGTATAAAATGCTTGAAAACAAATAGATATTGGTTTTAGGAGTGTTATATTGATAATGCAAAAGAATACTTTGTATATGTGTTTCTGCAGTTTAGAACAGCATAATTTGACGTATTCCATTCCATTACTTCATTACTTTGTCACTGTGTTACCGGCAAAAACAAGATGTTACACTAATGTTAGATTTTTGTTTGTTTAAGGATTCTTGCACCTCTTGTCTGAATTGCACTAGTCTTTGACAGAACAGATGGCAAAAGACACATTCTGTCTTATAATGATAATGATAATAAAATGATAATAATAATGATAATTCAAAAAATGATAATGATAATAAAATGATAGTGTATGGCATGGTATTGTTGTGGTCATCATACGCTCTCTTCATCGCTCTCCCAATATGTCTAAACCATCACCAGCCCATTTTGGATTTGAAGCAGGTGATGATGGTGATGACGAGGAAGAGGAAGAGGAGGAGGAGGAGAGTAAAGGTGGAAACTACTCTGAGGAAGAGATGAAAGTGCGGATGGAGGAAGAAGGTATCCAATAATTGTAACTGGCACCTCTTTGAAACAGTTACTTAGTTCTAGCCCTGCTTTCAGAGTGAGATTGGCTGTGTGTGGTATCACATAAGTTCTTGCCTTGATTGACTGATCTGTGTTCACAGTAAGGAACTAGCTCCGTTCCCTGCTGATGTTACTGTTACTGTTCTTCACCCTCACTTTCAGAGGACCAGTGTGTGGACCTTACAAGGCCGATTGTGGATGTAACTGAGTGGAGAGGTGGGTCCCCCGTCTCCACCGTCTCTGATGGCAGTGGGGAGAACAGAAGCCCCTACCTGACTAACAACACCCACAGCTCCCTCAACACCCAGGAGCAGGAGCTGTCCTGCTTCCAAGAGCCCCCACAGGAGAAACTCCTCTCCTGCCTCAATGGACACTTAGCTAGTAAGGAAAACTACCATGTCTGGGTTGTAGGAGAAATTAAGTGAAAGACAGCCTTTTTTATAATTATGTGTGTGTGTTTGTTTCTCTGTCCCTACCTCCCTCTCTCTCCCTCTCTCTCCCACTCTCTCACTCTCTCTCTATCTCTTTCTCTCGCTCTCTCTTTCTCTCTCTCTCTCTGTTTGCACTGTTCTTTGGCATGCTGTTTTTGCTAGTGGCTAATGGTGGTTGTAGAAGTGGCAGTTAACTTCAAATGAGGGGTGCTAGCTTCCTTGCTGATGGCTAAACTCCAGTAATGTACCACGCCGAGGATTTAATGGTAGTTCAGGAAATGATTTGACACGGCTGATGTTAGTCACTAGTGTTGTGCTTGTAGTGCCCATAGTAATGTGTCAGTTGTTGATGTGATATTCCTTCTCAGATGACAATGGAGTGGCCTCTGGACAAAGTTGCCAGACTCAGGCCTCAGATTATGAGGTGTGCTGTGGCTCCTCAGAACATCCCGCTCCAGAGGAAGTAAGCATTTCCTGTACTTTGCGCTGAATTGATTACAGGATGGACTGCACATGAATTACATAATTATATGTCCGGCTTTCTCTTGTTCAACCAGATCATCTACTTTACAAACAGACGCTATATTTGCGCTTCTGTTTTTATTTATAATGTGATATTGTAGTGTGTACACTCTACACACTACAATGTAGACAGTAATGCTCCATTTGTTCAAAAAAATTTTTCACTGGGAAGTTTTCAAACATTACACATTGGGAATGCATTTATTGGAATAGCAATATTCTCTGTTGAGACTGAGAAATAAATTCAGAACTAGTTTACAGGGATATTGACAAACACAAAAACCTACAGAATGAAATATTTTTGATGCCGTTATAAATCAAACTTCTGGCCCTTTCTTTGTTGTTCATTAAATGGCTCTTGGCTTCACCATCCTCTCAACTGTGTTTCAGTGACTGTGTAATCGAACTGCATTTATCATGGTTGTCATACTCTGGCAAACGCTCCTTTCCTGCCCAAGGGTGCTGCAGTTCCCAGGATCCCGCTGGCAAAGCCTGAAGGAGGCCGAGCCAGAATGCAGAATCCACAGGGAGGGAACAAGGCCGTTCTGTGTGGGAATCGCAGTCCCCCCTGCACTAAGGCACATGGTACAGTCCAGCCAGACCAGAGCTCAGACCAGATGGAAGGTGGGGCCTCAGTTACTCTCCTAATTATTACTGATAGTTGGGTGAAACTGTTAAGCTGTGTATGTGTAATCACTAATGTAATGACAGGCATCATTACTTTATATCAGAACTGAATGTCCCTATATGAACATGTCATGTTATGGAGTAATCCTTGATAGTTAATATTATAATTTTGTCAATTTTAAAACCTTTTCCTGTAGGTAGTAGCTCACTTGGAACAGAACTGTGTTGCCATGGAGAAGGAAACTACACAGACACTCAGAGGAGCAAGGCTGTTGCCATGGGAAATATAAACAAGGATATCACCATGGTGCTCACGTGTCTACAGGCAGACATGCATGATGTGCTGCAGAGATTGAACACTCTTGAGGCCCTAAGTGCATCACAGGTAAGACAGTTTGTAAAAAATCACTTAAGCAGTGAAAGTATACTACAAAACAATGACCACCTCATGAGTGACATCATTGTTTAATTAAAATAGCTATGTTTGAGAGTATGAAGCCATTCTATACCCTGGTTTTCATCACTGGGGAATGGTCTATACTTTTAACCACATCACTGCAGACATTTTTAAAGATATATCATGGTCTAAAAGACCGGCCACAGGTGGAAGCCAATAAATGTATCTTGAACAAAGCCAAAATACTAAAAACCTTACAGGAGAAAGGTGGCACGATGACTTAAAGCAATCATTAAAAACGCATTTGAAAAGACATCCTTGCCCCATGTTTTTTGTATTCTCTGGTTCTGTTAATATCCTCATCCCTCTATATGTTACTCCTACCCTAACTAACATCAGATGCAGATTATACATAATAATTGTTTGCTTATTTTTTCAGATGAAGTCCTTAGTGCTCAGAAAGGAACAACTTATAAATGAAACCAAAAAGGTAACATTGTATAAAAGAGCAGTACTACAGTATGTCTTCTCTTGTGTTTGATGAACTGATGAGGGGAGAACTAACATTGTTTAACCATTGCATACATCTACTATAGGATGGCAGTAATAACTCCTGAGGAAGTTATTATTGTCCTGGCAATTATGTTGTAATTTTACAGCGCTCTCTTACTGTTAAAGATCATTTTAGAGATGCATGTAGTATCTGCTCTGTCAGACAGAAGTAAATTAGGTGTTTTTACGTTTGTTTAGATGGCATCATGGTGGCCCTTCAGCCTGTCTCCAGTCACTGTGTCTCTTGCTGTGGCATGGCCTGTCTTGGTACATTGGATTGTGGACTTCTACCTACAGCGGAGGAGAAAGTAAGTGTTCCTCTCTTTCTTTGTGCATCAGTATCAAGTGTGTGGTGTGTGTGTGTGTGTGTGTGTGTGTGTGTGTGTGTGTGTGTGTGTGTGTGTGTGTGTGTGTGTGTGTGTGTGTGTGTGTGTGTGTGTGTGTGTGTGTGTGTGTGTGTGTGTGTGTGTGTGTGTGTGTGTGTGTGTGTGTGTGTGTGTGTGTGTGCGTGTGTGTGTGTGTGCAGCCCTGCAGGTGTTCAGGTGTGTATGTTTCTGAGACCTGACTTAATTCACATTATTTTTACACTTTCTTTATTAGGCAGCTGAGGAGTTCTTGAGTCCACTGTGTCAGTATCAGATAAAGGTCATGACCTCTACAACAAGTAGTCTTTTGTTATTGCAAGTCAGAAGCTGATGCCTGTCATCTGCACTGTCTGTGAGAAAAAATAGGTTATCCAAGTGACATAGTACTCTATACCAGAATGCTATACAATCCCAGTTCACTTGTGATGACTGTATCCTTCTTAACTCACATGGTGGAGACAGGCTATTCTTTTGGTTGTTTTCTGTTCTGTTATCTGTTTTAATATAAGCTGCTGCAAGAGCCAAGCACTTTAACTGATAAACTCTCTATCACTTTCATTATGCTCTTAAAATGATGTCTAGATACACCGTATTGGTATTGTAAGGCTGAAAGACCTCAGGTTATGGGCATAACACGTTTCACATACACTGATGGCTGCACTATGGCCCCAACTCAGTTACAAGATGGTCAGGTTCTGTACAGACAATATTCATAAATCAACATGGGAAAACTTACTGATATGATACTGGATGTATTAATTGTGTATTTAGGGCCAGTGCTTGTACATATTGCTAGTTAAAGTAGTAAGTAAAATCATACACTGTTTAAAATGTATTTCAAATATGTTTGTCTCTTTGTTTACTAATACATTTATTTAGTTTTTCAATCTGAAATGTGGGGCAGATTAAAAGGATGTAGATAACTTACATCCTTTGCCGGTCTGTATAGTTGCACAACAATGCCAAAAAGAGTTTAAGTTGTATGTTTCATTCAAATATATTTATACTAGCTATTTTGTATGTTAAATGTTGGACGCTTATAGTGGAAAGAAGTCTAAAGAAGCATTGGTGTTGAGATTTAAATTTTCATGTCATTTTTGGTTTAGTTTGACTCAAATGTTATTTAACTGTCAGAATAAACTGTGCTTCGTTGCAGACTTACACCTGGGTTTTAGAGAAAATGTGATCCAGTGTTTCATTTGTAATCATGAATAAAGTGAATTTTGGATATGCAGTTGTTTTGTTTATCATATTTTGAGAGTATTTTTTTGTGTCTGCGTGAGTTATCCATATTCATTTTGTAGGGCAATGCATAGATGTTACATACAAGTTGTATGACCCAGGTCATGGTGTGAAAACTTAAGTCAGGACACACACTTGTGCATCCTGAACCCTTTGCTTCCAGCTCCCACAAACCTAGTTGTTGTTGCATGAGGTTGTGCCATAAAGCGTCATGTAGTTCTTACGAGAGGTCTCGAGCCCTACCCCAAAGTTACATAGTGCAATTACCAGGCACACCAGGCGTGCTTCGACAGTGGCACAGTTTCCATTTTCCGTTTAACAAGTCAGTGTACCACCAAAATGATTTTCAAGTTGTTTTGTCATTTAAGTTTTTTATTTGTTTTAAAGATGCTGTTTTGTCATTTAAGTTTTTTAATTGTTTTAAAGATGCTGTTTTGTCATTTAAGTTTTTTATTTGTTTTAAAGATGAAATTCCATATATACATAGAATTTACACATATATGTTACAAAACATCTCACATTTTAAACGGGAAACACACAAACAAGCAATCAAAAACAAACATAAAACAAAACCTTTAAGGCAGCTCATATGAACCCTCTTAGCACCCCATACCCATTACTATTTACGTACAAATATGCATTAAGTGTAATACACATTCGGCCCTTCTCCATTGTATTCATTAAAGTCCTGCATCCCTTATAAGAGTTTGTAACAATACTGGAGACAAAATATAGCCATGCTTGGCTGGTTTTGCTTGAATTGTTAGATAGATAGATAGATGGATACTTTATTGATCCCGAGGGAAATTAAGGTCATCCAGTAGCTTAACTTACATACATACATGAATCACAATAAATACAAAAATCACAATAAATACAAAAACAATAACAATACACATAGGGAGAACATGTACACAGGGGGTGGGGTGTTTACATATAACATATACAACATTGTGCATTACTTGTGACAGGTCTGCAAATAGTGAAAAGTAGTAGAAAAGAGTTCATGTGCATGTGTGGATAGTGCATAGAGTCCTGTGCTTGTGTGTGTAAAGTGATATAAATACAGTCCAAGGGGCTAGTGTAGCCAGTAAAAAAGTAGAAAAGGATGGGCAGTGGGATGGAATAAAGTGTGATGAGAAGAGGAGGGCAGACTGAGGGAGAATCATGCAGAGAAGTCAATCTCCCTCCCCCTCCCCTTCTGTGTGGCGTTGTAGAGCTGAATGGCCCTGGGGACAAAGGACTTCCTCAGCCTGTCTGATGAGCATGACAGTGACAGGAGTCTGCCACTGAAGATGCTCCTCTGTCCATTAAAAGTACTGTACAGTGGGTGGTGGATATTGTCCATGATGGTCAGCAGCCTGCTCAGGGTCCTACTCTCCGCCACTGTTGTTAGACAGTCCAGATCGGTGCCAACAACAGCTCCTGCCTTTCTCACCAGCCTGTCAAGTCGCCCTGCATCCCTCTTCTTTATGCTGCCTCCCCATCACACCACAGCATAGAAAAGGACGCTGGCAACAACAGACTGGTAAAACATGCGCATGAGTTTGTTGCAGACATTGAAGGACCTCAGCCTCCTCAGGAAGTAGAGTCGGCTCTGGCCCTTCTTGTAGATGGCATTTATGTTAGCTGACCAGTCCAGTTTATTGTCCAGATGAACTCCTAAGTACTTGTAGGTGCTGACCACCTCCACACTGACACCCTCTATGGAGACTGGTAGCAGAGGAGGCTGAGACCTCCTAAAATCTACCACCATCTCCTTGGTCTTGGAGGTGTTCAGTTGCAGGTGGTTATGCCTACACCACTGCACAAAGTTGTCCACCAGGCTCCTGTACTCACCCTCCTGTCCATCCCTGATACACCCCACAACAGCAGAGTCATTAGAGAACTTCTGGATGTGGCACGACTCTGTGTTGTAAGTGAAGTCTGATGTGTACAGGGTGAACAGCACTGGTGAGAGAAGAGTCCCCTGTGGAGCGCCGGTGCTGCACAACACAGTCTCAGATACGCAATCTTTCAGCCTGACAAACTGCGGCCTCTCTGTCAGGTAGTCCGTGACCCAGGATACAAGGTGAGCGTTCACACCCATCTGCACGAGCTTGTCACTCAGACAGAGGGGCTGGATGGTGTTGAAGGCACTGGAGAAATCAAAGAACATGATTCTCACAGCACCCTTCCCCTTGTCCAGATGAGTGTGTGCCCTGTGCATAAGGTAGACGATGGCATCGTCCACGCCCACCTTCTCCTGGTAGGCAAACTGCAGCGGGTCAAGTGCATGGCGTACCTGGGGTCTGATGATGTGCAGTAGCAGTCGTTCCATGGTCTTGCATATGTGTGATGTTAGGGCGACTGGCCTGTAGTCATTCAGCTCCCTGGGGTGTGGCTTCTTTGGAACAGGGATGAGGCAGGATGTTTTCCACAGAGCAGGGACCTTCCCCGGTTGAAGGCTCAGGTTGAAGAGATGCTGCAGAGGCTTCTGCCCCCTTCCTATCATAAATTCAAAAGAGGCTCTGTCATGCGCTTGAGCCACTCTGTAACCTCTGGTCTGTGTGGGCTCTTCCACTTACGTAGAATAATTCTGGCTGCTAACATAAAACCTGTTATCATCACTCCAGTTACTGCTTTAGCCAGGCCTGGTGGCATTTTAGCCACCCTTATAGGCATAACCGTGGAGATTCTGGTAGGGGTTGTCCGATCCAGCTTTCAAAACATTTGCAGTACTGCCTTCCAAAAAGGCAATACTAAGGAACAATCTCACAAGGCATGGAGGAACGTACCCATTTCTCTGTTACACTTCCAACATTTGTTGTCCTTGGTTAAACCCATTTAAAACAACTTATTAGGGGTGAAATATTATCTGAACAAAATTTCTAATTGATTAATTTATTTCTAGCATCTCTTGTAGCCCATCCTGCCACACCTCCTCATCAATGTATTTATTGTCAAATTATTGCATAATAATGCTACTTTAAAGGAACCATAATTGACAGTGTGGAATTGCTGCGATGAAAAAATTATCTACAATTTCCTAATGAACGTGGGCATTCTAAAAACTGGAATTAAACAGACTCCTCCCTCATTAATTTGCCAACACGGTCAATTTATACGCGTAGCTACAATGTAGCGCCAGGTGAGCTGTTGTATCCATAGATATCTATAATAAAGGCTAGATACCCTGCCTGCGTTTCTGGCCGACGGAGTCGAATGTCCGCACATTTCGGCCATTTTGAGGACAGTTTAGCTCACTCCCCCTTAACATTGTGTTGGTAGTGGTACTTTTGAAATAACCAGAACTTGCTCAATTTTCAACCGATTTTCAAACGGGTTGGTTTGTTATAGACGTAAGATATTTCTTATGTCACTACATACTTATGAAGAATTATAAACATGGGTTTTCATATGAAAATAACATTGACAGGTCTCTGACAGGTCTCGTTTCAAGGGAGTGTTCAATAGAGCAGGTTGCACACAATTCTGGCATCTTCATTGGCAATAAAGTCAGCAATTTCCTGTCGAAATCATAATGTAAGATGTTTAACAAACCAACCCGATTGGAAATCATGTGCAACTTCAGTTTTATTTTGTGCAAATTAAGTTATATTGAAAAGAAAGAACAATTACTCTCCAATTGATGTAAAATGACTGATACACAATAGCGTGATACACAATTAAGCTGCACATTTCAACATGTTCAAGCAACCAGAATTATTACCAAGGTAATGACGATTGTAAATCAAGTCATTTGTAAATCCGTCAAAATTTCCGCGAGATAAGGGTGTAAACGATTGTGAAGATCACTGACGTTACCTAACGTACCACTGATCCCTACCGGAAGCATACTGTCCTCAAAATGGCCTCCTGTGCGGACGTTCAAGAGATTTGATTTACAATCGTCATTACCTTGGTAATAATTCTGGATGCTTGAACATGTTGAAATGTGCAGCTTAATTGTGTATCACGGCTATTGTGTATCAGTCATTTTACATCAATTGGCGAGGCATAATTGCTCTTTCTTTTCAATATAACTTAAGTTGCACATAATAAAACTGAAGTTGCACATGATTTCCAATCGGGTTGGTTTGTTAAACATCTTACATTATGATTTCGACAGGAAATTGCGGACTTTATTGCCAATGAAGATGCCAGAATTTTGTGCAACCTGCTCTATTGAACACTCCCTTGAAACGAGACCTGTCAGAGACCTGTCAATGTCATTTTCATATGAAAACCCATGTTTATAATTCTTCATAAGTATGTAGTGCCATAAGAAATATCTTACGTTTATAACAAACCAACCCGTTTGAAAATCGGTTGAAAATTAAGGAAGTTCTGGTTACTTAAAAAGTACCACTTCCAACACAATGTTAAGGGGGAGTGAGCTATACTGTCCTCAAAATGGCCGAAATGTGCGGACATTCGGCTCCGTCGGCCAGAAACGCAGGCAGGATATCTAGCCTTTATTATAGATATCTATGGTTGCACCCCCTTGGTTGTATCCATAGACATCATATAGGTATATGATGTCTATGGTTGTATCCCACAGGTGGAACTCTTTGGAATTACCAGGTTTCCTCCGAAACTATTTCAGAGTCGGACGTAAACACTGCGAATGCTACGCCTGCGCATGGACTGTGTGAAGTGCTCCATGCCAGATGCTCTCAGCAGCATCGAAAACTTGAAGGTAGTATGGCTGATGAGCCAGTTAAAGCATCGAATGACAGACCGGTGTATCGAGACCCTCCTAATTGGATTCTACAGCACCCAAAGGTAAGTGCTATTAAGTTAATGGTTGAAACTTTTCGTTTGAAAACCAATCAACTTACAATTTCCTTTTTGTCTGTTTTGGCAGTATCTCGACTTCATGCGACTAGATGTGAGCGACATAGCTCAGGTGCACGCTGCATTCCTTGTCTACATGGATCTCACAGAAGGTGAGGATGATTATTAGACGTTTTTTTGTCAGTTGGCTGCTTTTGAAACTAAGGTAGCGACTGTTGTCTGCCATTAGTAGGCTAACCGATATAACCGCTTGTTTATCTTGCAGTGCGTCAGTGGGAGTGTGTGTCCAGCTTCGCCTGTCCTAATATAGGTGCAGTCCTTCTACAAGGCCATCGGAAAGAAGGGGAAGCAGCCCAAGTGGTGCTCCCTTTGCCGGCCCACAGAACCCTCAGTCACAGAGAGTAAGCACATGAGCTCTGTCTCAAAATACCCGCAGAAGACATGGTAGAGTCCATGTGACGGTTAAAGAAGCGACCGTTTTTCAGTGCGTAAGACTGACGATTACACTGTGTGTTGCTTGCCAAACATTATAGCTTGACACATTTACATTAGTGTGACAAACAACACACCAAAGCTCTTTGTCATTGTGTGAACAGCAAAAAAAACAAAGCCAGTGTGCCAAGGCCGTTTTGTTTCTTTTAAACAAGTGTAGCTGTCGAAGGCCACTTCTAACACTGAGAGGATTACCCTTCCCTTTAGTTAGAGGCTCCTTTTGTTGTGAGGGGGTTGGACAGAACTTGGGAGTATTCCTGAGTGTACTGAGTACCCTCTCATTGTCAGGTGAGAAGCTTTGTGAAACATTGCGATTATTGATCTGTATTTAGATGCTGTCTCCTCTTGTCACACAGGGTGCGGTGTGTGTTGGACAGAGGTGCCCCCATGCTGCTATGTGCAGTGGCATCAGACTCCACACTTGTGTACCAGAGGTTTAGCAGCGGCTTGGTGACCCCCGACCCCCCAGTTGACATCCAGGATCAGGGTCGTCGACAGCAACGCAAGCGGAGGATACCTCCTTGAGTCTCAACAGGAGTCTTGGACTGATTAAGATATAACCTTGCTGGAGTTTCCCCAGAGGTACTGGAGCGGCTTGTTTCCAGAGGTGCCTGTTACAGACACATCATCTAAACCTGCTGAATATGGGACCATGACCGGGATATCACGGATGCCGTCACTGTTCCTTCATTTCAAGATTAGTATTTGCTATTAAATTGTTTTCAAAACGCATACTGGGAATGTTTCATTTTTGTCTACCTTTGCACAAAAAAAACCTATGCCTAACCAAACATCTGTTGGACAAGGCAAATCCATTCATTGGTCTATCTCTTAAAATTTGGAAGCAAACACAGAAATTGTGCAACATACAAAAAACTGCAAAACTATTAAAATGGTGCTCCTTTGATAGTGATTTCCCTCCTAATTTAAGTGATGATAGATTCAAGACATGGGCAAAAAAGGGAGTCACTGCTTACTGTACACGGATACGAAAGGGGTCACTGAAGAACTTCCAGACGTTGAGGGAGGAATATGATCTTGAACAGCAAGATTTTTACAGATTCCTACAAATGCGACATTGCTTTGACACAATGAAGAAAGACATAGATATGTCAAATTTAGAGAGTGGAATGATGAAAATATTCATATCTGCATACAATTCTGAATGCAACTATAAAATCATATCCAAGATATACAACTGTTTCTCACATAGAAAATCACAAGAGTCATTGTATATCAAGGAAAAATGGGATAGTGAGACAAATTATGTTGTCTGCCAGGACGATCGGTATGGTATTTGTCAAACACAATGGAAAACCACTAGTTCTCTGAGCTGGAGGGAATTCTGTTGGAAGAATCTGGTTCGTTTCTTCATAACCCCTCAACAAAAGTGCCATTACACTACTGATTCAGACTGCTGGAGACAATGCCAAACAGATAAAGCGAATCACTATCACATTTTCTGGTCCTGCCCAGTGTTAATCCCATTCTGGAAAAGTGTACATAAGACTTTACAGGAGGTTTTTTCCGAAATAATATTCCCTTCAGATTTGACACTCTATACTTGAGTAACTTTCCACAAGAGATAAATGCCAAAGACAGGAAGCTCATGTCCATCTTATTAGCTGCATGTAAAAAGGCCATAACACGTAAATGGCTGAAGCAACAGGCCCCCCGATCAATGATTGGAAAGTTTATGAAATACACAAAATGGAGAGACTGACATATTATCTCAAACTTCGCCAAGAAGATTTTATTAGGATATGGTTTGAGTGGATAATATACAGTATATAGCTTCCAGAAGAGCAGACTTTATTTAATGTATACTGTATGTATTTAATTCAAGAACACACATTCCTGCCGGTTCTATGTATATAGTTTTTATTTACAGTACCAGACAGACCCTTCAAAGACGGTCAATGCACAAGCTATCAAGAGACAGTCAAGTGTTTTCTTTCTTTGGGTGTATTTTTGGTTTCCTTTGGAATTTGAAACCCTTGATAAATGTGACATGCAATAACCTGGAGGTTAACCAGATTATTTTTGTTTTTTTATTGTACTAATGTGATGTAATTATCCTTTTTTTATATATATAAATGTCTCTGACTTGTGTATTTGCTTACCATGCTGAGAATGTACAATTGCCAAAAAGATACTCTCATGAATTGATGACATGAGTTATTCATTGTGTTTTCCAGATGTAAGATTTGACCAGTAAATCCATTAAATACAAGAGTAAGAAGAGATTTAATTAATTTTTCTTTTATTTTTAGTAGAAAAACAAAATGAATTGGAGGTCAAGCAAGGCTCTCAAACAGATTTGAAGGATTGGCAAGTGTAATCTAGATAGGGTGTATCTCGAGGAGTTTCAGGATTTTACCTGGCTGGATACGAAGACATGTTACAATACTGTCCATGTATAGATACAGTATACATGTTAATGCCATACTTTGATTTCAATACTTGAAGTAAACATTTCTGGTACATTTAGACACAATCTACTGTGACTTACAGGAACTTAACATACACAGGACTGTATGCAGGACTGGCTTGTATCTTACATCTAGTACATCTGAAAACCAAAAGTCTCCTCACAGCTGGTCCTACATATACTGAGCCATTCAGATGCTCCAACATTGCCATTGGCATTTCCACATCATCCATTCAAGTTACCCTTCAACTTCTAAATCAATCTCGTCATATCTGACCTTTATTGTGTTAAGAGACAGCACTGCAGAGTTTCTGCAGATATAACAAAGTCATTTTAAATATTTATTTGGTCCTACATTCTTTGCATGGCAACAGCATGTAGATACTAATAAAGGAAAATGGACTGAAATTTCCCCCATGGTACAGTATGAGTATTTCTACAGTAAACCGCAGTCAATACTTAACAGCACTAGTGTCCTGAGATTTGTACACATGATCCAGAAGTAGAGCATAGCTAAAAAAACAGACAGATGGAAGATCATACAACTTGCAAGATTACGACCAAGTTTCTTGGAGGGCCGGAGAAAAAAAAGTATCACTTAGTAAATATTTTTGTGTGGATATGAGTGCAAAACGGTAACTTCTTTGGGCTGACAGTAAATGTGTTGTCTATATAGGCCGATGAGTTAACATTTAAAATTTTCATTTAGGGTGTCTCACTAAATCTAACATTTATCGTAAGAATGTAACAGTGCTAAATGGAATGGCATTTATCTGAAATAAATTGGCTCTGGTGCTTGGCAACACTAACAAATATCTGGGGTGTACTCCCTTCCCCAAAAGGCATCACATAGCATCTCAATACTACTCAGAAATAATAAAAAAAAATCTGACCAAACACTTGCAAAAGTTCAAAATCAAACATGGCCAAAAAAAGAACGGTGTCCAGCACTGCCTTAGTGTTCAATAAAAAGTCTGCTTTCCCTCTAAATCTTCCGGGTAGGCAACAGCAGGATAAGGCAGGGGGATATGCAGACAGTCTGAACATGGCTTTTGCCAAAGCTCCATCCCACTACTCTTCCATTGTCAACTTTGACCTGTCTCCTCTCCTGGATGAGAATGACAGAGCCCCTCAAAGGACACTGCTGGAAATAACTTTCTCTGTTTACTTCTGTTCCGTTCCAACACTTTAGTGCTTCCTCACAATATTTGTTTGTGTTACTGCGCAATATAGTACATATAGTATTGAGAATGTATGTCAAAGTATTGTCATGGCACAAAACGTTTAAGGGCTCCGTAGAAAACTTGTGTCAGGAAAGGCGTAAGGAAATTTGTTTAGAATGGCCTTGCCGCAATACGTCGCTGGAGGTGTGTTGTGTTGTGTCTGTACTGTATTGCTTTTGCTCATCCAGGCTTTTCCTACGAGCACTCACTGAGGAGAGGAGACAAAAGTTGGCCATGGTGAAAGACTGGGGATCAGGCCTTGAGTGGAGGTGGATAAAACTTCAGAACTGTGCTATGTCACATCCTCTTCCTCCGAGCAGTAGTCCCGCCCCTGGAAACAGAAAATAAATCATGTGGGCCTTCTCTGAAAACATGACCAGTAAAGTATTCATAGCCTGTGACAGCTATAGGTTTCCACTAACAAAATCGAACATAACATTACAGTGAGGGTTAATCCTGTCTTTCCTTACCTTCTCAATCTTGTCATCCAGCATCTTGAAAAACTCCTGCTGGCTCTCTGATGAGTGGATACTGCATGGAATAGAACCCAAATAACATTAACATGATGAAGTCACAATAACAGGGATTCTGCCATTTCAGTGAAGGAAGACAATTCAAATTATATTCCACCTACACATGACTGAATGCTTAAAGTCGCTATTTAGTTTTACTTGAACACACAAATCCGCTGCTACTTTAGCTCAGTTCTTATATTTTGTGCGGTACAGAATCTGCAGCCATCAGGTTAAATGCTTAATTTTGATTCTTTAGGTAGAAAGAACTGCTCCACGTCTGAGCAATAAAAAGCCAAATCTCCATCACCACAGCTGTAGACAAGGTATGTCATTCACCTTATCTTGTTGCCATTGACACCCTGGGAGTCCTTCAGTTTGCCCCTATGCAAAAGTGTGCTTTTCTCCTGCAAGAACCACACACACACACACACACACAACACACACAACACACACAACACACACACCATTACATTTTGCCTACAGGCTGACTGAGATTTGCGAAAAAGCGTAGGGTACAACACTAATGACACAACACCATGCTGTTTATCAAAGGGGGAACATCACTGGGTGTGCATGAATGTGACTCTAGGAAAACTGTGGTTGTATGCGATCTTACCAGGTTTTCCTGGTTGCATGCATTCACTTGGTCCTCTTCACCAAGCACATATTTTACCTTCTCCACTCCCTTCGTTTTGTATTCTTCTAAATGAAGGCAAAGACACAGGCAGAAAAAAAAAGTTATAGTATTAATAACAGAATTGCTTTAAAGCAGCAATCAGGAGTTCTGTTCCAAAACTAGTACGCCAACTACCTAAAAGGCATACAAAAACCTTGCAAACACCACCAATAGCCCAGTTGACACTGATAGAAGCTTGCCAACACACTAGCTGGTGTCTTTTGGCAGTGTAGCTGGCAATGTCATGCTGTGAAAGCTTTTCTTCTATTTTTGCAAGGTGTTTCAGGCAGGAAACACAGAACTACATAGTGCATATCCTGGATAGCTAGTGGGAAAGACACAGATGTTTATCTGTCCTTCACATGACCATATGCTATCAAAATGAATTTGAGGATGGTACCAAAACTAGTTTCCTATAAAACCATACCTCAAAAAGTATCAAATTGTTGCATAGTGTTACTTTAAAATAGCTAATCAAATATGTCTAGCCTCCTTCCTAGCTTGTACTTGAAAAGCAATGACATTTATTTGTTTTACTTTAGGGGAAACTGCCCATGTCGAACAAACAATTGTTTAAATTGTTTAACTGACCTGAAAAGGCATCTCCGTTGCTGTAGGCTTTGCCCTGGCCCTCGTCCTCACTGGGTACAGCTGACAACTGCTTGGCCGAGGTGCAGCCCATCGCCTCGCTCCCTGCCTTTAGCCTACTACATCTCAGTGTTCAAATCTAACAGAGAAAAAAAAAGAAGAAAAATTGCTGTAACTCAACATAACTGCAGTAACATTGCATGCCTGTGTTGCCAGGTATTAAAGAATATCCATCTCTGCTGGATTCAATACTTAAAGCAAAACACATGGCTGATGGGAAAAAAATGTGGTTGTAGGACTGGTCCTCTGCAAAACGAACTGTCCTAGGAGTTAATCATGTGGCCAGCCAAGTTTGAAATATTGACACCGATCACATTTTTTCAGAGTTTTAAGCTTTTTATCTTGAATTTAAACATTAAAAATGTGCTTGTAAGCACCGAGTTGCTGACTTTAAAAAGGGCCCGGCACAAACTGTACGGTTCATGAAGGGGATCGTGTAGACTAATGAGTAGACAAAATAAAAACTTGTCTAGTAGAGCACTACATACGCTGCCTTCTGGAAGAGAATAATCATTTCACTAACAAACCACACATCACGTTTTGCCAACCATAATAGCCTCTCAAGACCACAACAAATGGCAACGATTCTAGGCGACAAACTAAAACTGTATACTTATGTCTAAATAACTAAGCTCTCTTAACAGTATTCCAATCATCCCTCACGGTCAACTGGAGTGTCACACAATGGGCCTTGTGAAAACCACTCTCTTGAAGGCTGCCAACCAACCGAGGAAAAAGTAAGAGAGAGGCAGTCGGTACAGATTAAATGAGAAAACGCGTATGAAATGAGATAACGACTGGAAAATATTGGCTACACAGAACTGAGGGCCATGAGGAAGATATCCCGCGACAGTTCAGATGTATTCGCAGAACAGGTGACGTGAGGACAATAGCTTGTGTGCTGTATAATTAAAAAAAAAATGTGCCAAGATGATTTTGGTTTAAAACAAGCAGCGTGTTACGGTCTTTGTTTCCTCATCATTCAGACCCGCAACGCCTTAATCCAAAAACAATGACTGAGTGACAGTACTGTTTCTAGCCCAGTCCGAGCTTCGAAGCAGAGACGTGACACGAAACGTACAAACAGCTGGGAGCAGCTGTGCACCTATATCTCGCTAACGTAAAGCTTTAGCCTCAGCAATACGCTCTAGCGATTAAATAACATACGCGGTGCAATATTTCATCGTATGACAGCGATCAACAGTAATTAGAGCCAGAAATAGCCATACAGAAAGTACAGCAGCAATTTGATAGAGATCGGCGCATTCAAGTTAACCCATTACAGCAAGCTGCCACACAACCAACGTCAGCTAGCTAACGTTAACCCACAGCTGTTTTATGTTGAAAATACGTACACATGCCGTTACTGCCTCAAATATTATAATAAAAAACCCGAATAACTTAGATCTAGGTAGAAACAGGATAAGAGCCCCCCAAAAAACGAAAGGATGATAACAACAACGAAGGGAACAACAAAGAAACAGAAACCGAGGCATTTCGAACAGTGGACGCCTCCGCACAGACTAACGCTGTTGAACCAGAAAATCCAGGTTTATATGTTCACCACAGTATTGTTGGTACTTACTTTATATTGTCGTATTAACAGTATTGCAGTTTGCTTAACAGAAACCCGTACGAGAGCAGCTCTAGCAGGCGGGATTTCCAACTCGCTCAAACTGTCGCCCGTGTCTTGCATGTGAATTCCAGTTCACAGACATAAATAATCGATGGGCCACCTATTCATTTGGCAGTTTTGACGAAAGGCTAAACGATCACCGAAAAATTCAACGACTTTAATACTCAACAAGAATTCACCAAATGTAACAGTTTTTGAGGCAATCTATTTCATCTCAATTTGTTGTGTTTTGACTGGGATGTGCGTGATGTTTGAGGAAATGCAGACCACTCATGCCAAATTTTACTAAAGGTTTACAATTAAAATACAAAGAAATAAGACCAAAAAAAATCCAAACACTGTGGAGAACTTCACTTAAAGGCATGATAGACATTTTTGTCTTTTAGAAAACGATTCAACACCTGTAAAAGGATGGGATGGGGGTAAGTGCGGAAGTGGAAGCGGACACCATACGCACAGACACAATCATCTCTCCGTCGCAAACCCTGCACAGCTGCCAGAGCTCCCTGGGTCAGCACATTCCCTGTAGCCTAGCTGTACTACATTTATGTGGTATTTTTTTAAAAACTATAAGTTGCAGATATCTACTGCCTGTTATAAACAACACACATTACCACGATGGTGCTACTTACAATGATTGTTCGGGTGGCAGACGGATTGCCTCTTGCAGCGTCAATTCAAGAAGATGAGCAGGTTTGAATTAACTTAAATAGCAACTTAGCTGTGGATAACGTTAAGACAACTAGCTAACTAGTCCTGCGCTGAAGTAAAGTAGACCTGTCATTTCAGCTACTTCACTTAAACAAAAACCACGTTGCATGTTATTGTATGAAACGTTAACCTACTTTTGGTTCAAGTTTTTGTTTTCTAATCCGGTTTACATGTTAAGACAACAATTTTATTTTGTTTGTAGTCTGGTCGGGACCTACAGCAGTATCAAACTCAAGCTAAGCAGCTATACCGTAAGCTCAACAGTGGAAGTCCCAGTAGATGTACTTTAGAGGCGGGGGCCATGAACTTTCAGTAAGTATAAGTTTTGCCCTGAAAGTCATACAATGTAGTGTTGTAAATTCGTGGGTGTGTGAGTTGTTCATGATGTCATCATCCACTTAACCATTTTACCAGCTATGCCATAGAGAAAGGTGTTTGCTACCTCGCCTTGTGTGAGGCTGGTTTCCCCAGAAAACTTGCTTTTGCGTACTTGGAGGACCTCGAAACCGAGTTCAGTGAGCAGTATGGGAGGAAGGTGCCTGTAGTTTCACGACCCTATTCTTTCATTGAGTTTGGTGAGTGGCTTTACTCTATTCAAAAACATTTTGAATCTGCAACTGAATTGTTAATTACAAAAAGACTATACCTCCAGACACATATATCCAGAAGACAAAGAAGTCATACATCGACAGTCGAGCACGAAGGAACTTAACCAGCATTAACACGGAACTGCATGATGTCCAAAGAATTATGGTCGCAAATATCGAGGAGGTCCTTCAGAGAGGAGAAGCCTTGTCAGGTAAACATCTGAAGAAAGAATGACAGTTTTATAGACTCTCACTATAAAGTGATTAGACTAAAACAATTACAGACGTTAAACACACTTCTATGCACACATTGCCTAGGATTTGTTAGAAGCACAAGCCCAGGGCAGTCTTGATAACTGAGAAGCTTTTTTCTACTCATCATTTTAAAAATCTGTAATATTTCTCCAATCCTATTTGTCTTCTCATCAGTCATCATTACTCCATCCCATTATCAGAAACTCATAATTAATTTGTCTCTGGTCCTGTCAAAAAGGACAGTGTTATTGAACATTGACTCAGCAGTTAAATGCATATACACATTTATGTGGTTTCTCAATATTTCCCTTTCTTCCTGTAGCATTGGACTCCAAAGCCAGTAATTTGTCCAGCCTCTCCAAAAAGTACCGCAGTGATGCCAAGTACTTGAACACTCGTTCCACATACGCTAAGGTGGCAGTTGGTGCTGTGTTTTTGATCACACTCATTGTGTATGTGCGTTTCTGGTGGCTCTGAATTACCACATTCCACCAAATTAAGGAACTTTTATTTGTTCTGAAGACTGTCAGGTGACTGTTCACTGGGAGCTCCAGAGGGCACCCATAACGGATGCCTTGGAATGTGATGTGTGCTCTCGGAATGTGCTTACACATGTTTGTATTGAAATGTACAAAAAGATCTGAGGTCAAATTAATCTAATTTAGTATGTTAAGACATTTTCACCAGTGTCGGTTGGAATCTAGATAGAATTTTGAAATACATCTGACTTCCAATTGTTGATAGCTTCTTATTAAACCTGTTATTTAATGTGATGTTACAAGATATTTACGACAAAATGTGTTAAACCGTTGTAGCAATCTCATTCTACAAGTTTAAATGCATTTTGTTAATTGGAGATGGCAAAATGGGTATCGTGTTTCAGAGAAAGAAAAATAACTACATAACTACGGACATTCTTTATTGTGCAGAAATATTTTTATATAAAACAAATGAAAAAATGTGCTTGCTGTATGTTTAGCTGCATGGTTTATTTTCTATGAATTAGTCTGTATGATACTGAACAAAATTACAAAAGCGTGTATACATGCAATTTTGAAGACAACATTCACATATAGGCCTGTTCGAATGGCACCATACTCTGTAGAACACTACACCACAAGGTCAAAGTCATCCCTCTGAAAACAGACAAAATAGAGAAAATCAGATATTTTCAGCATCATGTCCAGAGTAAAATATAGACAAAGGTAGTAATGAGCCATAGTATGTACATTTCAGCAGAATTATTAGAATTAGAGAATTAAATTTAAAGTCACAGTATACTCCTTACCTCTTCATTGTAATTCATGACATGCTGTTTAATCTTAGAAGAGTCAACCCACGTAACAAAGTCCTCCATATTCCTATAATGCAAACAAAATTAAATTGAATATTGTCATTCTTAACATTCCAAGAAAGGTGATCTGGTGGTACTGAACCACTGTGACAAATCACAGAGATCAAATGACAATCAGCTAATTCGTGAAAAACTGCTATGCGAGCTGACCTTGTGACGAGGAATGCAGGATCTGTGACAACTTCTGGTCCAACTCTAATATCTTAGGAAGGAGTCAAGGGAAAGGAATACAAAGATCTGATATCCAACTCATATTCTAAATAATAATAATAATTAATTTTATTTTTTATGCTGCACACTGACTTTCTTGGTTTGGTTCTTCAGTGAACCACCAAAGCTAAGGGTTACTGTGACGTAACAAAATAGCAGAAAGGGCTTGATGGTTCAAAATGAAACTAAGCTTTTGTCATCACTAGAAGTGGTTCAAAATGCACAAGGCACATTACAAGGTGTGACACATAGTGCATAGGACAGTTCCAGAGTGTAGCTGCCACATGTGATCAAGGTGCGTGTGCTATTTTATTCCCTTACCCTAATCTGGGTTTGTAATCCTAAAAGGTTTTCCCATCCCTAACCTGGGTTTGTATTCAATTCCTACCCTTAACCAGGTTTGTACTCCCAAGGAGCATACCCCAGCCCCACCTTGTCATCCCTGGTATTGACGTGCCCTAACTGCGAGTCTGGGACACCAGACCCCATTGTTGAGCTTTCTGAGGGTGTTGTGGGTCTAATTCAACAAAACACTGACAAAGGTTTGTTGCAGTGAAATGCTCACAAAGGCATCTTTGTTGTTGTTAAGTATTATTGAGTATCAGTGTGATGGTTGCAGTATACCCTGTTATAATACTTAGGCTAGGTCATTTGGTATGAGTACTTTCATGTTGTGGGAAGTCCCCAATAATGAATTTAACATCTTTTTAACTAAAAATGTAAAAGAATAAAGAATATAGTTGTGCTAAATACACTTATATTGATATCCAACACAATAACCCGCCCAATAATTTCACAGGTTTACGAAGGATACGTCCCTGCTCAATGAAAGTAATTGCCGTCTTCAGATTCTGGGCCATGCGTAAACGCAACATGACCGTCGGCAGCCGTCTCCTAAAACGCAAAAGCACAGACAAAACACATACACACACATTAAAGTACCACCAGAGAGAGACACAACAAACCAATGACAAATGTTAACCGAGGCTTGAATCTAGGTCTGTGATAACAACTAGAAAATTGAATTTTTGGTAGACAGGCAATCGTCCATGAAAAAAGCTCGTATGTAAGCCGGTGGCAGAAATGCCAGTTGATTACACTTCATAAAGGGCGTTTAGCTTAGTGAACACAAAGGAACAAAAGCATTTAGCTGAGTGGCATTTACCTGCAGAAGGAGGAGGCACTGACATTCTCAATTAAAGACAGGTTCTGTTTGGTTGGGATTATTCCCACACTGTACCTGTGAAGGTAAAGTAATATTTGAATCAGTGACAATGGTGTTTAGAGCGGAGCTCTACTGTGGCTATTAGATTAGCCAATGATAAACCTATCAATCAATGAGCCCACTCACAGTTTTTCCAGAAGAAGCGCAGTACTGTGAGCTCTGAATCCATCCTTTTCGTCAAGGTCCCTAATTTTTCTGGCCAATTCTCTTATATGGCGACTTAATTTGTTGTACCTTAAACACAAACAAAAACATCTACTTAAAATACGATACGAAAACATTTATTTTAAATACAGAGGCTCGTAGTTAGCTAATCAGCTAGCTAACTAACATCACTTACTTTGTGTAGTCCTCTCTCTTCTCGATGTGGTATTTCCGTAGTATTTTAACTTCGTGCAAGTTATTGTCGACTTCCCAGTTTATGAAATCTACTTTCTTTAAGAGTTTCTTTTCGTGAAATTTCAATTTACGCACCATTTTCAATCGAATAAAGAAAACACTGTAACGTAACTATGTCAGTTTCAGGTCATGTTTTCTGAATCACATGGGAAGACAACTCTACTTCTACGTCCAATCACTGAGTGACATTGTGATACACTGCCACCAAGCGTAAAGGAGGAAAGCACGTCTTGGAAAGGCATCGCAAAAGTGTTATCAGCTTAAATTAGTTTTTCCTATAGTGTATGATGGTAATATGATTTAAGCATACTACTATTTTATTATATAGTCTACTAGTACCATACCCCTAGGAAATAGTGAAGACAATTGGATGGGACCAGAAAAACTTAAATTCCAACATTTTCTACCTTCAGAATTGTTGTTCTGCAGAGCACTGATAATTTGACTACCTTCTGTCAGCTTGAAGGTCTGGCTTCTCTGACCCCTCCCATGACTGGAGTTCAGTCGTTTCCAATCAATCATTCTCCACTACAGCTGAACCATTTGGCCATGTTTGTTTGGTTTTATGCATTCAGTTACTGCCATGTGATTAGCTAATTGTATACTTACAAACAGGTGTAAAGGTGTACCCAGTAAAGTGTTTTAGTGGCTTACACTGCTCCTCAAAATCACTTTCTGAGCATAACTGTGCAGTTGTTGTGAGGATGTTGCTCCTGGAGATTTGAGTATGCTGCCACTGGATTGTCTGTTTTTATCAGAAAGTGGAGATTTGGAGAAACTCCAAGAATCCCTCAAAGAATACTCAATGGTGCTGCCTCCATTGGGAATCCAGTTCTCTCGACTGACAGAGAGCAGGTTTGGAGTACTAGTCTCATGAAGGTCAGGATAATGGATAGTTAATATGCCGACAAGGGTAAATGTGCATGACTGACTGGTGAAAATTCACTCTAGTTACCTCAGGGCTCCAGAGTAGCATAAGTATATTTATTAGACAACAACAATTGCAATTGGAATCACTCACAGCACAAGGATGAAAGTAAAGCAATATTTAACACATCGCACAAAGTTTATATTTATGCTTATATATCACCTCTGGTCTAAACATGCTCTTGTGCATATGCAGACTAAGTGGCACCTATAAAAATCTAAGTCACCCACATACACACAGAAAAGCCATGTTCCTGCTTACATAAGCACATGAGTCATACAAGGTATAAATAAATACAAGGCACTTGATTCATATATTCTTAAGTCATTAACAGGGCTTGGAAATGATCTCCATCACTGACTGTGTGAATGACTAACTTTGTTAAATCTATCAATTAGAATAGATGGCGTAGCTGGCATGTTCTGCCTGTCAAACTAGAATAAAACAACATTTTGTCATTTTGTTTGTATATTAGGATTCCCACATAATTTCTTGAGAGGGGGTGGCATGACAATATGGGAGTAGAGAGCTAGGACTAGGAAACGCACACACGACTATGCTGGGAGTTTCGCCCTGGGAAATAGTTTGGATTAACCAAAGGGCACACAGGTTAATTTACTGAGGACTGGAGGCTTACCCGTAGAGGCAGATTATGAGGAAGTGCAGTACCTCCGGAGGTCACACCAGAGGTGCTCCACACACACATGCACACCTGGTAAGGGTGAATCAACATGTCCATTGGTACAGCATACAAAAAGGAAGATACTACCCCTACTGGGGGGGGATTGACCACCTGACCTTGGGCACCCAGCATGAAAGGAAGGATATTGAAAGTAAAACAAACAAAACCATACAAGTTTAGGCCCAGTTGCCAAAGCAAGTGGCATGCAGCAGCAAATTACGAAATATATTAGTTATACAGAAAATAAATACAAAGCAACTAACAAAACAGCAACAATAAATAATCTTAGCAATCATCCATAATCTTGTCTCTCACTGCTTATTCTCAAGAGGAGAAGTCATCAAAAATAAACATAAATCCGGAGCCCTTAATGTGCTTAGGACTGTTTGGATAACTGAATCAAATGCCTTTTGTCCTCACAGTAATTTTATCTATGTTGGACAAATGCGTGTGCTAGTGCCCAGAGTTCTGTCTCCTGGTAGCTCACTAAAAGAATAAGCTAAAACTTATCTTCTGTTATGGATGTTGGCAAGTAGTGGCACCAAAGATGGTCATGTTGTTTAGGTTGAATTAAAACAGGCTAGACCTGTTGGGTGTAGTTTTCATGGTGCCTGATGTGGCCTGACGCCACCAGATGTCGCTAAACCTTTTTTTTTTTTAAAGACCAAGGTGAGCAGAATGTACTGACGATTTTACCTTCTAGTCCCAGTCTTTAAACTTGTGTGTGACGAGGAAGTGGACATCCACGCCTTCACGAAAACGTAATTAGCGTTCTAGTATGGACACGTGTGACCGGGTATTCCTGTAGGATACCCAGCGCCGGTGGGGTGATTTCAGTGAAGAGGTGCATCACTGGTTCATTCTCTTCGTTTTCGGGTAAGCATTATAATCGCATAGTCTAGGCTACTAGTGTATTATGTTTAGTCTACTTTCAATGTAAGTCTAAAGGCATGTTAAAGTAGAATTACTTGCTGACTCTCGGAAAGACCACAGCGGAACTCCGGATTTGAGCATCTCTGAAAAAGTGCCTGACTTGTCGCCGTCAAAACTTGTGGATGTGTTTTACGATGAGTCTACTTAATATTGGCATGACTGAGGAAGTTAACGTTAGGCTGAATTCACTATTTGAACCTCAAATATATCAGTTGAAATTGTCATAGACGTAATACTTCTTTGTATAGTCCATTTAAATCAAACACACACAGTGTGTGTGCTTTTTACGGGATTTATCACGGCGCACTGTAGCCCATGATAGATGTGTGTCGTCAGACTTTGGGTATTTGTATGATGAGCTACTGATGCTTGTTGAATTACATTAATGCTTGGATGTGGCTCTTCCCAGATTTGATGTCATTTTGGTAAAATCATTGAATTAAAATAAATAGCATATAATAATACATCACTCAGATCCTCAGACTGCTAAGTCTGTCTTTTGGTAGTCTTTTGATTGTAAAAAAATATATAGATAGATAAATAAACACGTACCAGGGTACGTATAACACTGTATTGAATAAATCTGTTATACATCTGTTATAAAATGTGTCTTATTCAATGTCATGGTAATGCATAATGCAATTGTAGATTAGTCGCTACTACCATGGGCTTTCTACTAACTAACTGGCAACTGGCAACTGGCAAATGTCTTTGAATGCACATCTGTAACGTTGTATATGTCTCTGTGTATGTTTGTGTGCATGTGCGCTCATGTATTGTTGTGTTTGTGACTAAGAATCTATCTCCTCGTCTGCTGAATAGAATCCCCACTTCTAGTAGCTAGGATAATGGCTGACAGATACTTTCTGAACGATATGGTGAGATTCATTAACACCTTCAATAAGTACTCAGTGCTTGCATCAGTAGAGCACCCAGTCAGCAGTGTCATACGTTCCCTGTTTAGTGTGCAACCTGTAAAAGATCAGGTCTGTGTGCCCTGGAAGCAGGGTGGGGAGAGCTGCCTGCCTGTTCAACAGACAGGCTGAGAGTGGCTTCAAGAACACAGAGGGGGGATTGTGCAAGTGGCTCTCCCAGAAGACGTGGCTGGGGCTGGGCCACATAAGGAGCACTCTATGCTCCCTCTACTTGACATGACTTCAGCGGGCTATATTCATCTCAATGCTATACAGAAGTCATCCACAAAACTCTCCTTTCCACCCCTAAGGACTTGAGCCATCGAGAATGAAATCTATGCCAGCCTGCTGGACACAGAAATATGGTCTGGTGTGTTAGAAGTCTCATATATTGCACCTCTTTGGGCCATACCCATACCCAGCCACAGCCACAGACATAGTCACAGTACTCTTTGATTCTTGTGAGCTGTTTTAATTACAACATCCTGAACTGTGCAAACATCTATTCCCCTAAGTGCCATTTCGAAATCTTACAATATCCTTCTGACTATCCGGCTTGTCATACAAAGGTGTGATTCTTACAGTGGCAGCAAACACAGCCCGGCCTCTTGAGCTACACACAAATGCATGCTTAAACACACACACACATGCACACATGCACAGGTGTTACTGCTGAAATTTAACTGAGGTCCAAGTTGGAAGAGAAATGAGGGGGAAAGTCGTTGTAGTTTAGATAGAAAAGCAGGGGCTGCATTCAGATCATTTCAACATGATCTTATTCTCAAGGTCTGGTTCTATTAATGATGTCTGGTTCTAAGTATTAATTATGATGTTCCCACTGGGGTTAGAAATGATAAATTATGTTAGCTAAAAAGTACAATAAATATGACAATTTTATTTAAAATTCTCAGGTGCAGTTTTTTAATAAAATTGTGTGTCATCTAAAAAAATGTTTTAGATTGCAGTCATTAAAGGTCCACTTAAACAAACTGTTCTGCTGAGGGTTTAGGCCAACTGAGTTGATCTGATTGGGTGCCCATAAGGAAATAAATTCACAGACGCTCAGTATTCCCCAAAGATACAGGTTGTTCAACGCTTACAGTCCTGTGCTGTTGGAGCTCAGATTGTGTGTGTGTGTGTGTGCATCTGCAAGTGTGTGTGTGTGTGTGTGTGTGTGTGTGTGTGTGTGTGTGTGTGTGTGTGTGTGTGTGTGTGTGTGTGTGTGTGTGTGTGTGTGTGTGTGAGTGAAGATTGTGGTAGTACCAAAACAGAAATAAAAGACCTGCGGCACATGAGTTGATGTGGCACACTGGCTAAATATTTGTCCCTTCAATCTTTGCGCACTTCTGGATGTTCCCCGCCCGACACATTGTTCATTGTCTTCTGTGGGTTTCCCTGTCTTTTCCGTGTAATGTGATACATGATGTCTGCTGGCACGTGCACAGACCCACTTGCCTTTTGTGTCTCGTGCAGTCCAACCCAGCGGCGTCCCTCTCTTCATCGTCTGGAAACAAAAAGATGTCTCCCTCCCCCATGGCGACCGACTCGACGAGGCTGAAGTACATCTCCCTGGGCGTTCTGGTACTGCAGACCACGTCTCTGGTGCTGACCATGCGCTACTCGCGCACGCTGAAGGAGGACGGCCCACGCTACCTGCCCTCATCAGCAGTAGTGTCAGCTGAGATACTCAAGATTGTCGCCTGCATTTTTCTAGTCTTCAGGGACAACAGTAAGTACTACCCTCCGTCTCCAGCCCTAGCGGACATCCATTTGCTTTGAGCCTCGGATGCTGGTCTGCAGCAGTGATTCAGGCACATCATGTCTCTGAGCTCTCCCCTGTCAGCTTCAGATTGCTCTTCTCTCCATCATTTTAGTGATAATGAGTTCTAAGATCTAATCTTAAGGGACACTTACACGGTCCTGGTGCAGTTCTGTGGGTCTCCAGGGAGTGTTCTGCTCGTGGAATTTGAAAAACTGTATTCCATCATATTTTTTTCTGGCCTCTTGAATCCATCACCAACATCTTTGATCTGTGCTGTGGTGTCAACCAACATACAAAAAGCTATGTGGTTAAGGGTGGTGGGAAGAGGGTGACTAGTTTACTTTAAGGGAGACTTAAAGTGCGGGTGACTAGATGGAGATATTGATTAGAGGGAGTTATTCATTAGATGGAGTTATTGATTGTTCCTCATTCCATAGGGTTGATGTTGGCTTTTCTGACAATGTCTCACTATAATAGTGGTAATGCCTTTTTTGTGTTCAGGTATTCACAATTCAAACAGGTTCTGCTGGTTGTACTCCAGACTCTCTCTTTTTGCTTTTGTTCTCCAGCATTCAGCTTGAGGGCTTTAAATCATGTGTTGAGGGAAGAGATTGTGAAAAAGCCAACAGAAGCCCTGAAGCTCGCAATCCCCTCTGCCATCTACACATTCCAGAACAACTTGCTGTATGTGGCCCTCTCCAACCTTGATGCTGCTACTTACCAGGTAATAATAATAATTTATAATCCACTCTACACTCACATGAATCTCAAAGTGCCACAGTGAGAACATAGTTAAAATCATAGTTAAAAAACATAGTTAAGAACAACCTATAATAAAACATAGTTTAAAACATAGTTTAAAACATAGTTAAAAACATAGTTAGAAAACTAGTTAGAAACCTAGTTAAGAGGTAAGGTAAGCAAGCTCTACTGTTTGTCTGGTGTTTGTCTTCATGACTATTCTTGTGGGCCTTTCTGTAAGATCCTGGTGGTGACATTTACCTTACTCTGAATATTGACTTTGTATGCATTGTTTGTAATAGTTCAACATGCTCTATCCTTCTTTCTGGTCTTTAGTACACTCGTTTTCAGGAGGTCACTTTACATTGCAGTTTAAATCAAGTACTCTTAACATAACCAAAATACCATACAGTTGAGCTAGTGACCAGTAAAGCATCTAGTAAACAGTGTCTCAGTGCTTGTGTGTAGCCTCGCATGAGGGCATGGATCTCATATTTGACGTGGGCACACACATTCACTCACCCTCAAACACATACGCATATGTTTGGTGCACCAGGTGACATATCAGCTGAAGATCCTGACAACAGCGCTGTTCTCCGTGTCAATGCTGGGGAGGAGACTGGGCACCTACCAGTGGCTTTCTCTGCTCGTTCTAATGGCTGGGATAGCTCTTGTCCAGGTAAAAAGCAATGTCACTGCAACTGTTTAACCTGAATTCTGAGATCAACAGGAATATTCTTTGAAGATAAGCGTTTATAGTGGCCACATAAACTTTGAAAATACACTCTGGCAAGTTTTTTCCCCAAGGTTTTCTAGATGAATTGTGAAGGTTGTTAGGTGAAAATTCACTCAAGTTACCTCAGGACTCCGGAGTTGCATATAAGTATATTTATCCAACAACAACAAGCTTGTCGGGCTCACCCATGTCCTGGCAGGCCAGAGAGAGGCACGGGCTCACTCTCAGACTGTAGCAGATGGCAGACAAGCAAAATTAAACACATCACTCAAGGTTTATATAGAAAGAAGGTAGCGTTCTTTAATGCCAAAACACTTTGTCAGCAGGGATAATCACGTAGTGGGTCTCTGACGTCCGAGGTCATCTTATTATGTTTTTTGCAACGTTATGCATCAGCAAGGCAGAAAAGAAGAACTTCTAGTTATTTTTATCAGCCCTTGCCTACACACACACACAGAAGGTACACTTTTAAGCACATACACAGAGTTAGAGACGTCAGCATTTAAGAACAGAGGCAGAAACATCATGTTTAAACTCTCAAAGGCATATGACTAAAACACATACATACTTGATTGAAGTCAGAGTTTCACATTTCCTTATCTAATATGCTATATAATTAAAATTGTGTGTGTTTGTGCGTGCACGTACACATCCTGTTTCTCACCTAGTGGCCAGTAGAGGCAGCACATCCTCCGGAGCAAACAGAGCCATCAGCCGGCTCCCAGCTGGTGGGAGTGCTGGCTGTCCTGGCTGCGTGTTGCTCTAGTGGTTTTGCTGGTGTTTACTTTGAGAAGATCCTCAAGGAGACCATACAGAGTGTATGGGTGCGGAACATCCAGCTAGGTTAGTCATTGACATTGCCTTTAGTTAACTGCCTGGTCTAAAGCAAATTAGTTATACTTTGTACAAATCACAGCCACATCCCGCACAGTATGCATACAAATGTTGCTTTGAATAATTCCCTTTTTTTCACAGTTTGTATTAGCATTAGAAGTTTGTGGTTTGGCTTATTTTCCCACCACATACACACACGCACATACACACACACACACATATACAGAAACACACACACAAACACATATACACACACACACACACACACACATACACACACACAAACACACACACACACACACACACACACACACACATACACACACACACACATACACACACACACACACACACATACAGACACACACACACACACACACACACACACACACACACACACACACACACACACACATATACAGACACACACACACACACACACACACACACACACACACACACATATACAGACACACACACACATACACACACACATACACACACACATGTACACACACACTCACACTAAGAGAGCATATGTCATCACCACACATTCATGTCTCTGTGTCTTGTATTCAGGTATATTTGGGCTCATCTTTGGTCTCATGATTGCATTTGTTAATGACGGAGAGGCCATTAGAGAGTCCGGTATGTTCCGGGGATACAACAGCCTCACTTTGACAGTTGTTCTGTTACAGGTGTGATATTTTGGTGTTTCAAACATTTAAAGAGAATTCATCATAGTGTGTTACTGCAGTGTTTGATTATGTTCTCTTTTTTGACAGGCTTTGGGGGGTTTGGTCGTCGCAACTGTTATCAAATATGCAGACAACATTTTGAAGGGCTTCGCTACATCGCTCTCAATCATTTTGTCCTGTATCATATCGTACCTCTGGCTAGAGGACTTTGATCCTACCAGGTAAATGCATACTTCGTAAGAGTCTCAAAAAAAGCTTTCCACATCCTGTCACTTCAAACTACCACCTACCAAAAGCGCTCTAGGACTGTTTAACAGACAGACAGCGATGTAATTGTACTTCACTCCGTCCACATGCTTGTCCAAACTAAATAAGTCCGTTCTTCCGTTACAGTGTGTTCTTCCTCGGCACTGCACTGGTGATTGCCGCCACGTTCCTGTACGGGTACGAGGGACAGGCGAAGGCAGCTGGCAGCCTCCAAAGGGTGTAGAGAAGCCAGGCGCGACACAGGAGGAAGTGGAGCACAGCAAGAGTCCTCCGTAGGGAGGAGAGAATGGGCTCCAGCACAGGGCGGAGAAGAGGAGATGAAATGACTTGAAAAGGCATTGGGTTGCAGATCAGCAGGACAGACCGCTTGAACAAAGAGACGATGGAAGGCACAGGAAAAACAGGAGACATTTCTCCTCTACATTGAGCTCCTTGCATTTCGGAGAGGATACTGCTGGAGACATGAAATGCCTTACATGAAATGCCATCATGCTTAAGAAGCTTCTGATGGACCTTGAACTGCATATAAAATAAGGTCAGAGAACTGAGCTTTGAAGAGCTCTGACATATTCACTTGGATCAGGGGACACCATTTTGGTGTTTTGGAATTTTTGGTAATGGTTATGGTGTGAAACCTGGTAGGGCTGTGTCCGTATGTGTTCATTTCCCTTTTGTGCTAACACCCCCTGAAGTGAATTAGGGTCAAAGCACTTTTTGGCAATAGCTCAAAAACGTTTGCCAAAACAAAAAAATATTAATTGTTGAATGGCGCCACCAAGTGAATAACGTTCAAAGCTAAAATCTAGCTGCCCTGAACCCTGCAGGCATAGGGCCTGGTGGGGCACAAACGATGATATTCTTACACTGACAATAGAATTCCCAATCAATCCATGTGCTAAATGAATTGTAGGCCAGCCTAACTGTTCACGAAGATTTCTTTGTAAAGGCCAAAGACTTTGTACTTATGTTGTATTTTGTTTCATGACCCAAAGATAAATGAAACACACCATTGAACAAGGAAATAGCTACATTAAACCAAATTAATCGGACCACTCTGGTGGAACTACCCTCAAAAACAAAAACACAAATCTTCCTAAGATAAAAATTCCATCATTGACAAAACAACACACAGAACCTGACTGAAGCTCCTTAGCATTACTGCAGCACCAACTATACGAGAATAGGGGCAGTGTAACTGAACCACCTGATTATGAGGTGCATGAATAAAGTAAGTCTTGTGATATGGTGCTCATCTTACATGAAGAGCCTATAACCTTAGTAATAAAGGACGGTAATAATGTTTATCATGTTATTGTTTATACGATGAAATGGATTCATTGAAACTGACCACAGATACAGCTGCTGGAGGCGGTATGAATTTGACAGGTTGATACTGTTTAATAGAAGTTTTCAGGTAAAGCATTTTAACCTCATTGCTCCTGGCTTGTGCATTCAGCACAAAGCATACTGAGACAGTCACAGGTATGTTATGCAAAAGAGCATGCATGCAAACACAGAAACCAATTTAAACAATAGTTTATTTACCTTTTTGTTTCAAGTCAGCTCTTCAGTCATGCCCTAAGGGTTCAGCACCATTATCATTCTTACCTTGCATAGTCTTGTGTTCATTGGGTGGAAGTAAATACCAATGTTTTCTCTCTGTCTATTCATATTGATGTAAAGAGAACAGAAAAGAAGGCCATGCATTTAACTCTGGTGTTAAGATATAATTTTTCATTGAGATGATCACCTAAGCATATTACATCCATCCCTACCTGGTGCTGCTGTAACCAAATCATACAGAAAATACAATCATGTCTTTCTGGTGTACCAGTTCAGATAATTGTTACATATGCATCTTGATTCTGGATTGAGGCAACATTGATTTAGAAAGCAAAATAATCCCTAAACTGATACGGTAAGTCATGAGAGTACCCTAAGAAGAAACAAGATGAGGTAAGACAGCACGGAGTGAACTGAATTGTTGTTGTAGTGGACGTGACAGGATCAGGGTATGTTTCTGCTTGACCACAGAAAAAATCCTATAAAATAAGTGAACATGTTGGGGAATTCATTAATCTGTTACATATGAACAAATACTGGAGTTAAAGTTTGGAACCGTCTTTCACTATGTATGAAAGAGGTGACAAAGCTTTTGTGCACGTTTGTTGTTCGAGACATTCTTGAAACCAGGCAACCAAGATCTGTCTCGCTCAATTTATTGTTTGCTATGTGTTACACTGTAAGTGTGTAAGCTACAGCCCTGATGCTCTGCCACGGTGAATACCTTTTTAAGAAATGTGTCATGAGTAGTACAAAAACTCCCTCAGGAGAAAAAAGAGTTCTGGCACCTATAGAATAAAATAAGCCTTATGTTGTCTTAGAGAATGTCCTTGAAAAACTAAAGATTGAATTTATCTTCGCTGTCTTCATTAAACTTACATTGCCATAGTGGTCCTTTATCTGTAAATAATTTTTACATAAAAGAGTAAACGACTTTCATCATGCAATCATTTGTTGTATGACCCCTACATGGATTTTCCTGAAGTTCAGTTCATGTTTTAAAGTATTACAGTAGTGACAGCTGAATGTCTTCTGGACATTAGAGAAAGTCATTCTTGCTGCTCAGAATACAGTTATGGTGAAAAAAAACACTGGTATCAAATAGCTCAGTCTTTTTCTTGTGTTAAAGGTTAAACCACAAATATGCTGCTGGTGTTTTCAAACCTTGATTTTTAGATGCTGTGTTACTATGGGCCCTCCAGTGGCTCACTCACTCACTACGAGTGTCATCATTTGGTGTGTTTGAAGGAAGAGCATTGGAGGCGCAACCACACGCTGCTTGAAGTCAGCCAGTGATAGACAGACTACTTTGAAACTGAGGAGACAGAAGTGAAGTGAAGAAAAAGAAACAGAGGTATGGATTTATTACATCAAAGAGACTGCAGAATGTCCTTAAGTGACGGTGGTGACCATTTGAAGGAGTGGTTACCCTGAGTGTGCATTAAGTGTTTCATAAGCGCCTGGACTAGACCTTTGACAACCTGCTAAACAGGCTCAGGTCTGACATTCATTATCAAAGGCGACAGGAACCAGTGTTAAAATTTTGAAAACATACTGTATGCACCTGTACTTGTTAAATTGACTCTGCTTTTACTTCCAAATTCTTTTTTTTGCAATCCTGGTGGAATTTACGTCAGATAGGTTTAGCTGAATCAAGAAAAAAACATGATACGCGCATAACTAAAAATCTCCCCCCCAAAAAATCTATTTGAACAATAGTGTAATACAAACAAACAATAAACAGACATAAAAAGAGCATGCACCTCGCTGTAGTGGACTACTCTTCCGTTTATTTCTTGAGGGAGCTGCTACAGTCACACCCTCTGAGCTCCCACTGACCTATCAGTGCACTGAGCCCGAAGAGTTGAGCTTTCAGACAGTGCTAATGTCAACACCTATCAGCTTCAATCACAAAACACTGAATATTCACACCAGGCATGTCCTGACGATGGCATCCTGGTCCCCACGATGTAGTACGCACCTATGGAGAGGAGACGGAGGGTGGGAGAGAGATGGAAAAATCAGGGGGGGGGGGGGGGGGGGGGGCGGGTGGAAAAAGACAGATGGGAGGGGATAATGGAAGCAAGGGAGCGTCACAGATGGAGTGTGTGTGTGTGTCTGTGTGTGTGTCACATGACTCACTGGGATTGGCCCTATAGTGCAGCACCTCCAGTTTCAACCATAATATTAACTTCCTTTCTCATGCGAGGCATAGGAAGCTGTGTTCAGGTGAGGGTGGTGTTTTAAATGGTCATCAGTGGTGGTGGTGACACATGCTCTTTCCTCCTGAAGAAATCTGAGCTGTTTCCGAATCTAAATCAGTCAATTGAGAAAAATCAGTTTTGCTATCTATAAATTCATTGAATTAGACACAAATAGAAACAAATTTAATTTAGTAAATGAAAATGTGGCTCTAAATTTTGTTGGCTCTTAAGTTTCATCTCGAACCAATTTTGTTGGCTACAAGCACTGTTTCATTAGTTTTTTTTACTGTCTTAGTGCAGGATCTTAAGGTGCTCTGTTCCAGAGACCCACAGAGTTTCATATCCATGATATTCTCATAAGCTTGCGTGTGTCGCCTGACACCAATAGCCCATTTCGCCTTCAGGACATGTTCAGCAGCAGCAGTTTTCTCTTTCTCTTTTCCTCCCATGCAGTGTATACGGTGTATTGGTTGCAAACGAGCGCTGTGCAGAGCCATCAACTTTCAGCTGAACCGAGCCTCTCCAAAAGCAGGCAATTTGCACCACAGATTCATTTCTCCATGTTCCCTCCATGTTCTCCACCCTGCTCTCCGCATGTCTGGATATCCAGTAGTATCTTTCCTCTGTTAAGGTTAGGGGGAAAACTTTTCTAATCCCGACACTCCCACTCGTGAGTTCTCAGGTACACCGGCAGTTACTTAGGTGGTATCACCACCAGCGGCGCCCCTCTCCTGGGTCTCCACATCAGCACCTGTGCATCGTTGGCATTGGGCCGACCCAACGCGTTGGGTGGGATGGGCTCCGGATTGTTGAGGATGTGAGGCTGCTCCTGGTGTGGCCGGCCCACCAGCGAGGCCCGTGAGCCAAGGGGCATGCCGGGATCTACGGCGATGTCCACGCGCATTCGCCAGCGGATGGTCTGCAGCACTATGCGCTCTTTGGTGACAGCGTTGAGCGCCACCAACCAGGTGATGAAGCTCTGGTCGCGCGTGATGTGCGTCAGCATTGGCGTGTTGCTGTTGCTGATGGGCACCGCCCAGGTCACACTGGGGTAAAAGTTGTCATTCATACTGACGGTCAAGCGCGATGGTTTGTACGTGGGGCCCACCAGCGTGACTGTCTCCGTGGTGTTGCCGTACCAGGGGTAGCTGACGCCATCAGAGTCGCTGATGGCCTTGACACGGCCCTCACGCAGCTCCGGCAGCTCCCAGCTGGACCTGAGAGGGCAACGGAAGAGAGAGAGGAGAGAGAGGGAGAAGGAGAGAGAGAGAGAGAGAGAGAGAGAGAGAGAGAGAGAGAGGGGAAGAGCACAGTTAAGAAGACGGGGTAAGGATCAGTTAATAGCTTTTTGCTGAGGCAGAAAGAGGTGAGGAAGAGGAGGTTAGGACTTCATCTAACATATATATAATTTACTTTAATAGATGGAGGGACTGGGAAATAGAGAAGGAATGCTTGACATCTATGGATGTTTTCAAAACAAAATAAATCTAAATCAGCTGAAAAAAGGGAAAAGTAATGCCTCACAGATGTTCAAAAGTGTGGGGTTTTGGTTTCTGTGAGTATGCAATTACATAAAAGTTAGTTTGGTCTCGCTGCATAATCTGGTGGCGTTTGGGTTCGTGATATTAAGACAGGTTAGAGAAATAAAGGTTAGAGAAATATACTTACATTCCAATATCCCCATATGTGTTATAGAATTCCATTTGAGTGCAAGCCTGAATCCAGCCTACAGTCCACGTCTCATTTCTTGGCACAGGGGGCATCACAATACCCGCAGAAGCCCTAAAATAGGGCGTCTTGTAGCGCAGTACAATCGGTGAGTTCTCCTCAATCACTGTCGGGCACTGGTCAATGGATGCTGAAACCTCATACACCACAATATTCTCCCGTCTGATTCGTGGCTTGCAGGCGATGCTCTGAATGCAACCCATGGTACTGGTTAGAAGCAGTGCCAGAACGACCAGCGACGGTAGAGTGAGTTCTGTTTTAACCAGTTTATTCATCGGTGCCTTTGCTGTTCCATAATCAGCCTCGAATCATGATAATCTTTAGCCTACTTGACACTGCCTGTGCGAACTATCAAATTGTACAAATGTGAAAAAACACGGATGATAGAAATATCCACATTTTGTTACATCAAAATCATGCTTGTATCCTCAACCATTGGGGGCATACAGTTACAGAAAAAAATGCGACCTTATCTGGGTAAGGAGGGTACGGCACACCGATACCTCTCCCAGTCTCTCTCCGGCGCGTCGGAGTTCCGCACTGCCCTTGGTGCTTGTCCCCAACAGACGCGCTTCGGCCTCCTCCAGTGTGGCAACCCGGCGAGAGACGCTTTCTTTTCCAGCTCACACGTCCGGCTATAGGTCTGAGCCCTTTGATTTTAGTTTTCCTGCCACGCGTTGTCATGTCAGTGGCGTGTAGGCAGCTGGAGAAGCAGCGAGGGTGTTTGGGTTCCTCTTTCCGAGGTGACTGACATTCCCAGCATCATCAGGATGCGGCGCCCTCAATTTTTTTGGGGAGATCTGGGAGGTATACGGCAGACACCGTATAGGTGAAACTAACCATAAGCTCAACGAAGCAAGACCAAAATTTTGAAAGGTAGGCAAGGAATCATTTCATCTGTGCACAACAGAAGGCCCACTGCCCAAGGCTTGGTCTTATTTTATTGCTCTCCTTTGTGCGCTGCCATTCTCCATATCCACATCAGAGAGACCCTGCACAACTGGGGAAGAGACAAAAGCGCTGATGGAGGCTCCACAAACACGCAAACGTGGTCTTAAGTTTCTCATTTGAAATTTCCCGTGGTCGGAAATGTTCCATGATTGGCTTGGTAATCGGCAGGTCTCGTCGTCATTACTGTTGTCGCTTGTATACAGTACAGCGCTCTCGATAACATCGTATCTTCGAGGACGGTCGCTGTTCAGCGGGGGTTAGGTGCTGATGCTAGAGAACACAAGCGCATGGGGGAGAGAGGCGGGGGTGGGGAGCTACAGTTGCATAGCCCTCTGCATTGAAAGAGTCACTGTCAATGAGGGGCGCGGTTTGTACCACATGAACACTCCCTCTCTCTTCTTATTGGATGAACAAGTGGATGGCGGATATGGTATCATTGCTGCTAACTTCCCTAGTGACACAACTCCGCCGTTCATTCAGCAAGCTATCCGAATCTTTGGGGTTGGTTGTCATTCATATATTTGAAGACATCACCATTAGCACCAGTTTATGATTTTCAGAGTACTAGGTAGGCTGGCAGAAAAAGTTCCAAGTGCAGTGCACCGAGTCGTTTCATCCATGAAGCCTCAAGTTGTATTTGTGTTGGGTGGGCCTGGCGCGGGGAAAGGGACACAATGCGCTAAAATCGTTGAGGTAAGAAACGTGAATGGAGGGCGATAATTGGATGATATGCGTTAATGTACTTGACACTGTAACTATTTTATGTTCTTCTTTTAAATTAGCATATCCATAGCATTTTCAGTCATCCCTTGCGTTGTCATTGGCCTTCGGCTTTTATCCTAGTTGCTAGCACAGGCAAATCATTAGCTAGCGTAACTTCCGGGTGTCCTCTAAAAATAAGGTGAAGAGTTACAAAATTACTTTTAGTGGTATTTATCCTCAGAACTGTTTTGTTGTGGCAAGGTATGCCTTGGCTGGATTATTCAGAATGTATAAGTTCTTTAGCTAATTAGCTGGGTTCTCTGGACCCAGTATGACGTGTCATATCCTACTAATGACTCCAGATTTCATCAATGGAACAGGATGCGTTTTGAGCTACTGGCCAAATGTCAAATCTGCGATCTTATGTTACAGCTCTTCGGGCATGAATGTGTATGTAACCTCATTTTAAATGTCATTTTAACAGAAACGTGGACTTTAGTTATGACTCTCTGGCTAACCTTTGTCCTCTTCGTATAGAAATACAACTACAGCCATCTATCTGCAGGAGACTTGCTCAGGGAGGAACGCAGCCGAACTGGGTCAGAGTTTGGCCAGCTCATCGATAACTATATCAAAGATGGCAAAATTGTACCTGTTGAGATCACCATCAACTTGCTTAAAAAGGTTGGGACATATGACTGTCTGCTGATGTAAACGATTATCTTATGGTGGCAGTAATGACAGGGACTGAAAAAGCTTCTTCTTGATTAAAGATGCAGTCCACGATTATGGGAAAACATTGTTGATATTTGCGCTCAACAGCCAATCAGATTACCCCCCCCCCCCCCCCCCCCCTTCATGTATCTGAAGCAATGCACTAATTGGCTGACTGGCTGATTTATATGGCTTTCTACAGTCCATTACAGAGCCAGGACTGTGTAGAAACTCCAGAGGTTATTTGGAAAAAAAATTGGATTAGTCGTAGTAATCTTATAGACTCATTTCTTTCACGGCTAAATTGTTGCCATTTCTATGTCAGGGACATATGCCTTGATTCTCACCCTTTCATGTCTTCTCCAGGCTATGGAATCCACCACGCAGGCAGATGAGCAGAAGTTTAGGTTCTTAATCGATGGATTTCCTCGTAACCAAGACAACCTGCAGGGCTGGAACAAAGTTATGGATGGCAAAGCTGATGTCAAATTCGTCCTCTTTTTTGACTGTAGCAACGAGGTGGGCTATAATCAGAAAAAAGGTTAAATGTAAAGTCATAATATATCAAATATAAAGGTCAATCTTTTAGAAACAGAACACTAGAAGAAGTGTTTTCTCAAGTAACATCATATCTGTGATCTGGTTGAACTTGACCACTATGTCATGTCATGCATGAGGACCCAATCAGGAGTATTCAGCTGCCTGTACACATAATCTACACAAACTCTGGAAATGCTGAAGTAATCTTGTCTCACCTATATTTGTGTCCTCTGTGTCCTCTGCCTAAAATAGTGGTTTTATCATAAGTGGTCTGTTACAAGCTAACAGTGTCAACGAAAAAACAAATGTCATTAGCATGAGGAATGAAACACATGGTTCTTCTCTGGGTTGATGTGTTGTATCCCTGCCAATAGGTGTGTATTGACCGCTGTCTAGAGAGGGGGAAGAATAGCGGTCGTACTGATGACAACAGAGAGAGCATGGAGAAGAGGTAAGGACCGCTGTCAAAGCCTACAGCTGACCTCACAGTGCACTGTGGTTTTGCTCCACAAACATTCTGTCTGAGAATGCAAATTCAGGTGAGGTGGAATGTCATTGGGCATCATTCTCAAACATTTTCTGAAGTTTCTTCTGAAATGTTTTCTTACGGACCTTGGAAGACCAACGTAAGAAAAGACCTCCGCCTGATTCATGAACGCCCGAAAATGTGTTCTTACGCAGCCAAAGTGTTCTCAGCTGTGCTCCCCCTAATGAAGTCACATATGCTGAACAGTCAGCTGGTAGACTTGCAGTGAAGGGTTGAGCCCTAGGAATAGCATTAAAAAAAAGCCTTGGTCAAGCTGTATCAAGACATGACGATACCTGAAGTGGGCCTATGTTTGTATGTCGGTGTGTGGTGGTGGTGGTTGTTAAGATGCTTTTTGGCTTCACACATGAGGACTTATACTCAGCTCTCTGATCAGCTTTCCAAGCTATGGAGAAGACTAGTTTAAAAACTGATGTGGAGCACCACAAGCAATTATCTCAAGTTAATATAAATGTATTCTCTGACTTCTCTGAAATGGCGTGCACTGTGACGAGAAGTGGCGTTGGTGTCTTAAATGTTTTTTTTTTTTTAATTATTATTATTATTTAAAAAAAATAATTGGTGTAATTGACACTGCCAACAGTACCAATGTGCCTGCGGGGGACCACAGTGTGGTTGGATGATTGATTAATCAGAGGAGTGTAACCTGTTTTTGAATAGGATCCAGACATACCTGCAGTCCACACGCCCCATCATTGACCTTTTCGAGAAACAGGGGAAAGTGCACACCATTGACGCCTCGCGCAATGTGGAGGAGGTGAGGCTGACATTTCTGTGATTCGCACACACGCACGCACGCACGCACGCACGCACGCACGCACACACACACACAGATGACGTGACTTAATAGTGTGTGGTGGGCTCAAAGGAAAATGCCGTCTTGGTGTCTCTGAATGGATCTTCCGGCCCTCGTGCCCATTGTGTGTTCTGTAGCTACCTGTTCTGGGCCGATTACATCTGATCATTTCTCCCGTCTCCTTTTGCTGCAGGTGTTTGAGGATGTGAAGAGCATCTTCGGCAAGGAGGGCTGAGGATTGTCTCGCATCTAAGCTGCCAAGGAGTGTGCCCGCCACAGTGACTCAACGTTTTCTTTTTATCAGTGTCAGCAAATACTCTTGCTTCGTTCACATGTCCAAATGTTTTGACTTTTTACTCATGTAATATTTTATATATATATATATATACATGTATATGTATGTGTGTAAATATATATATGGAAGGTTAGTCTAGTTAAGCATAAATTGTGTGAGTGTATATAAATGTGCGAGAGTGTGCATGAGTGTGAATGGACTCTAGATCTAAGCATAAGTTCCATTCTGAGAAGGGCTGCAGAGCAGAGTTGTGACTGAAACAATGAGTTGTAGTTACATTTGTCCATAGATGCATAGATACCAACCGGTTACATTTAGCGTTTGCTCCTGAATGAGGGTGGGTGGGGAACAGACTTTCTAGGGCAGTTTGGGAAGATATGTAGTGATATCTGCGAACCTTCGTTTCAGGGATGTCTCCACGTCAAACATTGTGTCTTGTCTGATAAGCAGAAATGTCCAAAGTTCAATTCCAACCATGAAGATTCCTGTATTGACTGAATTTGCCTAAGGTTGACACTAAACCAGCTGTCTTTTGTGACTTTGACATACTGACTGATAGAGTGACATTTTACATTGCAGTCCCTATGACTCAGTTGCTAGGCTACAGTCAGTCAGACTAGAGATTTTTTACTTTACCCATCATGAAGATTTGGACTGAGCTTACATATTTTTCAATAATAGTAGAAGAGTATTCGTTTCGAAGACATTTCTTTACACTCAATCATTGTCATCTTCACATTGTAAAGATCAGTCTTGTGTTGTTGAAGAATACTGAGAGTAAAACATTGGATAGCTAACCCATCAGCAAATAAAACATCTGCTTATTTTGACAAGTGTACCTGTCTCACGGTAGAGAACTGACAGAGGGGATGACTAGAGAGGCAGAGAAACAGCTGGTTAAGGAGCAATAAAACACATTAGTGTCACTGCTGGCATTTTTTGTCTGCTAAAGTTACAATAACAGTTCTTTGGGGCCAGTCATTGCAATTAGCTGGACATCAGTTTACTGCACCGCCAAGTCTTCTTGTGCCACAAATGCACAAAAAAACTTTATGTATTTGTTTTTGTTTGTGCTATAAGAATGGCTGTTGTTGACAATTAGTAAAGAAAAAAGTATTGGAAAGATGAATATTTGTCTGACGTTTTTTTTTGTCCAGTGTTCTTGGTCAAAAAGTAATTTTCATAGAGGTTATCACTACAGCTCAAGTGTTTTTTTTAGGATTTGAACCCTCTGACACACACATACACAATCGTACACACATACACAATGCATATATGTATGATTGTATACCAAACTGAATTCTGTGCACGTGCACGGGTAGTGGACTCTTAAATGTGTGTTTTTTTTAGTGGTAAGCTAAATTTCATGACTCTACTGTGACAGATAACACTGTACTGTGAAACATTGTTGCTGGTGTTAAAATGGACAAAATTACCATTGTTATAAAAACAAATTCTGTCTAAAAAAATCTTCTGTTTAAAATCACCCTGAACCTTGCAAGGCCAATGCTGATATAGTCAACCATTTGGTACTTATCTGCGTCATGAAATATACAGTCGTGGCCAAATGTTTTGAGAATGACACAAATATGCATTTTCACAAAGTTTGCTGCTTCAGTGTCTTTAGATATTTTTGTCAGATGTTACTATGGAAGACTGAAGTATAATTAAAACATTTTAGCAAGTTCAATATAATAAAGTGTCAATATTTTTTGCATTAATTTCATGTAATTGCCAATGAAAGCCAGTGACACTTATTAAATGTTTGTAATTATACTTCAGTCTTCCATAGTAACATCTGACAAAAATATGTAAAGACACTGTAAGATTCATGATCAAGCAGCTGCTGTGACCACCAGCAGAATACCCAAAATGGTTATCTTATCATGGTCACAAAGAGAAAGTCCCACACTGGATTTCCTCAGACACCTGGGGTCAGGAAGCAAACTGAGGTGTGAGTGACTGCAATTAATCATAGTATGGGAATGGGGGAGGCCATTGAGAACCATCTCAGACAGAGAAACCAGATTATCATACACCACAACAAAAGGTTGCCAGACCTGTTTGCATTACAAGCCTAGCTCATTTACATTAGAGGCCTAGGAGTGGTCTTAAAACAGTATATATGCCTAGAATTGTGAATGCTGGTTATTCAGTCCTACACTGCTGAATCCGGAGTAAGGCTGCTTCGTCACTGCACATTATTGGAATAAAGATTGCTGCATCAGAAACAAAGAAACCTCTTTCATTTCTTACAATACTGAAGCAGCAAACTTTGTGAAAATGCATAGTTGTGCCATTCTCAAAACTTTTGGCCACGACTGTATATACAGCCGCGGAAAAAATTAAGAGACCACTTCAAAATTATAATTTTCTCTGGTTTTACTATTTATTGGTATGGGTTAAAGTAAAATGTACATTTTTGTTTTATTCTATAACCTACTGGCAACATTCCTACCAAATTTCAAATAAAAATATTGTCATTTAGATCATTTATTTGCAGAAAAATGACAATTGGTCAAAATAGCAAAAAAGATGCAGTGTCTTCAGATCTCGAATAATGCAAAGAAAACAAGCTCATATTCATTTTTAAACTACACAATACTAATGCTTTAACTTAGGAAGAGTTCAGAAATCAATATTTGGTGGAATAACCTTGATTTAAAATCACAACTTTCATGTGTCTTGGCATGCCTCTCCACCAGTCTTTCACATTGCCGTTGGGTGACTTTATGCTACTCCTGGCGCAAGAATTCAAGCAGCTCGGCTTCTTTTCATGGCTTGTGACCATCCATCTTCCTCTTGATCACATTTCAGAGGTTTTTTTATGGGATTCAGGTCTCGAAATTGGGCTGGCCATGACAGGGTCCTGATCTGGTGGTACTCCATCCACACCTTTACTGCCCTGGCTGTGTGGCATGGAGCATTGTCCTGCTGGAAAAAACACTTCTCAGAGTTGGGGAACATTGTCAGAGCAAAAGGAAGCAAGTTTTTCTTCCGGGACAACGTTGTACTTTGCCTGGCTGAGGTTTGTAAAAGACCATAAGAATTGAACCAAAGCGGACTGGAGGTTCTTCTAAGTTCGTCTTCTCTGATGAGTCCAATTTTCAGCTTTGCCCAACACATGGTCGTCTGATGGTTAGACGGAGACCTGGAGAGGCCTACAAGCCACAGAGTCTTGCACCTACTGTGAAATTGGACTCATCAGAGAAGACGAACTTAGAAGAACCTCCAGTCCGCTTTGGTTCAATTCTTATGGTCTTTTACAAACCTCAGCCAGGCAAAGTACAACGTTGTCCCGGAAGAAAAACTTGCTTCCTTTTGCTTGATTTCTGAACTCTTCCTAAGTTAAAGCATTAGTATTGTGTAGTTTAAAAATGAATATGAGCTTGTTTTCTTTGCATTATTCGAGATCTGAAGACACTGCATCTTTTTTGCTATTTTGACCAATTGTCATTTTTCTGCAAATAAATGATCTAAATGACAATATTTTTATTTGAAATTTGGTAGGAATGTTGCCAGTAGGTTATAGAATAAAACAAAAATGTACATTTTACCCATACCAATAAATAGTAAAACCAGAGAAACTGATAATTTTGAAGTGGTCTCTTAATTTTTTCCGCGGCTGTATATATATATACAGTGGTGGCCAAAATTATTAGAACACCTGACAGATCTGGGAATATTGACCTTTTTTTTGTCTCCAAAACATGATTTAATTTCATAATGTAAATGAAACATGCAGATGGTTGTTCTGAGCACAACAAATAACAGATGAAGTGAGTCCTAGTGTTTTTAACCACTTTTAACTTTAATATTTGGTACGCCCACCTTTTGCAGCAATTACAGCAGCACATCTCTCTGGCATAGAGTCAATATATTTCTTGAGAACTTCAACACTAATGTTATCCCATGCCTTCTGCAACTCAAGCCAAAGGCTTTCCTTTGAATGTACAATAGATCTGTCCAGTTTATTTTAAACTCGCCCCAAATTTGCTTGATGGGTTTGAGGTCCAGACTTTGAGAGGGCCGGTCCATCATTTTCAATGTTCCAGCAGATTCCTTTATGTCACAGGTCGTACCGGCAATAGTTAGAAGAATGTTTAGGGTCATTGTCCTCTTGGAAAATAAATCCAGGCCCATTAACACGACTCGCAGAAGGTACCCTGTGCCTCACCAGAATGTTATGGTATACTTTCTTATCCATGATTCCATCAATTTTGCCAAATTCACCTGTTCCTGAGGATTAAATGGCACCCTACACCTAATACTACCCCCTCCTTGTCTAACTGTTGGCAAGAGACACTCAATTTTATACCTCTCCCCCTCACTTTGTTGAACATACACTCTTTGCTTGTTGCCAAACTATTCAAACCTGGACTCAGAGGCGCTGCATCCCATTAGGCATACCAGGCAATTGCCTGGGGCCCCGCGCCACTAGGGGGCCCTCAAAAGCGGGTCTGATAAAAAAAAATATATATATATAATGCGAATTTCACATTGTCGGTTGCGGCACGAACATCACACTCATAGAATTACATGTATCCAAAATTGTATCTATGGTGTGGAATGAACGCAACGATGAGAATAAGCTATAGAAGAGGAAGATTCTCTCTCAAGGAGTGAATGAGAAAGTCTCACGGTGACCGTTGTGATCCCTGTGAAAATATCCATGCCATCGATTACGCACGATATAGGTTAGCATGAATTATACATGCATATATTATGCATGTGTATAGTAAAATAATGTATTTGTTATAACACCTTATTTTACTCTCAATGAACAAATTCATTCTCTTACTCGGATGGGTAGAGGGCCAAGCGCAGGGCAGTGTGGGTAAAGACGAGTGCGTATCAAAATTCCGATTGATTGACATTGGCTTTGCCAAGTCAAAATCCAGCCCAGGATAGAACAGGTGGATACAACGTTAGGGAATGTGAGATGTTCGGAACAGAACGAAGCTGAGGGAAAATGAAGAGGAACAACTACCCATCTGGTAGTGAGAAGAGGAAGAAGAAAAAAGAAGATGAAGAAAAGAAAAAGAAAGGCCGCGGTAAGTGGAGTGGAGTGGATGATTTAGGCTTAGAGCATAACATTAACAGACGACTGCTGTTATTGAAAAATGTGGCTAGGCTAATTTGTCCAACTAATAACTTGAATAGCAGCTAGCGTTAAAGCAAACCTATGCAAAAATAGCTAATCGCTAGGGATGCTAACGAACTAGTTAGTGAACAACTTTCATAAATCAGTCAAACATTAAACAAGTGCAACACAACAACACACTTAACCCATTCTGAAGGGTAAAATAGTTGCATAATGTTGCTTTTATCTTGTTAATGCTGTGATAGCAATGAAAGCCATGCTCAAGGAGAAAAATGAAACATCTCTTCCCTATCTCTATTCCCTCCTCAGGATCATAACTTAAATTTATGACGAAACGGACAGATAAAGTGCCCCTACCAAACCCTGATGATGAAAACCTTAAGTCCAGTGTTCCACTTGAATTGTTAACTGTAGCTGCTACCTGTTTGATTGCTTATTAATTGTAAAGATTCTTTATGAACGTACACGGCTCTTCTTAATACTGTAATATTTTCCTAAAGTGCCACTAGATGGCGTTACTAGGAAGGTTACGCAAAAGTGACCAGCGATATAAGCTGCCACCACCTTTAATTAATTCCCGGTCTGGTCCGGTGAAAGCACTTTGAACAATCAGGGCAGTGATTCTTGAGACCTGGGACAAAACATGTCCGGGACATAAATCACAGTTTTTCATCTTAAAATGTACATAATATGTTTTAAAAAGCCTCACCAATCTCATCAACAGGAAAAGGGTAGCACAACAAAGTGTGTTTTGTTGTTGTCTAACATTTAGTTTTTATTCTAAATGATGTGATATGTGACCAGTGCCTCCAAAAACCCATGTCCGAAAGCAGGTCACATCACACTCCAATGCTTTAAAAAGTCTGAAAAGTGACATAAAATTTAACTTTATCTATATCATATGTAAATAACATAGTATTTATTTCACAGACATTAAAACAAATAATTTTTAAACATTTTTAATATACTTTCTGGTCAGTTGAACATGTGTCCAGAGTTTTCGTCAACACCATCAGACTTTTTTAAATTGGGGAAAAAATCTGGAATAATTTAGGACAGCATTAACTCAAAGGACCCCTTTCCTTCCTCCTTGGTCTTCCTGGTGACATGAGAAAATTTGAGCTCTGGTAAGTTTTTAATAATACTTTGTTTTTCATATCTATTTACTAATATGCACACGTCACAACCATAGCGTATCAACTCCAAAATGGCTAAAGAGTCAACATTAGAGTAAAATGTTCTGCAATCTAGTGTTTATTTATATAGATTGGCTGGACCATGATCAACAGATGATAAACAAGATGGCTCCTGTGAGAATCTTGTGTGATATAAGGAGAAATGTACTTTTTTTGTCAACACCATCAGACGTCAACACCATCAAAACACCATCAAACACCATCAACATTTGTGTCTGATGGAGTTGACTTTCTCTGATGGTGTTGACTAAGGCCATTTTAGTGTCCATTTTAATCATTTTAATGCTGTTTATGCCAAAAATATCACTTCCTATGGATTTTTATTGCTATTTCAGTTTCATGTGTCGAATTAAATCTAGTTTAGATATAGAGTGTCAACTCCTTCAGATATAGTATTTTATAGTTTAAAAAAAAAATGGTATCTGTTTCATTCCTTGAAGGATATTTGTTCAAAGACTAACACATTTCCAATGTAGGTGTGTATTTTTAATGCTTAAAAATGTCTCTGTTAAATCTGAAGGTTAAAGACAAATGTAATTCGTGGTATGATTTCAATTCTACTCATTTAACATTGACTTCTTTGGCTCTACACTTTTGTTTTTAATGATTTAAAGACCTGTGTACATTATAAGGGGAACTGGGAAAACTAATGAGTACAAACATTTCTGATAAGATCATTTAAAATCATTTCCATAAGTCTATTTATGTTTATGATGGTGTTGACAAAAATCAAGTGCTGACCCAGCAAACATTCAATTAACATAAAAAATATACAACTGGGAGGTTGAACCAAAACATGTTTGGATAGACAAAACTTCATTTGACAGAAATGTAATCATATATTTTGGAAGTTATCCAAATATTTTTTGGGAAAATCAAAACCTGTTTTGTCCCTTATCTCAAGAATCACTGAGGGGATCTATAGGAGTAACAATTATCTTTATTTAAATTCATATAAAGGCTCACGTTGACCCACTCGCAACACACAACTTTGAGTACACAATAACGTCTGAATAAATGGCACAGCACACGTGAATAAGTTAGAGCAGGACACAGCAATTCATAGGTTCTACCACAGCAGGAGTCAATAAATCTGACTTAAGTCACACTCCAAGAGTCAATAAATATGACTTAAAAGACAAACTTATCCAGTAATAAATACACCGTAGAAAAACATGCAATACTATTACTATAAAACACGTGACAAGGATCAGACTTCAATTACATATCACAGTTGCGCAGCGACCGTCAACAACGCTCACCGAAGGACGCACACACACACAAACAGTAGAGTTAGTTAAAAGCGGACTTCCCTGTCCGTGTGCAGCGAGACTCCCCCGTCTCGCTAAAAAGCAGGCCACAAGTCTCTGGTTGCACGCTCGTTAAGGTAATTCCACTGGCGTCCACCCATGCTCTCCTGGCTATCTATGATTCCCCCACTGTCTACCTCCGGGCCAGTAAGTGGTTCCCCGGTCTCTTCAGCGCCGGTGGTGCTAGCCAACCACGAACGCCTCAAATCATTTTCCCCGTCCGTGTGAAACACCAGCGACTACCTACAGCGTGCCCTCTCTCGTCTCTCTGACCATTTCCCTCCACCGCTATTAAAACCCTCAGTCTCATCACCTTCAGGTGTGTGCAGCCATTGCTGTCAATCAACGACTGCCGAGTGCAATCAGTGTTGTGTGTCCTGTCACAGTTCATCGTTACATTTTCACCACACTACTCCCCCTTCTGAGAAATGGACTCGTCCCCGAGTCCCGGTGAAGACAGAACATAGTCCCGTGACCAAACAGGGGGTCTTCGAACTCGCTCCGGCCGACCCAGGCCTCTAGTAGCAGGCCCATCCAGCCCAACAGCAGCTGGCTCTGATGACACTGGAGACGCTGGCTCTGATGACACTGGAGACGCTCCCCCAGCAGACAGCTCCCCAGCCGTGGCTGCAGCAGGTGAGGAAGGCTCCCTAGCTGCAGGTGCATTAGACAGAGGAGGGGTCCCAGCAGCAGGTGCAGCCAGCAAGAGTGATGCCCCGGCAGCAGGTGCAGCAGGCAAGAGCGGCGCCCCGGCAGCAGGTGCAGCAGGCAGGAGTGGAACCCCGGCAGCAGGCAGGCGAGGTGCCCCAGCAGGAAGCAGGAGCGGCTCCGCAGCAGCACGCGCAGCAGGCAGGAGTGGAATCCTGGCCGTAGGCAGGCGAGGTGTCCCGGCAGCAGGCACAGCAGCCCAGCGAGGATCGGCAGATGAAGATGGTAAATCGACGCCCTGAGCTCCCGGCCTGTAAGACCGTCGGAACACCCAGCTGCTGTGGTCTTTCACCCTTCTTCTGGGCCGCACCGGACCAGCTGTAGCCTGTTGCTCACTCACCCCGCCAGTTGGTTGGACTACTGCCTCTGCAATTGGAGGAGACATGCATGGTTTCAGTTGATTAAAATGTACCACACTACTTGTGACTCCCCCCTGAGGTTGTATCTGATAGAGCACATCTGATACCCTTTCAACAATTGTGTACGGCCCTTTAAACCGCTTCTGTAATTTTGGGCTCACCCCCTTCTTTCGGGCCTTATTCTTTAACCATACCAGTTCCCCTGCTGAATAAAACTGATTTTGTGCTTTAAAATCAAAATGAAACTTCTGATTTTCTGAAGCCTTAGCCTGATGCTTCTTTACAGCTTCAACTACTGTGGATAAGCTTTCGGTGATTTTCTCCACATAAGCGTTAACCGAGGGGAACTTCTCATTGCCATCTATATTTAACATCACATCAACAGGCAGTACCATTTCTTGGCCAAACATGACTCGATAGGGCGTGAAGCCAGTACTCGCATGCACACTACTTCTATAAGCCATCATCACAAATGGAAGAAGAGCATCCCAGTTCTGTTGATTCTCATCCACATAGAAGACCAGCATAGTCAGGAGGGTACGGTTAAATCTTTCCACCATGCCATCCGATTGTGGATGGTAGGGTGTTGTCCTAGTCTTGTTTATGTTCAACAGCTGACAAAGTTGCTGGAACAAGTTGGACTCAAAATTCCGCCCCTGATCGGAGTGCAAGCTTCTGGGAGTTCCATAGCGACAAACCCACTGATCTACCAGTACCTTGGCTAATGTCCCTGCTTCTTGGTTCGGGAGTGCATAAGCCTCGGTCCACTTTGAGAAATAATCTCCCATCACCATGATGTACTTATTCTCCCGTGATGTTTCAGGCAGAGGGCCCAAGATGTCAATTGCAATCCTTTCATAAGGGCGAGAGGTAACAGAGGGGACAAGGGGTGCCCGAGGGGTTGGTCCCGCCTGTTTGTGAGCTCCACACTCAGCACACTCCTGGCACCATTTTTTTACTTCTGTAAACCATCCTGGCCAATAGAAGCGCTCTTTGACTTTCCCTTGGAGCTTTTGCACACCCAAATGAGCTGCAGTCACGGCATTATGCAACTGACCAAGCACCACAGACACCATGGACTGGGGCAAGACTATTTGGGTCTTTAACAAAAAAAACGGTTTTGGAGGCAACACCCGGACCAGTCTCTGTCCCTGTACCTGTAACTGGTCCCAAACACGACCAAACTTTTTCAGGGAAGGATAGGTGTCCGACACACCCCGTTTGTCCCTCAGTTGACTTTTCAATTTAATCAGGACTTTCAACTCTGGGTCAGTATGCTGCGCTCTTGTTATCATGTCATCCTCTAGCAAGGCAAGCCCTACCGATTCAGCTGGCTCTGCTAAGGCTCCCCCTATCTGCTCTCTCTCTTCTGTATGACTTGGTTTCAGTACACAGACCTGCGATGTGGTTACACCCAAGGAGTCATCCAAGACCTCTACTTGGTCTCCCATATATGCTGGAAGCCTCGACAGCGCATCGGCATTAGTATGGTCTTTACCAGGCCGGTGGATGATCTTGTATTGAAAAACAGCCAGCTGTTCAAGCCACCGTGCAAGCTGTCCCTCGAGGCCTCGAAAGTTATGCAGCCATCGTAGGGAGTTGTGATCTGTTCTTAGGAGAAACTGTTTACCAAGCAAGAAGTGCTTGAAATACTTTGTAAAAGCAACTACACTCAAGAGTTCTTTCTTAGTTGTGGCATATTTCCGCTCTTGTTTAGTCAGGGCCCTACTTGCGAAAGCTATCACCCTCTCCAAGCCATCCACCTCTTGTGAAAGGACCGCCCCGATACCCGCATCGCTCGCATCTGTGTCCAAAATAAAGCTTCGCTGTGGATCAGGGTACGCAAGAATAGGTGCAGAAGTAAGGCAGGCTTTTAACTTGTCAAAAGCCTTCTGGCAGCTTTCATCCCAATAGAATCGTCTGCCCTTCTCTGTCAACCTATGTAATGGACTAGCCGACTCTGCAAATCCCTTCACAAACCGTCTGTAATACGACGCTAACCCCAAAAAGCTTCGTACCTCAGTCTGATTTTTAGGGGTAGGCCAGGCACGCACAGCTTCTACCTTGCTAGGATCCGCCATTACTCCTGTAGCTGAAATTACATGTCCCAAGTATTGGACTTTTGTAGCAAAGAGGTGACATTTGGAAGGTTTTACCTTAAGGTTAGCCATTTTTAACTTGGCCAATACCTGGCCTAACCGCTGAAGATGTTGTGCGAAGTCCTGCCCAAACACGATGATGTCATCTAAGTACACCAAGCAGGTGGTCCATTGCAAATCTGCCAGCACCAGATCCATTAGTCTTTGAAAAGTGCTAGGGCTATTAGACAATCCAAATGGAAGAACATTAAATTCAAATAGACCTTGTCTGGTTGTAAAGGCAGTTTTGGGGCGATCTTGAGGGTCAACCTCAACCTGCCAGTAACCACTGGCGAGGTCGAGGGTAGAGAACCACTTAGCACTATGCAAGCTATCCAAGGCATCGTCTATACGTGGAAGGGGGTATGCATCTTTTCGAGTGACCTCATTCAGTTTCCTGTAATCAACGCAAAACCGCAACCCCCCATCCTTTTTTCTCACCGGCACTACCGGAGCTGCCCAGGGACTGCAAGATGGTTGGATGATGCCCCTCTCTTGCATCTGCTTGACATGATCTTCTTGCAGATGAAGTGGCACCCTACGGGAGGCCATTTTTATAGGCTTGGCTTGACCAGTGTCTATTTCGTGGGAAGTCAGATGGGTCCTTCCCAAGTCGGAATCGTTTTGACTAAAAATAGACAGATACTCACTCAGCAGTTCTCTAATGGCTCGTAACTGGGTGGGGCTAAAACCTCGGTCGTTGAGTCCAAACTGTTTGAACAATGAATCTGCCGTCTGTGGTGACACTTCCACAGCACCATTTACTGATATTGCGTGCTCTCCCACTACAACATCTGTATGCAGAGTCCCAATGACCATTCCCTTCCTTAACACCAGTTCATCTTCTGTTACATTAAGCACCCTGAGTGGTAGCACACCTTGATCAACTCTACACACAGCCCTCGCTATCAAGACATCTGCCGCCAAATTAGTTGAGGGCTCCACCATACCTTCAAGGTGTTCCCCATGTAACCCCTTTACGCTACCTGGGATAATGAACTCGCTTCTTGGAGGGACTGTCACGTCTTGCTCAATAACGATCATTCGGGCCTGGTCAGCAGAGTTACTCAAACACAATGGCAGCCGTTGGCCCATAATCAGGCAGCTTTTCTCACCAAGATTTATCACAGCCCCAAACTTAAATAAGAAGTCAGTACCAAGTAGTATCTCATGCAGAGGAATATCAGCTACTAAGAATTCAGCAACCAGTGTAAGACAGTTCAATTGGCACACAGTCGACCACTTCCCAAGGATTTTCATTTGATCCCCATTAGCAACAGACACGGTCCCTGAATAGGGCAACAGGTCTGAACCACCATTAGTGGCCTGCAACCAAAACTCTTTGGCCACTACGGAAACTTGGGCCCCAGTATCTACCAGCAGGTTACAGTCTACACCCCCGACTTTAGCCGGTAAGAACACCCCAATACCCTGGAACCCAAAAGAAGCACTAATTCGCAGGCCAGATGAAAAACCGGGGAGGGGAGTGAGCATTTGGCCATCTTTACTCACCCCCTCTAGTTTCCCTGTAAGTAGGGGCAATCTTTCCTCACATGCCGATTACACCCGCATTCCCAACATGCATCTGTGCAATTTGCAGGCGCCCAGCTAGGCATCGGTGTTCCTGTTCTAGGTGCTCTAGGCATAGCTGTATTGTTGGTTCGAGGGGCAGAGAGCTTATCGACAGTAACTTTTAATGTTTTGACCTCTTGGCGCAGACTCTCTACAGTCTGTAACAAAATAGTAATTTGGGAGTCTTGAGTAGTGCTAGACACCCCACGAATTTTGGCATCTGCTGCTCCCATTTGGCTGTGTTCTAATTCTCGGATAAGCTCCAATTCTGACGCCAAAGTGATGGCAACTTCTAATGTGGCTGGTTTGGCACTACGGAGCTGAATTCGCAATTCACCTGCCCCAACATGAGCTATAAAATGTTCACGTGCCAACAGATCCTGAGTGGCACCATTAGCTGTAGGATATGCTTTAGAAATAAGCCGCCTCAAAGCATTGCCAAACTCTCTCGCCGACTCCGACGATAGCCTCCTCCTAGAAGAGAAACTGGCACGATTCCAGTCCTCACTCTCACAAGGGTCAAAGCATTTATTTAGTGCTGCCTTTAACTTTAGGTAACTACTTCGGTCATCTACAGTCAGCCCACCATACACTTCCCTGGCCTTACCAGATAACAAAAGGGACATAAATCTCAATTTCAGGTCATTATTCCAATTATTAACACCTGCTGCCAACTCAAATTGTTGAGACCAATCAGACCAGTCACGACTCTGGCCAGTAAATGTTTCAGGCATGAAAACTGGGCGACCAACCCTATCCGTTAAGCCACCATCAGCCCCAGCTACTACGACGTTAGATGCCCGATTCTCAGCGTGCTCCATGATAATACAAGTTAAATACTTTGTCAGTTCAAGATAATCCCACCGCTGCCACCAATGTAATATTTTCCTAAAGTGCCACTAGATGGCGTTACTAGGAAGGTTACGCAAAAGTGACCAGCGATATAAGCTGCCACCACCTTTAATTAATTCCCGGTCTGGTCCGGTGAAAGCACTTTGAACAATCAGGGGATCTATAGGAGTAACAATTATCTTTATTTAAATTCATATAAAGGCTCACGTTGACCCACTCGCAACACACAACTTTGAGTACACAATAACGTCTGAATAAATGGCACAGCACACGTGAATAAGTTAGAGCAGGACACAGCAATTCATAGGTTCTACCACAGCAGGAGTCAATAAATCTGACTTAAGACACACTCCAAGAGTCAATAAATATGACTTAAAAGACAAACTTATCCAGTAATAAATACACCGTAGAAAAACATGCAATACTATTACTATAAAACACGTGACAAGGATCAGACTTCAATTACATATCACAGTTGCGCAGCGACCGTCAACAACGCTCACCGAAGGACGCACACACACACAAACAGTAGAGTTAGTTAAAAGCGGACTTCCCTGTCCGTGTGCAGCGAGACTCCCCCGTCTCGCTGAAAAGCAGGCCACAAGTCTCTGGTTGCACGCTCGTTAAGGTAATTCCACTGGCGTCCACCCATGCTCTCCTGGCTATCTATGATTCCCCCACTGTCTACCTCCGGGCCAGTAAGTGGTTCCCCGGTCTCTTCAGCGCCGGTGGTGCTAGCCAACCACGAACGCCTCAAATCATTTTCCCCGTCCGTGTGAAACACCAGCGACTACCTACAGCGTGCCCTCTCTCGTCTCTCTGACCATTTCCCTCCACCGCTATTAAAACCCTCAGTCTCATCACCTTCAGGTGTGTGCAGCCATTGCTGTCAATCAACGACTGCCGAGTGCAATCAGTGTTGTGTGTCCTGTCACAGTTCATCGTTACATTTTCACCACACTACTCCCCCTTCTGAGAAATGGACTCGTCCCCGAGTCCCGGTGAAGACAGAACATAGTCCCGTGACCAAACAGGGGGTCTTCGAACTCGCTCCGGCCGACCCAGGCCTCTAGTAGCAGGCCCATCCAGCCCAACAGCAGCTGGCTCTGATGACACTGGAGACGCTGGCTCTGATGACACTGGAGACGCTCCCCCAGCAGACAGCTCCCCAGCCGTGGCTGCAGCAGGTGAGGAAGGCTCCCTAGCTGCAGGTGCATTAGACAGAGGAGGGGTCCCAGCAGCAGGTGCAGCCAGCAAGAGTGATGCCCCGGCAGCAGGTGCAGCAGGCAAGAGCGGCGCCCCGGCAGCAGGTGCAGCAGGCAGGAGTGGAACCCCGGCAGCAGGCAGGCGAGGTGCCCCAGCAGGAAGCAGGAGCGGCTCCGCAGCAGCACGCGCAGCAGGCAGGAGTGGAATCCTGGCCGTAGGCAGGCGAGGTGTCCCGGCAGCAGGCACAGCAGCCCAGCGAGGATCGGCAGATGAAGATGGTAAATCGACGCCCTGAGCTACCGGCCTGTAAGACCGTCGGAACACCCAGCTGCTGTGGTCTTTCACCCTTCTTCTGGGCCGCACCGGACCAGCTGTAGCCTGTTGCTCACTCACCCCGCCAGTTGGTTGGACTACTGCCTCTGCAATTGGAGGAGACATGCATGGTTTCAGTTGATTAAAATGTACCACACTACTTGTGACTCCCCCCTGAGGTTGTATCTGATAGAGCACATCTGATACCCTTTCAACAATTGTGTACGGCCCTTTAAACCGCTTCTGTAATTTTGGGCTCACCCCCTTCTTTCGGGCCTTATTCTTTAACCATACCAGTTCCCCTGCTGAATAAAACTGATTTTGTGCTTTAAAATCAAAATGAAACTTCTGATTTTCTGAAGCCTTAGCCTGATGCTTCTTTACAGCTTCAACTACTGTGGATAAGCTTTCGGTGATTTTCTCCACATAAGCGTTAACCGAGGGGAACTTCTCATTGCCATCTATATTTAACATCACATCAACAGGCAGTACCATTTCTTGGCCAAACATGACTCGATAGGGCGTGAAGCCAGTACTCGCATGCACACTACTTCTATAAGCCATCATCACAAATGGAAGAAGAGCATCCCAGTTCTGTTGATTCTCATCCACATAGAAGACCAGCATAGTCAGGAGGGTACGGTTAAATCTTTCCACCATGCCATCCGATTGTGGATGGTAGGGTGTTGTCCTAGTCTTGTTTATGTTCAACAGCTGACAAAGTTGCTGGAACAAGTTGGACTCAAAATTCCGCCCCTGATCGGAGTGCAAGCTTCTGGGAGTTCCATAGCGACAAACCCACTGATCTACCAGTACCTTGGCTAATGTCCCTGCTTCTTGGTTCGGGAGTGCATAAGCCTCGGTCCACTTTGAGAAATAATCTCCCACCACCATGATGTACTTATTCTCCCGTGATGTTTCAGGCAGAGGGCCCAAGATGTCAATTGCAATCCTTTCATAAGGGCGAGAGGTAACAGAGGGGACAAGGGGTGCCCGAGGGGTTGGTCCCGCCTGTTTGTGAGCTCCACACTCAGCACACTCCTGGCACCATTTTTTTACTTCTGTAAACCATCCTGGCCAATAGAAGCGCTCTTTGACTTTCCCTTGGAGCTTTTGCACACCCAAATGAGCTGCAGTCACGGCATTATGCAACTGACCAAGCACCACAGACACCATGGACTGGGGCAAGACTATTTGGGTCTTTAACAAAAAAAAACGGTTTTGGAGGCAACACCCGGACCAGTCTCTGTCCCTGTACCTGTAACTGGTCCCAAACACGACCAAACTTTTTCAGGGAAGGATAGGTGTCCGACACACCCCGTTTGTCCCTCAGTTGACTTTTCAATTTAATCAGGACTTTCAACTCTGGGTCAGTATGCTGCGCTCTTGTTATCATGTCATCCTCTAGCAAGGCAAGCCCTACCGATTCAGCTGGCTCTGCTAAGGCTCCCCCTATCTGCTCTCTCTCTTCTGTATGACTTGGTTTCAGTACACAGACCTGCGATGTGGTTACACCCAAGGAGTCATCCAAGACCTCTACTTGGTCTCCCATATACAGTGCCACTTGAAAGTATGTGAACCCCTTGAGCACTTAGGCGTTTTCTGTTGTTTTACCATGATTATTCATTTTTTTATCACCAATTTTCCATAGATGAAATGTCAGGTTTATGTTTATCATTTGCAAGTACTTGTTTAGAGGAAATTGTTTGAGTAGCCGAAAAACTACATGAAACATGGAATTAGTCCATTTCAAAAGTAAGTGAACCCCCAGCTGAATTGATAAAGTCAAGCAGGTAACAGATTCAGTGAAACTTATTTGGGTGATTAATTAGTCAATTGAGCAAACCGATCATCTGAGACATACTTAGGGAAAGGTTTGGGCAACACAGATTAAAAGAGAGAGGAAACCAACCAAACTACTGTAGTGCCAAGGTGTACCCACACAGATCAACAATGCCGAGAGGAAACGAGATATCCGAGAACATCAGGAAGTAGGTACTGTCAGCCCATCAGTCTTGGGAAAGCTATAAGACCATCTCCAAAAGATTCCAGCTCCATCCATCCATCCAAGACAAATAATTTTGAAATGGAGGGCATTCAACATGACCGCATCTCTGCCTAGAAGTGGACGCCCATCAAGACCATCACCAAGACGCACCAGAAGAAGAATAAATCAGGTAAAAGTCAACCCACACATCACCTCTAAAGAGTTTTGGACCTCTCTGGCAGCATCTGGGTTAAATGTACATGGGTCTACAATCAGACGAAAATAGTTGGTTTTGATCGTGACAAAATAATTCTATCTCGGACTCATCTGTTTAAAGAAGGGACTTCCAGAAGGCCTTTAGTTTATCCACGTGCGCTTGGGCAAAGTTGAAACGGGCAGTTATGTTCTTTCTTGAGAGCAGAGGCTTCCTTCTAGCAACCCGATCATGAATGTCATGTCTATTCAATTTTCGTCTGATTGTAGACCCATGTACATTTACCCCAGATGCTGCCAGAGAGGTCTGAAACTCTTTAGAGGTGATGTGTGGGTTGACTTTTACCTGATTTATTCTTCTTCTGGTGCTTCTTGGTGATAGTCTTGATGGGCATCCACTTCTAGGCAGAGATGCGGTCATGTTGAATGCCCTCCATTTCTAAATTATTTGTCTTGGATGGATGGATGGAGCTGGAATCTTTTAGAGATGGTCTTATAGCTTTCCCAAGACTGATGGGCTGTCAGAACCTTCTTCCTGATGTTCTCGGATATCTCGTTTCCTTTCGGCATTGTTGATCTGTGTGGGTACACCTTGGCATTACAGTAGTTTGGTTGGTTTCCTCTCTCTTTTAATCTGTGTTGCCCAAACCTTTCCCTAAGGATGTCTCAGATGATCGATTTGCTTAATTGACTAATTAAGCACCCAAATAAGTTTCACTGAATCTGTTACCTGCTTGACTTTACCAACTTAGCTGGGGGTTCACTTACTTTTGAAATGGACTAATTCCATGTTTCATGTAGTCTTTTGGCTACTCAAACAATTCCCTCTAAAAAAAGTATGTGCAAATGATAAACATAAACCTGACATTCCTTCTATGGAAAATTGGTGATGAAAAAAATGAAAAATCATGGTAAAACAACAGAAAACTCCTAAGTGGTCAAGGGGTTCACTTACTTTAAAGTGGCACTGTATGCTGGAAGCCTCGACAGCGCATCGGCATTAGTATGGTCTTTACCAGGCCGGTGGATGATCTTGTATTGAAAAACAGCCAGCTGTTCAAGCCACCGTGCAAGCTGTCCCTCGAGGCCTCGAAAGTTATGCAGCCATCGTAGGGAGTTGTGATCTGTTCTTAGGAGAAACTGTTTACCAAGCAAGAAGTGCTTGAAATACTTTGTAAAAGCAACTACACTCAAGAGTTCTTTCTTAGTTGTGGCATATTTCCGCTCTTGTTTAGTCAGGGCCCTACTTGCGAAAGCTATCACCCTCTCCAAGCCATCCACCTCTTGTGAAAGGACCGCCCCGATACCCGCATCGCTCGCATCTGTGTCCAAAATAAAGTTTCGCTGTGGATCAGGGTACGCAAGAATAGGTGCAGAAGTAAGGCAGGCTTTTAACTTGTCAAAAGCCTTCTGGCAGCTTTCATCCCAATAGAATCGTCTGCCCTTCTCTGTCAACCTATGTAATGGACTAGCCGACTCTGCAAATCCCTTCACAAACCGTCTGTAATACGACGCTAACCCCAAAAAGCTTCGTACCTCAGTCTGATTTTTAGGGGTAGGCCAGGCACGCACAGCTTCTACCTTGCTAGGATCCGCCATTACTCCTGTAGCTGAAATGACATGTCCCAAGTATTGGACTTTTGTAGCAAAGAGGTGACATTTGGAAGGTTTTACCTTAAGGTTAGCCATTTTTAACTTGGCCAATACCTGGCCTAACCGCTGAAGATGTTGTGCGAAGTCCTGCCCAAACACGATGATGTCATCTAAGTACACCAAGCAGGTGGTCCATTGCAAATCTGCCAGCACCAGATCCATTAGTCTTTGAAAAGTGCTAGGGCTATTAGACAATCCAAATGGAAGAACATTAAATTCAAATAGACCTTGTCTGGTTGTAAAGGCAGTTTTGGGGCGATCTTGAGGGTCAACCTCAACCTGCCAGTAACCACTGGCGAGGTCGAGGGTAGAGAACCACTTAGCACTATGCAAGCTATCCAAGGCATCGTCTATACGTGGAAGGGGGTATGCATCTTTTCGAGTGACCTCATTCAGTTTCCTGTAATCAACGCAAAACCGCAACCCCCCATCCTTTTTTCTCACCGGCACTACCGGAGCTGCCCAGGGACTGCAAGATGGTTGGATGATGCCCCTCTCTTGCATCTGCTTGACATGATCTTCTTGCAGATGAAGTGGCACCCTACGGGAGGCCATTTTTATAGGCTTGGCTTGACCAGTGTCTATTTCGTGGGAAGTCAGATGGGTCCTTCCCAAGTCGGAATCGTTTTGACTAAAAATAGACAGATACTCACTCAGCAGTTCTCTAATGGCTCGTAACTGGGTGGGGCTAAAACCTCGGTCGTTGAGTCCAAACTGTTTGAACAATGAATCTGCCGTCTGTGGTGACACTTCCACAGCACCATTTACTGATATTGCGTGCTCTCCCACTACAACATCTGTATGCAGAGTCCCAATGACCATTCCCTTCCTTAACACCAGTTCATCTTCTGTTACATTAAGCACCCTGAGTGGTAGCACACCTTGATCAACTCTACACACAGCCCTCGCTATCAAGACATCTGCCGCCAAATTAGTTGAGGGCTCCACCATACCTTCAAGGTGTTCCCCATGTAACCCCTTTACGCTACCTGGGATAATGAACTCGCTTCTTGGAGGGACTGTCTCGTCTTGCTCAATAACGATCATTCGGGCCTGGTCAGCAGAGTTACTCAAACACAATGGCAGCCGTTGGCCCATAATCAGGCAGCTTTTCTCACCAAGATTTATCACAGCCCCAAACTTAAATAAGAAGTCAGTACCAAGTAGTATCTCATGCAGAGGAATATCAGCTACTAAGAATTCAGCAACCAGTGTAAGACAGTTCAATTGGCACACAGTCGACCACTTCCCAAGGATTTTCATTTGATCCCCATTAGCAACAGACACGGTCCCTGAATAGGGCAACAGGTCTGAACCACCATTAGTGGCCTGCAACCAAAACTCTTTGGCCACTACGGAAACTTGGGCCCCAGTATCTACCAGCAGGTTACAGTCTACACCCCCGACTTTAGCCGGTAAGAACACCCCAATACCCTGGAACCCAAAAGAAGCACTAATTCGCAGGCCAGATGAAAAACCGGGGAGGGGAGTGAGCATTTGGCCATCTTTACTCACCCCCTCTAGTTTCCCTGTAAGTAGGGGCAATCTTTCCTCACATGCCGATTACCCCCGCATTCCCAACATGCATCTGTGCAATTTGCAGGCGCCCAGCTAGGCATCGGTGTTCCTGTTCTAGGTGCTCTAGGCATAGCTGTATTGTTGGTTCGAGGGGCAGAGAGCTTATCGACAGTAACTTTTAATGTTTTGACCTCTTGGCGCAGACTCTCTACAGTCTGTAACAAAATAGTAATTTGGGAGTCTTGAGTAGTGCTAGACACCCCACGAATTTTGGCATCTGCTGCTCCCATTTGGCTGTGTTCTAATTCTCGGATAAGCTCCAATTCTGACGCCAAAGTGATGGCAACTTCTAATGTGGCTGGTTTGGCACTACGGAGCTGAATTCGCAATTCACCTGCCCCAACATGAGCTATAAAATGTTCACGTGCCAACAGATCCTGAGTGGCACCATTAGCTGTAGGATATGCTTTAGAAATAAGCCGCCTCAAAGCATTGCCAAACTCTCTCGGCGACTCCGACGATAGCCTCCTCCTAGAAGAGAAACTGGCACGATTCCAGTCCTCACTCTCACAAGGGTCAAAGCATTTATTTAGTGCTGCCTTTAACTTTAGGTAACTACTTCGGTCATCTACAGTCAGCCCACCATACACTTCCCTGGCCTTACCAGATAACAAAAGGGACATAAATCTCAATTTCAGATCATTATTCCAATTATTAACACCTGCTGCCAACTCAAATTGTTGAGACCAATCAGACCAGTCACGACTCTGGCCAGTAAATGTTTCAGGCATGAAAACTGGGCGACCAACCCTATCCGTTAAGCCACCATCAGCCCCAGCTACTACGACGTTAGATGCCCGATTCTCAGCGTGCTCCATGATAATACAAGTTAAATACTTTGTCAGTTCAAGATAATCCCACCGCTGCCACCAATGTAATATTTTCCTAAAGTGCCACTAGATGGCGTTACTAGGAAGGTTACGCAAAAGTGACCAGCGATATAAGCTGCCACCACCTTTAATTAATTCCCGGTCTGGTCCGGTGAAAGCACTTTGAACAATCAGGGGATCTATAGGAGTAACAATTATCTTTATTTAAATTCATATAAAGGCTCACGTTGACCCACTCGCAACACACAACTTTGAGTACACAATAACGTCTGAATAAATGGCACAGCACACGTGAATAAGTTAGAGCAGGACACAGCAATTCATAGGTTCTACCACAGCAGGAGTCAATAAATCTGACTTAAGACACACTCCAAGAGTCAATAAATATGACTTAAAAGACAAACTTATCCAGTAATAAATACACCGTAGAAAAACATGCAATACTATTACTATAAAACACGTGACAAGGATCAGACTTCAATTACATATCACAGTTGCGCAGCGACCGTCAACAACGCTCACCGAAGGACGCACACACACACAAACAGTAGAGTTAGTTAAAAGCGGACTTCCCTGTCCGTGTGCAGCGAGACTCCCCCGTCTCGCTGAAAAGCAGGCCACAAGTCTCTGGTTGCACGCTCGTTAAGGTAATTCCACTGGCGTCCACCCATGCTCTCCTGGCTATCTATGATTCCCCCACTGTCTACCTCCGGGCCAGTAAGTGGTTCCCCGGTCTCTTCAGCGCCGGTGGTGCTAGCCAACCACGAACGCCTCAAATCATTTTCCCCGTCCGTGTGAAACACCAGCGACTACCTACAGCGTGCCCTCTCTCGTCTCTCTGACCATTTCCCTCCACCGCTATTAAAACCCTCAGTCTCATCACCTTCAGGTGTGTGCAGCCATTGCTGTCAATCAACGACTGCCGAGTGCAATCAGTGTTGTGTGTCCTGTCACAGTTCATCGTTACATTTTCACCACAATACTGTAGAATGCTCCATTCATTTGAATGGGGCTTCCCAACGTTATGTGGTCAACTATTTTTAGATAATTGACCATTGCTATGTTTACTTTTTACTTTTACTTGAGTAGATTTTTAGATGGGTAATATTACTTGAACTTAAGTACAATTTTATCAAAGTAATTGTACTTTTACTTGAGTAAAACATTTCAGTACTTTTTACACCTCTGGAGTTCAATATATTTTACCTCAATTGATAACATGTGACACATGCTCTGAAAAGATTCTTTAAGATATAGGCTACCCTGTTTTTTTTTTGCAGATCAGGTCTAGCATCATCCACTTCCAGTGAAAAATAAGTGTTTTTCATGTTTGGAACATATTCTAATATTTTGAATAAAAAAAAGCTTTTATTTCATACATTTCGCGTCGGCGTCAGATTTTTTTGCCTAACATAAGGGTGATGAACACTGGTCGGTAGGGCCCCCTAAGAATTTCTGCCTAGGGCCCCCACACTCCCTAGAATCGCCCCTGCCTGGACTCATCAGTCCACAACACTTATACCAATCTTTCTTTGTCCATTTCTTGTGTTCTTTTGCAAATATCAGGCGTTTCACTCTATTTTTCTCTTTCAGTAATGTTTCTGTGCTGCTATTCTGCCAAAAAGTCCTTTTTCTCACAGCTTCCGACGCACAGTTCTTGAGGACACTATTGAACCATTAGTTATTGTGGTGTTAATCTCGTCACACAGTTCTCGTAAAGTCTTTCTTCGGTCCTTAAGACTGAGAATTCTGAGATGCTTCACTTGTCTGTCTGAAAAGTTAATTTTTTCAGCCTCTCCCCTCTCGGTTCTGGTGGCATGGCGGTCTAAAGTGTACTTTACAGTGCTTGGACTGCATGTCAAGTCCTTGGCTATGCATTGGTAACTACAGCCAGCATCAAAAAGGGCCTTTATTCGAACCTGTTGCTCACAAATTAGCTCATTCTTCACCTTAGCCATGTTCAAAGAGCAACATATGCTTCAAGACTGCCAGAGGCTTTGAATCTATATCAATTGGTGGTGTGGCCTCAGTGACAAAACACTGATGCTACCAATCACTAAATGCGGAAGATAGGCCTTGTACATTCAAAAGAATCACCGAGCTGTGTCCTAAGACTCTTGCATCACCATCAATTTAACCACGATCACACCTGACAATGATTACACAAGTCATTTGGCTTCTTCTGTGAAGGAACATGATTATGTGACATTGACAGTGAAATAGGCCTAGCTTGTTTTTGTACGTAAATTGACCTAAATCTACTTATGATGGCTCTATTCTATGGTTTATAGAGCATAATGATGACTTTGTAGTATTTCATTAGTTTTAAGGGTATTTTAATGGCCAATTCAACAAAAACAACTGACACTTCTTAAATATGCCTAGTGTTCTAACAATTTTGGCCACCACTGTATATATATAATTTTTTTTCAAAATGATGCCGTGGGTGGAGTAAGGCTCCATTACATTTTAATGATCTGCACTTCTGAGAACCGTGTAAGCAGTGCCGGGGCTGAAGGAGAGGAGGCACACGACTCCCTTGTCTGTGTGTGACTGTCCATTTGGGAAACATTCAATGAGTGGAAATCTCTCCAGACATGCCTGTATGTGTAGTCCATTGAATATGCCCCCCAAGAACCCATCCTCCCAAATCAGAACAGCACTCATATCGTATTTTGTAATATTTATGTCATATAAAAGTCAGGTGATGCTGATTTAGTAACCAAGACCAGCTAAAGAGGAAATACAGCTAGAGTACACTGTTGTGAATGTGACACGGCCTTGCATACACGCAAGAAATGCAGCACAGCAGTACAAGCACTCGATGCATGGCTATTGCATTGTGTTGCATCATACTCCCGCCCAGTGGTGCTCGTGACCCAAAGCAGTGGGTGCCATGTTGCAACCACTGACATCTCCTACATGTGTCAGACTGCATGGAAGCACATGGCATCATTGGACGCGGGACCAATATCTCAATGGGTTTGGACACAGGGCGAGTTGCATGCTCATGGCTGGCTGAGTACAATCAGATGTACCACACCAATACAGTGCCATTAACTGATGTTACAGATAAAAGTAATATTAGGCATAATTCTAGTAAAAAAAATAGTTCACATTTCTTAATTTTGGATTGTTTTAAATACAACATTTTAGACTGTTAAATATTTACACATATCTACACTTTTACACACACAAATGAAAAACAAGGTAGCAAGTACCATAATAACAATGTAAAAAAAACAATCATCTATTACAGTAGGCAATCCATCGCTAATCAGTGGCACTGCACATTAAAAAGTGAAACATGAAGTAGTCATTTTCTACAACCGCATTTAGCCCTGTAATAACGGAAAGATATTTGGGTTGTCTCTGCGCCACTGATGGACTATAAAAATATAAACTTGAACCCTGAGTATAAGCATCAGCCAGGTTCACTCTGCTCAGTGGGGGCTGACTGCAAGATGGTGAAGGGCACTGCCAGGTCTGAGGTGCGGAGTTCTACCACTGGTCACAGCGCCATGCTTCTGACGGAGGTGAAGCCTCAGCTGGCTCTTGTGGCGAAAGGGTAACTTGCAGTGGTCACACTGGAGAAAGGAAAGGGATGGTTTATCATGTTAGACTGACACCTGGTACTTAACACTGCAGTTCCCAATCCAGGTGCCCCACTCATTTGTAATAACACAGCACACAGAAGAAGGGTTATATGAAAAGTCAAGGGTGACATACTTAAACGTCTGTAACTAATGGAACTGAGCTGGTTATGTGAAAAGCCAGGTTTGAAAAGCCTTAGTTGAGAAAATGTCACTGAGAAAAACAGGTTAGATAACATGGTGTACTCCTCTGTGTGTTGACAATGAGGATCTGCTAAACAACACAGTTGTTGTGATATTCATTTTGTTTTGTCCCGTGTTTGTACTTTTCTGGAATGTGGCAGAGCTGCCTCTCGGAACTCAGCTGCAAGTCGTTACAGTTCTGCATTTGTATGTGAGAAATCAGAGAATCTGACTGAAATCTTTTTACTCGAATAGCGATGGCTCACCTGATAGGGCTTCTCTCCTGTGTGTATGCGCTTGTGACTCTTCAGGGTCTGCAGGTGACGGAAACGCGAGCCGCACACGTCGCAGGGGTATGGCTTCTCTCCAGTGTGAATGAGCACGTGGGCCCTGAGGTGTGCCACCTGGAGAGAGAAGCAGGAGTTAGGAGAGGGCTGAGGTGGAGGGGTGTGATCCTAGTCTGACACAGCACACTAATCTACAACTTTCACAGCGGTGCAAAGCAGAGACAGTTTATCTGTTGCCAATGGCCTTCTTGGTATTATCCTATTGCAACAATGTGTAGATATGTGAACTACAACCAACTCCATTGATATAAAATTGCTTATTCATTATCCATTTGTAGTTTTAAGGCTAACCTGTACAAAGCGAGCGCCACATGTTTCGCATTTGTATGGCTTTTCGCCCGAGTGGATCCGACTGTGGGTCTTCAGGTTTGCTGGTCTGTTAAACTGAGCTCCACAAACAGAACAGCGGTAAGGTTTCTCTCCTGGAAAACACAACATTGAACAAGGATATTTACAAACAATCTCTGATACTATGTCAGAATCAATAGTGAGCAAATGTGTGTTTTTGGGCTTCCAGCTCTAGAACAGCAGGAGGCATTTGAGTTGGAATCACATGGTATTTTGAGTGACTAGACTTAGGAATAGACCAATAATGAAGACCAAAAGTTGTTGAAAAAAGGCCTGACAGGCCAGAGTATTTTTACAAGTTATAAGCAGAATACACTAGTCCTATAGATTCATTTGTAAAGGTCTGCCAACATGAAGACAAAGGAGTTTACAAACAATTTCAAGATGAGGTATTTTACCCATGTGAAGAGACTTGTGGCTGGCAAGATGACCTTTGCAGCTGAAGGTCGCGGAGCAGTTGTCACATTGGTATGGTTTGTCACAGCGGCCCTGAAGAGAGTGTTGGTGACAAACTCCCTCTGTGATCGGCAAATCACATTCCTTGCAAAAGTTGCCTACATTTTCTGAGAAACAAAAAACAAAGCAACTTTGGTTAAAGACTTAGTTGAAAAAGTAACCCTGATGTTGTCATTAATACCTTACAGTGTGTCCATTCCGTCTAAGAACTCTTCTGGCAGAAAGCAATCTTATTTGTCTGAAGACCTACCTGCCACAATGCAATTTGATTCTGAACATTCAGCCTGTAGTTTTGTGGATTCCAATCCCTGATGGCCCTCTTCAGATATCCTAGAAGCAGAAATACAAATATTATCCCCTCTTTCTCTCTCTATCACACACACACACACACACACACACACACACACACACACACACTAACACACACACACACACACACACACACACACACACACAGACACTAATCAGCTCAGCTTGAGACAGTAAATGACCCATCCTCACCTGCTGATGCTATTAAGCCGTATGACCTGTGGAAGCCGATCCTCCTGTTCCTTCTTCCCCTCGCTACTCTGTGAGTTAGATTCTTCGCTATGCTGCTCCTCTTGAGAGGCATTCAGCACAATGAATTTGTGCTTCTTCCAGTTGTGGACCTTTGGTTGTCCTTTGTGAGGACTGAGGGTGGAGGAGGTAGAAGCCCTGAGGGGGGAGGAGGTGGATGTCCTGAGGGGGGAGAAGGTGGATGCCACCTCCTTGCTGCAGCTGCTGGACTCCATTGGGGAGCTGGGCTGGCAGTCCGACCTGTGAGGACTCCGCGGGAGGTCGTCCTGCTCCTCTTCCTCGAACCTCTTCACTTCTCTGAGTTTGCGGCAGTCTGTGTCGTCGGCCCGCGTCTGGTTATGCCCCTGCTTGGGGTGGGCCACAGACCAAGGTAGTTGCATCTGGTTGTCCACGTAGGACAGAGATGAGATGGGATGCATAACAAGGTTGCTGTCGATTGTGGAGTGGAGGGGCCTGATCTTAGATACATTCACAATTCGCAGAGGTGCATCCCTGCGATCGGTGATATGCCAGTAAGGAGCTGCTTGCCCCTGGGGAATGGGGACAGGTCCATAGATGTGACTACGAGGAACGCTGTGTGTGAAAGCGGCATCACTTCCGTCACGGCGTGTAGATGGGTCCTGAGTCCGCCAAAAGATAGGTGTCAAGTCCTGCTCTACTGGCTGTCGTTGATGTAAGCTTCTTTAATTTAGAGAATGAGAGATAGAAAGAGAAAGGGAGAAAAAGAGAGGGAGATTACTTTATATAACAAGATTACCTCACCTCACGCGTAAGGCAAACTTTCCCCTACATCAACGTTCTCTTGGATCTTATCATGAAGACGGTGGTGGCCGGCTGTGCTGATAGGGACAGCAGTAATCAAACTGCCTGCTCACCTAGTCTTGACAACTCTTTGACATGTGTCCACCACATGATCCATCTGGAGGTATATGGCTGTGGTCAGGATGGAGAGGATGCAGCTGTCATTGAGGGCCAAACAGGAAGTGTACATAAAGTCCAGAAGTGCTGAGAAGCCCACAGAGTCCACGGTGGGGTCCAGGCAGATGGTGCTCATGTTTTTGTCCGAGCTTGTGAGTATGGTGTAGAAGAGCCCACTTAGAGAGAAAAGACAAGAGAGGAAAGAATGGATTTTAGAGATTTGGTATGCTTATAGAGTTAGTATGCATAGAAGAGAACAAATACTCATTCCGTGATTTGGATTGAATCCAACTTCATAAAGGAAAAAAAGACAACCACCTAGGATCCCATTTCAACTGAAAGTATTGACAGTATTTATGTATAATTAGAAGAAAAAGAAATAAACACGTATTCTGCAAAAACAATACCACAAGTTATAAATGATAAAATGTAGGCGAAACATATATGTGAATACACAAATTCTTATACTTGGGGGTTAATCAAAGAATTAAAGGTACAGTGTGTATTTTTTTATTGGCATCTAGCGGTGAGGTTGGTGAATTGCAACCAGCTGAGTACCCTTCCCACACTAGCGTGTGCGAGTATCTGCAGTGGCCGTCAAATGCCATAAAACGCAAAATTGTGTGCTTTGGTTTGTGTGTTCTGGGCTACAACATGGCAGACTCTGTGGAAGAAGACCTTCTCCCTATGTAGATATGAAGGGCTCACTCTAAGATAACGAAAACACAACAATTCGCAGTTGCAGGCAATTGTACATTAATGAAAACTTGATAATTATGAATACTACATTCCATTTCTACAAATAGATGCCACTAAAAACGACACACTGTGCCAAAATAAAACGGTCATCTGGAAATCTCACAATCAGAGGAGAACATAATGCTCTGAACATGTGCCATGAAATCCCATAACATTCTCTACCTAGTTTCACCGTAGTTGAAAAAGCCCACTGCCTGGTTATGACTTGGCCCAATTCTCATGACATTTGATGCTTTTCAGTGTCCCTTTAGGGGAACACTTATTCAAACACACCACCTACCTGCAAGCAATGAGAACTGTCTTGTGTGCCTGAAACTGCTGGCCATTGACTGTTACAGTGACATCGGTCATGATATTTCGGCTGCGTAAGCAGTTGAAGTTGAAAAGCACATCTCCTGCATGGCGTGTGAACTGGATGCAGCCATCCGCTGTGTTGGCCATAGCGTGGGGTCTGCAACCACACAAAAACCAGATTCAGTTCATGTTCATTGAAGTAAGCTAAATGTTGCTGCTCCTTTTGTGCTATACATAGTTAATGGTACAGTGCTACTGAAATCCCAGAACTATTTAATCTCATACATATCTTATATGATTCATAATTCAAGTAATGATGGTATGCCCATATGTAGTTCAACATTTTATACAATCCATACACTTACACACACACCCAGACATAGCATGTACATTCCAGGGTTTATTCCAAAATGATTTTCTGTGGTTTCAATTCTTCAATTTTAGGGTGCACTATAGCTGAACTGTTATATGAGCTTCCAAACGGTTTGACAATTTGGTCCCTTGGGGCATACGCCTGACTACAACCATTCTGATTCTAAGACCACTGTATATCACTTTCCACGGATAATGGAAAACATAGACAACTCAAATTCTTGTCTGACTCATCAGATTTCTATACACAGCCTACACAGTCAAATGCCTCTGTCCTTTCTTAATGCACTCCCATTCCTTGAGTTATTAATTAAAGAAACAGACAAAACACATATTATCACTCTGCCTGTCAAGATCAAGACGTTACAATTAATTGTATACGGACCACTGGGGTGAAGAATCATTTACTGGCTCACTACAGATTAGAGACGAATTTGTTGATATGCAGTACTACAAAGCTCATTACCTAGACGCTTTCTGCAGAGATAGACAAGTTCCTCTTTAACTTGTAATCATTCAGTTCTCAGTACAATTTCAAGAACTTCGCAAGAAATAGTAAACATTGATGTATATTCAGTGTTATCAAAAGCTCTGAAACAAAGACATGTACCTCATTCGTGGAAACAATTAGATACGTACAATGGCGTACAATCTAGGTTGGCCTTGCCTTCTTGATAACTCTATCAGCTAAATTTGAACATATTCGACTATATATAATGTATACCACATTGACACTAGGTGGCCTGCAGTCTTTGAAGAGGGTCAGCCCTATCTGGTTTTACACCGAAGCCGTTCCTAGTCAGCAAAAATAAGCCTATATGTTTCTAGTGCCTACCACTTTGCCTGCTTTCTTGTAGAAAGTTAAAATGACGAGCAAATAACCAGCTTTCCGTAATCATGACACAGCAGTGACTATGACCTCTAAGACTACGATTAAAGTAGAGCAAAAAGCACACAGTAGGTTGTCAACGCTGTAGGCAATTGGATTGAGTTAATCTAAAAAAAATGTCGCATTCCAAGATCAAGGTGTGAAGAACCCACTCATACACATACATTTGACCTAATTCAAATTGCAATGTTCAATTCAATAAACAATTCGGTTTTATATTTAGAAATTAATAATACAACTGATTTAAACTCTTACATTTGTAGGTAGCCTAATTGTCTATCACTACAGTAAAATTCTTAAAATTCCACCTGTTGAGTTCCACGAAGTGTCCTCCAGCAATTCTCGGAAAGTTAACTCTGGAGCTAAGGTCTTGTCTGCGAATTGGTACATTTCGCATGTGCGAGAGTCGCCATTCGCTTGGCACAATTCGCTTCACGCGAGAGTCGCCACTTTGTGAATGAAGCGCGCTTCACTTAGGACGCGAACTACAAACAAATAGCTACACGTAACCTATAAACGTTGTTGAGACTTTTATTAAAGATAACAATAACAAAACAGAGACAAATAGCCACACGGTCAAGCAATGTAATTTATTACGTTCTACGAATCCAACTGATACAAACATGTAGCCTACTGTTCGGGTAGTAGGCTAATCTACAGCAACTCTTGACTTCTATTGAAAGAGATTTTGAAATCCTCAAAACCTGGTTTGATGTTAATAGATTCTAATTCATGGTCTTTGGAAATCGAAAAAGGAAATAGGTAAGGACATTCAATTAAAAATAAGTGATGCTGAACGAGTGACCGAGATAACATTTCTAGGAGTGGTCATTGACCATAAATTAACATGGAAACCACATGTTTATTATATCAAAGGAAAGATCTCTTAGATGATAGCAATTTTGTACAAATCAAGAAGCATGTTAAACGATAAGGCCTTACATATTATTTACTGTTCACTTATACTTCCCTAGTACATATCATATTGTGTGGAAGTCTGGGGATTGACATATAAAACAACTGTCAATGAAATCATTATTTTACAAAAACGAGCCATAAGGATAATAAATAAGGTTGATTATTATGCACCCACTAACCCATTGTTTATGAAATCATTTGTTATGAAATGTAATGATCTGGTATATTATAAAATAATGCAAATAATGTATCGAGCTAAATCAAACCAACTCCCAGTCAGCATACAAAGGTTTTTCTCATTTCAAGAGACAAAATATAATCTCAGAGATGTCTGTAAATTTAGTGTACCAAATGCCAAAAAATTAATTAAAAGGAGATGTATATCTGTTGTTGGAATTTCATTATGGAATGATGCTAACATAATCTTAAGAAAGTGTAAGACATTCTTTGTTTTCAAAGGGATGGTAGCTAAAGCAATTTTTGAGGGCTACAAGTGTCCATAATGTATGCAGGATTTTGTGCTGTTTATTTGGGATCTTGCTTCATTGCTCTTCTTGTGACTAACTTTTTGGAGGCAATTCTTTTGTTTGTTTTTTATTTCCATTACATGTATTACTTGTAAAAAATAAAATAAAAATGCATATGTTGATGGGTAGCTTAAATTGGTCAAACAGGACAGGCTTAAATACAAGCATTATGCTTCAGCTTGTGCCTTTTCAGTCACTTTGAATGTATTATTATTTGTGTTGAACTTGTTTGTTGTTACTGTGTGTGACTGAATAAAAACATAATCAATATCAACTTACATTACCACTGCACACTCACAACCTTACAGATAATGTATTGTATAGCATTTGTATTCAGTATGATATGACAGCGCAAGATATATGGGGTATGAGTAGTTGTAACATTGGCAGCAATAGTTGGTCATTAGCGCAGATATGATACAGGTACAAGTCAAGTCAAGTCAAGTCAACTCTTTTATTGTCAGATACACAGAACAACAGAGTTGGACTGGGCACTGGAATGCTTAAGACAGGACACCATACCACACTACCATAGATACTAAACATAAATACACATATTAAACAGATACTAAACAGATAAACAATCTACATGAGCTAAACTGAACATGAGCTGGACTGAGAAAGTAGTGCAAACAGCAGTAAAAGTGAGCCAGTGAAGAGTAAAGTGGCAAGTGTAAAGTGAGGAGTGCATTATTGTTCATTTAGGAGTCTGATGGCCTTAGGGTAGAAACTGTTCTCCAGTCTGCGGGTGCGAGACCGGACACTTCGGAACCGCCTACCAGAAGGCAGCAGGGTGAACAGTCTGAAGGATGGGTGATGACAGTCTTTTAGGATCCTGCCAGCTCTTCGGAGGCATCTTTTAAGGTAGATGTCCTGAAGGGATGGGAGTTTCCTGCCGATGATGAACTCAACGGATCTGACCACACTGCGTAGGGCCTTACGGTCCATGGCTGTGCAGCTTCCAAACCACACTGAGATGCTAATAGTCAAGATGCTTTCTATAGTGCATCTATAGAAGTTGGTGAGGATGTCTGGATTCATGCCAAACTTCCTGAGTCTCCTCAGGAAGAAGAGGCGTTTTCGGGCAGCTTTGACCACCTTGTCAGTGTGGGCAGACCAGGTGAGATCATTGCTGATGTTGATATGATATAAGTACAATGCAACGGAATCTAACCAAAGGAACCATAGCAGAAGAGTGCAGAGTATTCTGCATAGTGGTAATATAAAAATAAATAGATGGGATGTATACAGTATGATATGACAGTACAAGATATATGGGGTATGAGCAGTAGTAACATTGGCAGCAATAGTTGGTCATTAGTGCAGATATGATACAGGTACAGGTGAAGGTAGCAATAGAGGTTATGAATGAGGTAAGACATGATAAGATATACAGGCCTAAGTACAATGAATATGAGGTAAGAGTCATGAGGCATGATATGACATAAATAGATATGAATACACTATAAAATGTTAAGTGGCTGAACAAAAAAAATACCAATTCAACACCCACAAGCTAGTTTACACAGCACCGGGTTACAACCATCAAGGCGGCTCCTGGCCTATTGTTTAGGTTGATGGGCCATCAGACCTGGTTCCTGGCTTTTTTGTGTCTTGGAACCAGAGCTCTTACACTCTGATTGTTTGTTTTTGAAATAAATGACAGAAATGACATTGCTTGAACGTGTAGCTATTTGTCTCTGTTTTGTTACCGACTTTCAACCACGAGAATGAGTAAAATCTTTAATAAGAGTCTCAACAACGTTTATAGGCTACGTGTAGCTATTAGTTTTGTCTTTGTGAGTCAACAACGTATATGTCTCATATGCGCCCGTCTCTGTGCAATTCTGTACCGACTTTCAACCACGAGAATGAGTAAAATCTCTAATAAGAGTCTCAACAACGTTTATAGGCTACGTGTAGCTATTTGTTTTGTCTTTGTGAGTCAACAACGTATATGTCTCATATGCGCCCGTCTCTGTGCAATTCAGATCGCGTGTCTTTGTGAGAATTGTCAACAACGTAGCCTATACTGTATGTCTCATATGCGCCATACTGTATGTCTCATATGCGCCCAAAGTGTCGACTCTCGCCCACTCGAATTGTGCCTGATTCGCGTGAAGCGAATGGCGACTCTCGCACATGCGAATTGTACATGCGAATTGTACCAATTCTGAAGCGAATGGCGACTCTCGCACATGCGAAATGTACCAATTCGCAGACTTGGCCTTACCTGAACTCTGAGAATCCCGACAGCACAGTTCTCGGAATTGGCAGAAAGACAGTACCATGTCTCATGGTAAGGGAAGACCATAAGTCGTACTGCATTTGAAATTGGCTTCATTCTTTACTAAATTTCCCTAATTGAATGACTTGCTTTAAAAGCTTTTTTTAAAAGCTTTTTTCAAGTAACCTTAGATATTTAAACGTGCCTCATCACTTTAAAAACAGTTTCAGTCTGTAAGAGTCTATTTTATAAACCCTATTCATGGTACGACCAGAGGTGACGCGTAAACTCCAGTTGCAACCACAAGGTCAGAAGCGTTTCTTGAGAATTACTGGAAAGTAAAGCGATAAATCAGGGGAGAGAACCATGGAGAGAACAATGAGAAATTGCGAAACTTATTTTTAAATCATTAGAATATTGAAAGTTATCGACGTGTGGTTGAATGCAGGTCCGTTACGAATTGCACATTCATTTGTATGTATATATCTTTAACTTGTTCAATGTTTGCCTTCTGTGAGGCAAACAGTCAAAGACACTCTCTAATAATAACCCTGTCATTTGTTACGCTGATCCTTTTTCGTACTTTTTGATTTGGTTTCATTTCTTGGGTTCGATAATTTAAAGAAATCGTTGGCTTCATGTCGTAAGTTGTATGTTGATGTTGTATGTTGATGTTGAAACCTTATTAGGCTCACTGCCCCAGTCAGATTGGGATATTGTAAGTAAGCTAAATGATTACATACATTCCTTGTAGGCTAGGCTACGTTTACGCAGATATCGACAGACTTGACCAGTAATGAAAATTGTATTGTGAGAAAGCTATGTAAACAGATGAATACACCTTTCCTATACTTCCTCCTCTTTCATTGTCTAAGCTGAATCCTACAGAACTGAAATCTCACTAACTGATAATGTGAGGTGCACTGGTGATGAATGTTGAACCATGAAAAGCCAGTGGATGTTGTGAATTTATACTAAACAACACTTCTTTGAGATAGGCCTTACTAACAGGTTAGAATAGGTTATTATATGAGTATTATATGTTAACTATATGGTCATATTTTGTATATTTAGTAGGTTTACTGTATGTTTATCATAACTTTACATAACTTACCGTAACTTACGTTCAGAGTACTTATATGTTATGTTATGTTATGTAAGGTTGCTGTGCAGTATCTTGTCCTAAGAATTTCAGTGCCCAGTCTGACTCTGTGTTGTTCTGTGCATCTGACAATAAAAGACTTGAAACTTGAAACATTAACACAGTCTCATCTGGCTGATGTGAAAGGGTGGCTCTTTTGAGCTCTTATTTTTGACCACAACGTAAGTTTATTTGCATAAATACAATACACCAGTCAAATCAGACATAGATTTTAATCTCTATCCATGTTGTAAAGATGTGCGTCACTGGATTGTGTTGACAGCTTTGAGACACAAATAACCAACAAAACCAACAGTGGTACTACACTGTTGATACATTTTAAAGTAAGAGTTTATTTTATTTACACCTGACCATTGATTTAAAAAAAGGCCAGTCTTTGTCAGACTTTAAGAATCCAGTGGTTAAAAACACAGCACCAGTTGCGAGTCAGGTCAACTTGTACAGGGAGCCCTAAAGCATGTGGACATTCTTGGGCAGGTACAGACAGACAAGGCAGTGTTTTGGCTCTGGTGATATTTGGAAAGCATGGAGTAAGGCTAAATTGTCAGAGAGGAGACAGATGGTAACAAGCTTTATTTGTAAGCAGGAAGAGGAAGTTAGATAAGCAACAGCAGCTTCTCAAGCAAGTGCCGGCAGTGGACGAAATAGCAAAAAGTTGAGAAAAAGAATATTGCGTACAAAGACTTGTGGGCTATGGAAGCTAACCAAATTAAATGTATTGTTGGAGCCACCAACACAGAACCTTAGTCAGTGGGTTGGCAAAGACAGAAAGTGTAAGTTACGTGCCAGTATCGCCACAATAAGAGGTGTTGTAAATTCAAGTTGTAAAATCAGTTTTACGCAGGGTCGCTACACTTGAAGACGTAACCAGGTTCTAGAATTATTGTAATGTTCTTTGGGGCAATGGGGCAATGTTAACTCTTTAATAATGACACCAATAACATGGTTTCCTTTGTGTGTGAGGGGCAGATAAGTAGAGGCCAGTCACACAAGAACAGTGTTGGCAAATAGTGTACACAGGATTGGAAATTGCTGATCTGAAATTGGTAGACAACTTCACGTCACACAGTGCATTGTGGTAACCAGACATGGTGATACTTTGAGGGCGAACGAATAGTTTACTTTTTTAAGTTAACTATTCCCTTCAAGAATGCGAATGATGAAGTTACTGAACAGAAGATATTGAAGTATTCCGAAGGAGCTGTCTGATTGTTGAGCCTGCTGGAGGGATCATGAGCCCAATTCAAGTACTGATCAGACAAGGTGCCCTATTGACAAAATCTATGAAGTGCTCAGGAAGGATGTTGTGTCACGGCTGGTGAGGTAGAAGTGGGTTTTGTAACTTTTGGTACAGTATTAATCTCTCGGATTGTTGTTGGAAAGTCTCTCAGTGATGGTTGTGGTGTATCTCGCAGTTTATGCGGTGTTACATGGTGTGGTATTGTAGCACATTGTTTCCTTTGGGTGTCTCAAGATGACCAGGGTTCTCATCCCAGAACATACAGTCTGTTAAGCTGGCGAAAGGTTGTTGATAGCTCAACAGCCAATCAAATGACACCTTCCCTTCAGTGCTCCTGAAGCAACATGTTGATTGGCTGGAATTGATCACAAACACTGAACAGACAGCTAGAGGACTGTGATTGTGATGATGACTAGCAGACTACAATCATCTTTTCCTGTGTATGAACAGAATACAGACCTGTCTGATCTGTTAATCATATCTAGGCAGACATGAGACAGAACATGCACAATACATCACCGAAAGAGTGGATGTTATGCTGTACTACCATGGAAACAGACTGGCCAAAACTGGTTTAGTCAAAACGCAAGCAGTTAACCTTTAATTAAGTTGATAAAATTCAGTTAAATTATAAAAATCCTATCTTTTGCAACTACAGCATTTATGACACATATATATTCTCTAATTGATCGTTCCTGCCCTATGTTATTTTAGATTTCTGTGGGGAAAGTGTCTTGTCATCATAAAACCTGCCCACCAGACTATTTGAATCCTAGTTATTTATGGCCATAGTATCTCCTGAAGAAGTTTTTTGACTAATCAGCAAATATGGCCACTAAAACTGCTTGTGTCCTGCTTAGTGCTGCTTCTGAGGGAGGCATCCTTCTTGCAGCCAGGCCTGGAAAAACACATCAGCTATGCACACTCGTTTCTTTGTCTCCTGATGGAAGTTGACATTAACCCAAGATGAGAAATTCCACAGCAACAAGTTATAATACCTGTGCAGCTAAATATTGCTCATTTGGAAAAGTAGCATCCATGTGAATTAAAGTCTGTCTCAGTGACAGACTTGACTAATCAAATTTCACTCCTGGTAGAGGTTAGGGCCTTGAAAGCAGGCCATGCAGAAGAAGAAATAGTCATAGTCATTTTCAGCCTTCATCTCTTTGGTGTGATTGGCGTGGCAGAGCGAAATCCTATTGTGTTTGTGAAGGAGAAGAATATAGAGAAACAAGCAATTAGGGATCTTTCTTTGTAAGAAAATAGCTAATTGCTAAACCCATATGGATAGTCCACTATGTAGCAATGACATGCCATTAATCAGAGCACAGCATGACATGCATATGTACAGCAGGTTAAAAAGATGGAGGACAAATATCACCACACATGTGTGCGTGAAAAGAAAATAAAAGAAGCGCAGTGCACCATGTGCTGGGCTGACCTTCTGTTCTCTCTCTGAGTGTGTGTGTGTGTGTGTGTGTGTGTGTGTGTGTAGGCCTTTCTTTGGAGACTTGCTAGCTTTGAAAACATGCTATTTCTACTGCATGTTTGGAGAGAACAATGCCAGCACAGTTCAAAACCACCAAAGCCTATTTTTAAGATCTTGAAATCGATAAAATTCTTAAAACACAGACGACAGTGTAGGAAATAACTGTAGCAGCCAGAACGTAAATGCAAACTCCTTCTAAGTTACAACAAAATAAAACCTTTTACACTGACCAACTGTAAAAGGCCCACACTTAAGTGGAGTCAGACAGGATTAACAGTATTTTTAAACGGAGCAAAGGGTTGCCTCCTAATACATTAAGTAAGAAAGTCTTAGTTATGCACATAGCTGCTTAACATTTCTCAGGTATTGCTACTGTTAAACTTATTAGCTGTAGGCTATATGTTTAGCCTAGACATCCTTTAACTGTGGCCAGAACAGATACAAGAATGTGGTGGGCACATAACTTTGTCTGACCAATTAACAGTCTGGATTTCTAGCTCCATCTTGGTTCCCCAACAAAGCGCTAACCAAAATCAACATGGGTCCCGCGGTATGGTATGGTGAGCTTGTCAATAGACAAACAGGAAACAACCATAAATGTGGTTTTGAAAGTGTGAAGTGTGAACAAACACACACCCACACATGTACTAATGTAATCATTATCAAACTTATAACAGAATAATGGTCATCAGACACTTACCCCACATACATCTAAACAAATAATAACAGATAAAAGATAACAAGAGAAACACAGTAATTTGCAAATTATTGATGAACTAGTGAGCACGTTCATAGTTACGTGTGGCATGTGGCTCATCCAGCGAGGGTCCAGAGAGGCTGCGGTAGAAAGGCGTGGGATCACAAGAATAGATGACAATTCACTGCTTCCATCTAATGGCAGGGGAAGGGAAGCAAGTCTCTTTGGATTCTTCGTTTTAATGTAAACTTCTGTTGACCTTGTCCTTGTTTTTTTTAGCATGGCTATCATGGAGTAGGCATTGTATACATTTTTTTTTTTACTGGTGTTGAGTTCAGCCCAAGTTCACCCGCTTCAGGTGTTTAATTATTTCACTTACCTTTTTTTCTGGTTGGCAATTGATATGCCTGAAGATTCAAAAATGGCAGTGAGTGGCAGATATCCAGAGTTTTTCTTTTTGCAAGACCACATGGGCCCTAGTAAGCTACTGAATGAGTCCCAAAAATCCCAAATGTCCATATCTGGATTTTTTTCAGAGCCAAAATTGTGTCCAGCCTCCAAACCTATAAACATCAGATCAGATGTTCAAATCATCAACGATGAAACCAAACCAAATCAATGCAAGCCAGGAACAGCTGAGTCATATACAGTATAGTTATTCAGCCTGATGAAAGACCTTCTTTTGTCAGTCTAGTTGGGTGTAATTTTCACACACCCAAACCTATGTGTAGTTTGCATTCAGGAACAGGTCAGGCTTAATGATTGCCATCAGGAACCACAGACCCAACACAATTATCCCTTCTTTAGTAATAATGATGATTAAAGGGAGTAGAACTCAATTGAATGTATTTTCCTTTTTGTACTTGAGTGTTGACACAGTTGAACACAGAGATTCGTACTAGTTCATCAAGTTTTCGAATGGCACGCTTGAGCAACAGGATGTAAAAATCTTAATACCCATGTGCTTGAATGACCACATTCCAAAATAAATAACAAGCAAAGTCAACTGAAAACCTTTGGGTTTTGTAAGAAAACACACTGCGCTGTCACTCACATACCAGTGCTTTACCACCTATTTGATTTTAAACTGATTTTAAAGATTGATTGAAATGCTCCAAATCCTGGGTATTCTTTGTACACATTTATTGAGGATAGCCCATGTAAGAAAAGAGGATGTTAAAGAAGTTTCACCATAGAAGCCCTCGTAAATGTCACAGTATCCTTCCTCAAAAGCTGCCTGCTATGATCTGTATTAAAGGTAACCTGTTTGTCCTTGCACGTCGTATCGATATTAGGAAGGAATTTAACAGGAACACCTCCAAATTGACCCAAGCTTGTTTGGTGAGTGTAGTGTATCATGAACTGAATATAAACTGATCTCATGACCCATGTCATGTGTCTCTTCTGTCTAATGTGGGATCCTCACTGGCCTAGAGGCAGGCAACAGCATTATGAGTTTGCAGGGCCCTTATTTTCTCTACTGTTGAACCCCCTGATTCATCCAGAGGACACCTCTCCCTCCACATCTCTGCTACTGATCACCTCATCGATGGACTCATGCCACGGGAATCCGATAGGGCCAGCCACTGGGCTGACCAACGGCAACCTTTTGAGGCAATGCGGTAAAGGTAGAAAAACAACAGGAAATGGAAGACACTGTCATAGCACTGAGAGTCGTTATATGACCCTGGCCCTAGGTCCTCTATGCTGCTATTGTACCCTGCCACACTTGCTACACTTGTATAACTAAAATTCCCAATGCACCAAGCCAACCAATATAACTAAACCTAGCTCACATATCAAATTCCCAGTATCAATAAACTGGGCTACAGACACAGTGCATTTTGTAGTGTAGGAGGGCCTGTACGGATCCAAGGTACAGCATGCAACGTATGATGCGGCTGTCATTACCCTGTTAGGCACTGCTGTGTACCCTGTTACCATTGCTTTCCTAACTAAAATATCGATGCACCATGTCAGCCACCCATAACTGAACATAACTCTTAAATAATTCCCATACACCTTGACAGGTAGCCTCTCTCTCTCCCTCTCCTTCTTGTATTTTATAGTATCATGCTAATATTGATACTGATGAAGTGGTCATATTACCTACTGTTTTTTTTATTTTTAGTGTGCTTGCCCGAATTCGTAAATCGTTTTGTACATTATTTCGTGAACTATATTTCTGTAACACGGAGGTGGCAGCAAAATAAACTAGAAAATGCATTTCCTGAAGGAAATACCAGTGCATGAAATGCAAAAGTTAGGAAAGGAAGAAGAAAAGAAAGAAGAGTGAAAGAAGGAAAGAAGAAAGGAAAGAAGAGTGGAAGAAGGAAAGAAGAGTGAAGAAAGGAGAGAAGAGAGGAAGAAGGAAAGAAGAGTGAAAGAAGGAAAGAAGAGTGAGGAAAGAAGAGTGAAAGAAGGAAAGAAGAAAGGAGAGTGAAGAAAGGAAAGAAAAGTGAAAGAAGGAAAGAAGAGTGGAAGAAGGAAAGATGAGTGGAAGAAGGAAAGAAGAGTGAAAGAGAAAAAGAGAGTGAAAATATTGAAAAAAGGAGATAAAAATGGAGTGAAGAAGAGAGATTGAGTGTGAGAGAAAGTAGACTGAGAGGGATAGAGAGAAAGATGGAGAGATGGAGAGAAAAAAAGTAGAGAATGGAAGGTGTCTTAATGTTCCTAGTTACAGTTAAATTGAGAGGGACAGAGAAGAGGTTCCTTTGATTTGGCGCAGCTGTCAGTGAAGCACAGGTGCAAGCCAGTTTAAAGACCCTATTATGATGTCATAATGGCCCAATGTAAGTCAATGGGAAAATTTCGATTCGTTTTTATTTAATATCTTAAAAAGTATAAAGTTTAGAAAAGTGAAAAATACATAGCATAAGTGTCCTTTACAAGACCAATGCGACAAAGTTTGAATGAAGTTTCTACGTTAAGCGGTTCGGGCTGAATTAATCGCAGAAAAAGGTAACAAGAATAAGAAGAAGAAGAAGAAGCCTAGGAATAACAATACAGGGCATTTCATGCACTGTAATAAGAAGAAGAAGAAGCCTAGGAATAACAATACAGGGCATTTCATGCACTGTAATAAGAAGAAGAAGCCTAGGAATAACAATACAGGGCATTTCATGCACTGTAATAAATGACTCGCTGGGCAGAGAGTTTCAACCTCCTCTTCCACAGACGTAAAGGAAAGGGAATTAACCACGAAGTTAAAAACATGTTATCTATTTTGGCAGCGGAGCATTTTACTCCCCTGCCATCTTGGAATGAAATAGCTACACACAATACACACGCTATGCTTTAATAAAACTCACGTTTTATGAGACACCAACAGAGGCACAGACAAGTCTTACCATTGAAGATCTTTTTGCACGCCAACTATCATTCTGAAACTACATCCAATAATCCAGGTTTATCCATGTTGTTGTGGAGAACGAGAGTTGCATCAATCATATTTCATTAAAACTTCACACTTCTTACATTGGACATATCCACCAGCCTAATTAGAATCTGCATTGTCTACTGAGCAGAAATATCTCCATACAGTAGATTCCCCTTCGTTTAGTATCATTTTAAACTTTCTAGATGACTGTATTGCCCCCGCTCGTCAAGTGATACGTGTCCAGAAACAAGGCTCCTTTGTCTGGATAGCCAGAGCTAGCATAACTGCCATTGAAATCCAATGGTAATGCTACCTAGCTAGGTATGCTAACTGTCGGTATCCATCGTTAACTCGTTAATCGTTAACCATCATGTCACTGGCTTTAATTTAAGAATGGCATGTTAGTAGTACATTTAGTAGTACATTTAATATCAGTACACTTGATTCATTACTGCTGATGTGTTACTTATATATGTTACTTATTAGCAGCTAGCTACCTAGCCACTATGTGTTCCAATGTGTTTTCAGTTAGTGTTAGCGGCAAGCTAGCTGCTGTAATAGTTGAGTTGAGCTTCAGTTAAGACGCTGCGTACCGTACTTCATCATCACATTCGATTATTTATTACAAACAAATTCGAATTCAGCTGTAGGCATGAGATCTGTATCTTGGAGACTAATTGCATCCACAATTTAAGTACTGCAAGCTAGACTACTATGCAGTTGACACAACACAGGAGGTCCCTGGGCCTGAGAAGGGAAGGGAAGGAGTTTAATGTGGCTATAATATGGAATTTTAAATGTGCCTAAAACTAGACTAAATTGTAATGAGTTTTCGAAAACTAGACTGAAACTAAGAAGGATAACTATGACTAAATGTGACTAAAACTAATATGCATTTTTGTCTTAAGACTGAATCTAAAAATAGCTGCCAAAATGAACACTGAGATAGGGGACCCCTTAATCTGCAATTCATGGTTGCTAGCTCTAATCAGATGTACTACCTAGGCTTATAAGAGAAGACTAACTTTTTATGCCAACGAACACCAATAACTAGAACTAATTTGACAGACTATAAACCAATGTGATACACGTGCTCTCTATCTATACAGTAAAAGTGTTGCTTACGTTAGATACTAGACCTACAGTCTAACTCTAAGTGCATTAAGTCTAACAAGCTATATCTTACAATAAACTTTAAGTAAAGCTGGCTATGTAACCGCATTCATTCCAATATTGTTGCAGAGATGTTTCCTTTTACCAAGATAACAATTTCAACAATTCACTTAGCTCAGTAAGTCAGTATAATGAAACTCTGGAACTATTATGACCATGACACCTGAAATGTTTGTGCTTAGTAAATATGCAAGTTTCATAATACAGAGAGACAATAAATATATTTACATTTGAAGCACAGACAAGATTTATTGCATCCGCAACCAATACAAAATCAAAACAAGCCCAAGTCTCCCTCAACAAATACCGCACAATTCAGGTGCACTCATTGATTAACACGACCTTTGGAGGAATAATTACACCCCATAAGAGAAAATGTCACTTGGAGCCTATTTTAAGACTTCTCCAAGCTAAATGTAACACACTAGACCCTTTCACAATAAACAAGCAAACAAACAAACAAAAACAGAACAATAAAGATACCCTCATATGTCTAAACGTCAGTGGAGCCAAAATATAATGGTTGAGCTTGGTTGCTTGCTAAAATATATTGGTTGAACACAAAAAGGTGTATTCAGTGTCACTGCAGACGGTTACACTGGAAGGCTGGCAGATTCATCCTACAACCTGCATTCAACGTTGTACTGAACACAGAAAACCCAGTACTATACAGATTTCTGCAACTTAATATAATTATTATTATTACTATTATTATATATTTTTTTTATTATTATTACTTTTTTCTTTTTTCTTTTTTCTATTTCATCCTTTAATCGCAGCTTACGAGGACACAACTGAGGGGGGCAAAAACCCAAACAAAAAACATAACAAGAACAGACCATATAAGTGAATGCAAATAAATAATAATAATAAAAAAATACCTACTGTTTATTGCTTACCTAAATGTATCTCCTTATCTGTTTATCAAATTGATCTATCTTCAAACAAAATGTTCTTGCTCTTATAGCGTGACCTTTGCCCCGTAAGTGTGTGAGGGTGTGTGTGTGTGTTTGTGTGTGTGTTCGATTTAAGGGGGTTCAGGTCCTGGGCTCTGTAAAGCGTATGTGTGTGTGTGTGTGTGTGTGTGGTCGCAGCCAAGCTCTCAGCACGACACGACCAGGGAATTCCAAACCATTATTCTTTTATTAACTCTTTAAATGATGAACTTGGGCACTCAAACGTTACAACAAAAGGTAGTCAAAACTAACAGAAAATAGGGGAAGCCCTACGCCTTGCACCCAGTGCAACCAGCGCCTTCCCCTCTGTCTCGCTCACTCTCTACCTCTCTCTCGTCGGCTCTTACTGACTCTTTAAAGTCTTTTGTTTGACTAGATTGGCACTAATCAGCCACTAGTCAAACGATCTACAGGTGAGCTTCCAATTAGGGAAAGCGCGACCTGCCTAGTCCCCAGAACACCTCCCCAGGGTCCTAGAGCCTGCCCTGTATAGTCCTAGTCACCCATTTTAACCTAAGTGGGAGCCTAAGAGCAGCTTGGGCTACCACACACCCTCCCCCTTAACTTCAGGCCCTTCCCAGAGCTAAAAAGGTTTTAATTATATTCTTTAAACCTAAATACAAGTGTCAGTCAAAAACACATTCAGGAAAACACAGGTTCTTTCAAAATACCACAATTTTAACATTAAATGTCCGTGTCTCCCTGACCACAGGGTCTTCTTCCCTCTTAGCCAGTCTCAAACTTTTCCGCGTCGGGTCTCCGTTGGTCTGTCCATTTTGGTCTGGCTTTCGGGTCTACCCTTCCCCCTTCCGGTCGTGAACGCTCTTCCTCTCTTTATCCATTCGAGGATTCAGTCTCTGTGCATCAGGTTGAAGCATGGCGGCCATTTTGTGTTGTGGCAGCCAAGCCCCCAGGGGAATGCCACATATCACTCGCCCGCAACCTGATGTCCACAGCAGGATAGATGAGGCCAAAAAGGATTCACGGCAGGACAGGACATCTGGGTCTCCACAGCGCCATCCGGGTCTGAGAACGACAGAGAGGTTACAAGAGTGGCAGTTTAGGAGCCATCTACTTACCCTGCCGTTTGTCTCTTCTCCCCTCTCTGTCTTCTCCTGTTGTGCACTGGAGACAACGCCAGTGTCTTCCCTGTCTTCTGTTGCCTCCTGAACAGCACTTTGACTCTCCTGGACCTCTGTCTGCAGCTCTGTGCATTTTCTCTGGGTTTCTGCAGCCTCAGTGTGTGCCACTCGCATGGAGCAAAGCTCTGCACTGAGCCTCTCCACCTCAACTTCTTTCTCCCGTTTGAGAGCCTCATTCTCACCCTCCACCAGTGTGAGACGCCCTCTGGCCTCGGCTAGCTGAGAGCGGAGCTGGTCCTCCTGGCTCTGCTGAGCAGCGCGCTCCCTCTGCAGCTGTTGGAGGTGGCCGTGTTCCCTCTGCAGCTTTAGCTGGCTCTCCTGCAGCTCTCTCCGCAGCTCACAGACCCTCTGCTCCTGGACGTTCAGTTGAGCACACTGGGTGTCACGGACCTGGTGAGACATCAGCAGTTCCTGCCGAAGCCTCTCGATGATGGCGTCCCGAGATGACAACTCAGCTTTCAGCAACTCTGTTCCACTCAGTCCAGAGGCATCACCGTTTTGGTCATCTACCTCTTGGCTGTCGAAGTAATCTTCCACCGACTCTTGATAGTCATAATCTTTGACCTCACCTTCATTATTGACATCGCAATTTATGAAATCATCATCATCTTCTTTATCGATGAACTCACCCAGGAAGACATGCTCATTGGTCCTGGCCATCTTTGGTAGAGCATCCCAGGCCTGGACAGTGTTAGCCGCTCCATGCGGTTGGTAACCTGCTTCACGCTGCTTTTCCTTGTTCATGGCAGTAAGCATTGTAGTTACCTTCAGTCCCTTGGCCCCCTGGGTCAGCTTCTCCACGACCTCATCTAGGTCCTCATCAGACGAATCGGCCGATGCCTGTTTGCAGAGCTCCAGCAGGGCTCCCTGCAGTCTTTGCTGCCCCTGCAAGATGGTGGCCAACATCTCCTCCATCGCCGGATCCATAGTCCACATCTTCTTCACTTTAGCCGAGTCAGTCTGCCCGTAGTCCCCCTCTTCGGCGACTTCGCTGGGTCACTCTGCCCCTCTTCAGTCAGCGTGGGTCACTGTGCCCGCATTCTCCACCATATGTCGCAGCCAAGCTCTCAGCACGACACGACCAGGGAATTCCAAACCATTATTCTTTTATTAACTCTTTAAATGATGAACTTAGGCACTCAAACGTTACAACAAAAGGTAGTCAAAACTAACAGAAAATAGGGGAAGCCCTACGCCTTGCACCCAGTGCAACCAGCGCCTTCCCCTCTGTCTCGCTCACTCTCTACCTCTCTCTCGTCGGCTCTTACTGACTCTTTAAAGTCTTTTGTTTGACTAGATTGGCACTAATCAGCCACTAGTCAAACGATCTACAGGTGAGCTTCCAATTAGGGAAAGCGCGACCTGCCTAGTCCCCAGAACACCTCCCCAGGGTCCTAGAGCCTGCCCTGTATAGTCCTAGTCACCCATTTTAACCTAAGTGGGAGCCTAAGAGCAGCTTGGGCTACCACAGTGTGTGTGTGTGTGTGTGTGTGTGTGTGTTTGCTTTAAGGGGGTTCAGGCCCTGGGCTATGTAAAGCGTGTGTGTGTGTGAGTGTGTGTGTGTGAGTGTGTGTGTGAGTGTGTGTGTGTGTGTGTGTGTGTGTGTGTGTGTGTGTGTGTGTGTGTGTGTGTTTGTGTGAGTGTGAGTGTGAGTGTGAGTGTGAGTGCGAGTGCGATTGCGAGTGTGAGTGTGTGTGTGTGTGTGTCTGTGTGTGTGTGTGTGTGTGTGTGTGTGTGTGTGTGTGTGTGTGTGTGTGTGTGTGTGTGTGTGTGTGTGTGTGTCTAAAGTGCCTTGAGACAATTGTATTGTTTTGGCACTATATAAATACAATTTAATTTAATTGACCCTCAGTATGAGAGTTTCTCTGTAGAACTGATGCCAGGAATATGTGACTTTGTGGACCTCTGGTCATTCGTTGTCAAATGCCGTAGCAGTTATGTGATGGGTGGAGAGAAAGGAGGGTGGCTGTTGATAAATGTTGTCTAATCTTAATAGAACTAGATGACGTTCTAGTCACAGAAGTGACCTGATTGAGACCAAGGCTTGCATGATTAGTTCACACCACGTGTTCAATAAAACACAATGCGGTATCGGCTGTGATTATCTCATGACATTACATGCCTCAAGGCATTTCAAAATATGTTTGCACGATAAACCTCTTGTACACTCGTAAAACTGGACAGTAAAGAACGGTGAAAGTGACAAAGGATATGGTTTAAAGTAGCATGACAAGAGAGTTGCAATGGGGTGTATAGAATGAGACACAATCTGAGTCCAGTTTATTTTAGAAGCAAAGTGATTTTAAAATGTCACTGTACATATACATCCTGGTTCAAAACATGTTGTGTTTCTAAGGATCCACTATAATCGACCTAATGTCTGAGAGAACTATTAAGAAATTGAATGTTTCGTGTCTTTTAACTCAAAGGAATCTAACAAGCAACAACTGGAGGGCAGTGTAGCAAAAGCAAAGTGATCAGAAACATACCAATAGATGATTATAGGTCTTGATGAAGAAACAAACATCGCCTAATCAGCTGTGCAGAGTTATTAACTGATGATTGTCGCCTTACGTAGGGAGATTGGGGGGGACGGATCGGGGTCACTATGAATCTGGGGGGGACATGTCCCCCCCCGTCCCCAGTGCTATCTGCGCCCCTGCTGGCAAGGGCTGTGTCACTCTTTGGTAAAAGAGAATCCTTAAGACAGTCTCCCTCCTATGAAGCAGGTCCACACATGAATCTATGCATAGTCTGACATCTAATGGACACAGAAATAACTACACCTTTGTGTTGTGAGGCAGAGCTGCAAATAAAATACCCCTACGATTTTCGAAAAAAGGTAGGTTGTGTATTATTATTTTAAATTCAAAACAAACCATCAGGAAGAAGAATATATCCCTGATTACATTTTCAGCATTTACCTTTTACATATCCATCCTATGAATTAGATCCAGACTGTGGCCTTTGGGTGTGGAAAGGATCCGTCATAAATTGGCCTCTAATCTAGTCATCTGCCTCTGATTTTAGTCATCAGGCAGGTCCACATCTGTTTACTGTGACCTGGAGAGTGTCTGCGGTGAGAGTGCCCATGTGAAATGACCACAGATGGAAAGCAATGAGGGACAGGTATAGACTTGTAGTCTCCATCAATACTTAATTTAGTCTCCTTCAATGTTTTTAATCTCCCTATTCTTTATTGTACAGTAAGGGTGTGGTGAGGGTGTGTTGTATGACTCAGTCATCCTTCCTAGCTCAGTGCATTAGCATCCTCAAACAATGGTGACGCACTGAGTGCTGATTCCATTGGTGTTGTTAAGTCACAGGCGACAGACTGCCGCCATTCCCAATCAAAGGGACTAAAATATGTTTGTGTCCTCAAAGGTAAGACAAAGGTGTGGAGGTCGAGGGCGTTGGTGCCACAGCCACGTGGACAGGTGGCCTCATCAGAGCCAGGAAACCCCTTGTTTATGGGTGATTGGGTCACCATGTGTCATGGGATGGGCTGACCACTTTACTTGACCACTTAACCTGAACAACACCATTAAACCACAGCATTAGAGAAAGGCCAGTCATTAAAACAGCCAAGTTGTTCGAACTGACTCCCAAGCCCTCCCCATGACGTTTCAACGGATGGCACTAATTAACCTTTTCTTGTGATTCCACAAATCGTGATGCAATGGCAAGCCCTATCAAATGTGAAGAAGAGGGAAGCCCTGCTCACCTGATGAGGTCGGAATGGCCTCATTAGCGAAGATGATGGAAAAACGATGCAGACGTCGGCTTTTGGAAACTACAGGGAAGCCAGCATCACCGGAGGGAAGCACACAGAGAGGGGCGGGTATAAATTGGGCTCCTTGGATCTCTTACGGGAATCAAAGAGTGCACAGGAGCGCTAACCACAGAGCCAGGCAAGAGTACAGGTTTATGTTATCTAACAGTTAGAAAACAGCTTGTCAGCGGCAAATACTTTGAGAACTATCAAAAAGAAGCCTTCTTCTGAACTGCACGAAAGAAAAAAGATGAGATCCTTCCTGTTTCCAGCCGTGGCTCTGTGTGTGCTGTTGGTGGCCATGAGTGCCCCAGTGGAGAGCAGCGGGAGCACCGGGCTGAGGCTGTGTGGACGGGAGTTCTTGCGGGCCGTGGTCTACACGTGTGGGGGGTCCAGATGGAGACGGGCCTTTACTGGGGCAGCCGCTGAAGGTCAGTGCCAGCGTGTGCCCCTGGCAGGGTGGAGGGGAGATTAGGTTAGAGGGTGGAGATGAATGTAGATACAGTTATGCATCGTGTCTGTGAAGGCCATGGAAATTACACTTCTATCAGGATATTGGGTCGGCTCGGTATGCTGTCTGTAGTTATCACAGCTACATTTTAAGTATGGTGTGTTGGGAGACAGGGCCTGTGTAATCACTGTAAAGTGGGTCATAAAGTACTTTGCAGAGAAGATATATCCTTTTTGTATTTAACAGCTATTTCCACTACATATATTTGTTGAATTTTCTTTACTTTGTACTTTACAGCTTTTCCCACTGAATTTATTTGTTGAATTTACTGACGAGAAAGTAGACAACAGTAATGTGGCTTTGGAGACCAGTTCTAAGAGGCACCTAATCTCTGTTCTTCAGTTCTGATGGTTTTTCTGTCGGCCGCAGGTTACACAGACCAGACTGGCCTGGAATCAGCGGAGACCACTTCAGAGACGCAGAGACTGAGGCGAGACCTGACCAAACTCCTCAGCAACATCTGCTGCCAAGACGGCTGTCGCAAGAGTGACATCACCAAGCTCTGCTGACAGCCACATACGGACTAACTTTCAAAAAGGGGGGATTGCACCATCACAGGAAAATGCTTGGAAAGGTGGCACATCTCTTTGATGCCCAAAGTCACAGCAGTCTGCTGATGCCATGTTGTGCCAGCGTGTGTACGACCATTGTGTTTCTGCAACAATAAAACTCACAAATTGAAACAGTATATTGGTGTATGTAATCTCAACATTGTTTCATGTGATCTAATTCAAGTTTTCATATCTGGAATTGTACTTCTTAATTTATTGAAGCCCAGGTGAAGTGTGTTGTAATGAAATGTACAAACTTGAGGACAGAGGAAACTAACAGCAATACAAATTTTATTTTTCATGTTCAAAAGCAGTCAAGTTATGCTTTTGTCAGTAAAGTAGGTAATGGAGTCTTACTTGATACGTTGGATATAGTTAGCAATGGCAGCAAGAAGCCCAGACCCTGAAGACAACTAATATTCATTCTAGCACTTTGGTTACCAGCTAGTCCATTGACCAAACAATCTGTTACGAATATTGTTTTCAAAGTAAAAACGTCCTATTTGAAGCTTAATTTGTTTAAACAAATGCACTGTAACACACATATCAGCAGCTCAATTAAACAAACACATATCCACAAACAGAGACAAGCACATACTACATGCATACATAGGTAGCATTTACATTATAACATATAGGTTATATTTCAACTTGTGTAACAGCCATACTGTTGTTGAGGTGGTAAAGTTAGAATTGATTCCATTTAAAAATGTTCTAGTGATTGATCCAATATTATTATAGGACATTTTCCATGATAAAATAAATACTAGGAAAAACATGTTAATAACACATAATTCATTCGATATTCACGAAATTACAAATAAGGACATAAAATGTCTTATTATACGGCTCTTCAGAATGTTGCAAAAAGTTCCATTGAATTGAATGGGCCATCAGAACATTCACACATGGGTCCTCCGCTGCATGTCGGGGTCCTGTATTTTCCTGTACTGACCGGCGAACTACATACTGTATTATCCCTTACATAACAAATACATTCCAACCATACACAATGCATGGCCACCTAGGCACTAGTAAATATCTGACATCAACTTGTGGGCAATGTTCTTTTCTCAAAAATTTTTTACACATTGAAAGATTTTTACACATTGAAACACATGGTGCAGTGGTCCTGTTATGATCTCACACTCTAGATAAGTGACAGGGACTCACTCGGAGTAGACCCCATACACGTTGGCGAGGGCAAACAGCGAGCGGTTCTTGAAGGTGTGCGTGGAGAACGTGTCATTGGCTGCGTCCCACAGGCAGCGGCTCCCCATGCGCATGTTCTGATTGCTCAGCTGCCCGATGCTGATCAGGACGAGGATCTTGTAGCGCGGGATCATCAGCTCCTTCACCCTCGCCTTCACAACCTGACATGGAAAACAAAGCTGCGTACTGTAGGGGATTCGTCACCAGATCATGTTTGTATGCACATTGATTAACATTAAGAAGAGTCCTTTTCGACAAAAATACCTCTGATATTGTTTTGGTCATTTGTCGACACAGCTCTGCCTCATACTTCTCCTCTTGGAGGTAACTGGCTAGGACATCCTTTAAAATGTCGTTGACAGTCGTCACAGGGAAGCGTCTGATGGGGCCTGTTCAGGTGGTTTGGAGAAAAGTGGGCAGAGGTGATATTTTATAAATACAAATCAACAGGATTGAGAACATATTATCTGACTTAGCTGCAGGGAGATCTTACTGAGCTGATAGGTGTTCTCCGTCTGCACAGCTGGTCGTGGGTTATCGTCATGGTGACCAGGCTCATCTATGTAGGACACTGTACTGATGGAGCTGCCATAAACAAAGGATGAAGCAGAGAGACAATTGACATTAATAATGATCTTTATAACAGACAGGACCAGGTTATCACCATACTGAAATTGTATGATTACTATTCAAGCCCGAATTTCACAGTGGTTTCACACCTTCCAGAAGACGGGCTATGGTCACGGTGTATGTCAGGACAAAGATGTTCATAGTGAGCTGATTTATCAATACCCCATCCATATTGAAATATCCTAGGACTGCCTTCAATAACTAAAGAAATAAGTGGATAGAGAAAACTATAAAGAAAGAACAGGAAAAACCCAAACTTACTCTTTTGTTTTCCCAACAGTTTCCTTGGCTTTAAAGTCATGACTGCCGAGAGAAGACAAACTGCCTCTTTTCTTCAGCAGCCGGGCAGCTTTCTCTTTTGCAAGATCAGACATCTCTCCAGTCTACGATAATACATAGGCCTACACAACACATTTTGTTTCCTCAGCACATCCCAACTCGTATAGTTTCCTGTCTACTGCTTTGATAAGCATAAGGTTCTGGAGTTGTTGTGTATCTAAAGTTGTTGTGCTTCAGGATGTATTTCGCCTGAATAGACTTCTCGTTGTACGTCACTGTCAAACAGTATATTGAAATGCACAAGTTAAGCACCCAATGTACTAATCATTAAAAAACAGTGAACAACTAATGCAGCCGATGCTCGTTCACCTCGTACTGTTCGACGCTTACATTCACCCCAATAAAACAATATAGACCCTTTTATGACCTACGTCATAAACGTTAAGCGCAAACATTCTGGAGGCAAAAAAGCGGAAATTTTAGCCATAGTTAGTGACAGTGCAAGAGGATTTTGGAGAGATAAAGCTAAGGATTTCTTCGTCTCGGTTTCTTCGTTAAAAAAATGCCATCTTGTTGTGTTGTGGGATGCCAAAACAGGTCAACTAAAAAAAAAAGGTCTCAATTTCTACCGCATTCCTTCGGGGAAAAGACTGTTTAATGCAAACAGACGTAGCTTCTGGCTTCAAGCTATAAAACGAGTGGACTGGACTGAAGACATCATTAAAAATGCACGCATATGTGGGTCACATTTTATATCCGGTAAGTGAATTTTGTTTATGTTAGCTGACTTGAAATTGTGTTAGTTAAATCTGAGATAACTTAGTTGGCCAAAACAGCTCCCTAGATAGCTAATGTTATCCATATCTAACTTTAGCCTTGCAATTTTAGGTTAACTTAACGTTAACGATATCTAACCATTAACGTTAGCTAACCGTTAATGTTAGCTAGTTCATAGTACATTCATTTATTCATTTCATACAATTATACAATGCATACAATGATCGTGGGTTGAGTCTGTGCTTAATTTACTCGTAGGAGAAGCCTCAATTAACTACGAAAGCCCCGACATTGTCCCTTCGCCAGAGACCTGAAGCTAAATTGGAGAGGTAAGGCGTGTTTGCTCTTGATAAGTTAGCAGCCAACAGTGCCTGCAACCTAGAGCAGGTGATGTTAACTTATGGCATCAAAGCTAGCTATCCAAGGTAACATCGCCTGCTCTGTATGGCAAGCTTTGAGAGAAATGGCAGTCAGTAGTTACCTCTATTATGTGCAATCTAATCTTACAGATTTTCAAAGGAATAAACTGCTATCTGAGAGATCTGTTAAATCACCTTTCCTATTGACTACAGATCTTTGCCCTGGTGAGAACACCTTTTTCAATTCAATCAAACATGTAAAATGTTCTTGTGCTACTCATTATTTGTGTTTTACATGTGTTGTCAGTAAAACTTATAATTCCTGTCTTCACATTAATGTCTTACAGTTGAAGATGAGCCCCATTGGAAGAGGATGCCATGTGCCCAAAGAAAGATTATGACAATCTGAGGCACATGTATGAACAGATTCAGGTTGAATATGTGAGCCTGCACCAAGAGTTTGGTGAAATCAAAAAAATGAAAACAAGAAGCTAATAGAAGAGCTTCAGAACAACAAGTATTCTTACCACTCAGTCAGAAATAACAGTGTACAGTTTCTTTTTCTCACAGGAATAACTACTATAATCTTTGACTGGTTATTGAAAAAACTAAGAGGCAATGTAGAAAAGTTTACTGAAATACGTACCCTGGGAGATCACCTACTGATTGTGCTTATGAAACTTAGATTGGGTCTCACTAACACTGACATAGCATTTAGGTTTAAAGTATCGAACAGCACAATATCATGCATTTTGAGAACCTGGTTACCTTCTATGGCTAAAGTGTTGAAACCACTTATAAAATGGCCAAGTCAGACTGCTGTTTTAAAGAACATGCCCAAAAGTGCACAGAGATTTTTATAGACAGACCTAGTAACTTGACTGCCCAGGCCCAGACATGGTCTACATATAAACACCACAATACAGTAAAGTATTTAGTTGGCATTACACCCGCCGGGGCCATATCCTTTCTATCCCCAGGTTCGGGTGGCCGGGTGTCAGACAAGCAGATTACCAATCAATGGGATTTTTAGATCTTTTGGAGCCTACAGATGACATTTTAGCTGATAGGGGCTTTTTAATTAGAGAAGAGCTTGCCGCGTATGGTGCCACCCTGCTTATTCCAAATTTCACCGAAGGAAAAGGACAACTACCAGCTAATGAGGTTGACACATCAAGACAACTTTCACTTGTAAGAATTCACATAGAAAGAGTTATTGGCCGGTGGAAGAATTTTAAAATCTTACAATCGGTCATTCCAGTGTCACAAGTTGACCTCCTAGATGATATAGTGAATGTGTGTGGTGCCCTCACAAATCTCTGCAAGTCTGTTGTTTCCAAATGATATAAAATGAACTGTGTTTGCTGATAAATGTAATCCACAAATGATATTCAGACAAATAAATGACTATGTACTATACTTTCTTTATTAAATTAAAACTATTTGAACCTTGTCTTAAGCTCATGCTTTTTTACCTCTTTCACTGCTTTCTTTAAATTTGCACACAGTCTGGCTTTTCACACTGTATGCAGGCTTGTGTTGTTTTACATGCTCCTGATGTACAAGATGCCCTCCCTGTCCTCCCCATCCTAACATAGAGCTCAATCTTTAACAGCACTGCTGCAACAAGACCCTATAGCCTGCAATGTCAGATAAAAAAAATGGTATAAGACAAAAACGAGTATACTAAATGTGGCTATCATAACAAATATAAGTTGTATTGTAGCATAAATAAGAGTTACAACGCTTTTTTTTTGTTAGATGCCAAATAGCCTGGAAAATGTTTGAAACCTCAAGAATAGGGTTGGGCTTGGACGTACAGGAGACTTAAAAGAGTGTAAATATTAGCTCATTCGCTAACATTACAGTTAACCGTGGTTGCAATGGTTATGTAGTTCCTACACGTAAACCTTGACGATGAAACGTTTATGATAAGGTCGACTTACTCTGCCATGCATGTGCAATTTAACGTGAAGCGGTAGCGTTGGTGGGTTTGTTGTTAAAAACACATGGTTTATACATTATTGTCTTTGTTCCTTGTCATTGGCTTGGTAGCACCTCAGATTTTAGGACGCAGAAATCATAATTGAGGTCGCAGTACTTAATATCCTGGAGTGGACATGCCCGCAGACAACGTAGTTATAGGCATCGAGTGACTTGAATGATCGTAATGTATCTTTTGTGTAAACACTGGGTTTTTCTATTAAGTATGTATAAATATCTGTCCATTTTGATGGGTCAACTATCCAATCCGTGATCGAATATGGATCGGGAAGTTGGATTCCATAACTTAATGTCAATTTATTAACGTAACTTCCGAGATCATTAGGATAAAGCGAACGCAGGTATGAATTTAAGCCATTTCTTTTGCCCCCAGAATGCGTGCGCAACCTAGAACGCTGAGCATTGTTTACCAACGGCGAAAGGGTCTATACACACAGCGGTCGAACGTTCAAACGAAATTTGAAATTCTAAATATGCAGCCAGACCATAGGCATAGACAGAGTCCATTTCTATGAGCCCAACAATGAACAAGCATAAACTTCAAAGACAGTTACAAACACGTCAGCTCAACTATCATTCTTTGCGATTACCTGACCAGCTAAAACGTGGGTGCAACATGAAACGTATCTTTTTGAAGAGGCATGCATATGGGACATTTAAAATATAATGATAAGAAGAGAGCGTAGGCCTACCACGATCCACTTCGAAAACCGGAAACTCCAAAGCTTGAGCATTGTGTCGTCTTGACAACGCAAGGGAGGGATTACCAGTTTGTGTTCAGCAACTTCCTCTTTTAGCGGGAAGAGGACTCACCTCACTCATCCCATCATGAGTGAGAGCCATTGCTAACTCCCCCCTACGCGTGTAAAGTGGGATGCGTGCGTAAATGAGTAACCGAAAATAGGCTTTTCTCAGAATTCATACTGGCAAAAACAAAGGGGTCAAATGGAGGCTGTAAATGTCTCATCATGTTCAAAATGTCTTTTGAAAACTCCACCACAAAGGAGAACAACAAGAAGAGTCACATTAAACATTTGATGATTTTGTTTTTATTTTTTAGGGAAAAGGGACCCATGTTAATGTGTTTAAGAGGTGCGTGATTGTTTGATGGCATTTAGAAATATTTTTCCACTTATATCCAGGAGTGTTTCTCTGAATCTGAGTCATGCCAGGTATAATGACAGAGTTCTTTGAGCAGAGTAAAAACATGTTGGTCATGGAGAAACTGTGATAAAATATGTACACACACAGTAACTACTGCTCTAAATTGCAAAGTGACTTTTATACGAAGGTGAACATAAACAACCATTTTCTTGATACCCAAACAAATGTGTCTAAATCAACAACTTACAATAATTCCATACAGAACTGATGCTGCTTCCTGCAGTTGTTAAATGGGGACACAAACACTGTGGTGATAATGAAAGAAGCGAAACACTTAAATCCATAAGACATAGTTTTTCTCACATAAAGTCAATGAAAGACATCATAAGAAATGAACAACCAAAAAATATATAAATCATAAAGTGCTGTCATGTGTTGGAAAGGCTAACACATCTTGTTTAGCAACACAAAACCTTTCTATGGCCATACATAGAAATTCTATATCCATGTGGATATAGCAATAGTAATTCTTATTTTACATTTTTACATATAATTTCTTTAGATATTGCTACAGGAGTATGGTAAACAAAATACTCCACATTGTGGAAAACAAATGAACATACAGTATGAGATAAAATCGCATTTCAGTCACCAAATCTTTCTCATATATATATATATAGATTGAGCTCTTCTTGTGTGCAAAATTTGAGCAAGTTGAGCCATTGCACATCATCTGGATTTTAGAGGGCAATGGGGAAAGAATATGAAAAATATGCCTGTTTTCAGTATGACTCAATCAGCACAAACACACAACTGAACAGCAAGCATAAGGAAAAGAAAAACGTTCACACCTTAACACAGAATGTTCGAAACACCTTGAAAATACATCTAGTTTGTGTCTATAGGTTTGAGACCACAAAGCTGTCAACAGTCCATGAGGAATTTGAACTTTTTTCATGAAAATATTAAAGAACAATAAAAAACTCTACACTTAGTCAAAATAGCCCGTCAGCAAGGCACCCTGCCCCTTGATATTCATAAAGATAATATATAATTCCAATATTTTCAATGGTGAGTGTTACTGCTCCTGAAGGCCTCTCTTAACTCAACTCTCATCATATCACTCCACACTCAGGATCACATACATAGTAACGCTATCCTAAAAGGTTACGGGGATATGTTGATTGGTGGTTTTGCCATTTCGCTCTACCCGCATGCTAATTCAGAACTGTCCCTGTCCTACTGCCGGGTAGCCTGTCAGTCACATATGACAAATTGCTCGTCACTGTTAACACTGAACTAGCCAAGAAATATGCCACCACATGATGAGTCACATAGTTGGGCTATCATAGTCATGGGTAATTGGTAATTTATCAAGTTACGTTTTCCTCAGCGTTTCAAACAGAGCATCAGCAGCACCAGTGACAAGAACTGCCCTATTTGACCTTTGACCTACAAACAGATTTGATTGGGGGAGTGACGGAGAGAAGGAATGTACACAACTTCATTAGAATATGAAAAAGTAAGGATAAGGTAGTGTCAACTTGCATAAACTCAGATGTGGAGTTGTGGTATTGCACGTTTTTTTTGTTGTTGTAATAAATGTATGCATACAAGGTTGACATAACTTTCTTTCTCACACTCACTCTCACACACACACACACACACAAACACACACACACACACACACACACACACACACACACACACACACACCCACACCCACCCACACACACACACAACGTATTCTCTAAATACAGATCAGTCATTACTTTGTTAAGATAAAGGATCTCAAATGACTTTTTCAGTTAAAAATGTTCTTCTCATTTCTTTCTCAGTTCGTGGCGTGAATGAAAGACAGCACTCCCTCCTTCCGCAGAGCAGTCTAAAGCCATTGTAGATATGGGGATATTTTCAGCAGCATTAATTATCAGCCAGATATTTCCCTGTGAAGACAAGCAGAATGTTGTTTCCAGCTTTCATAAGCTTGGCTATGTTCTCTGTGACATAATATTGGCTTCAAAATTGAATTGTGGGGCTTGTGTATATATGAAACATCATAAACAAGATGTACTTGTGGGCATGTGTATATGAAACTTCATAAACTCATAAAGTTGGTTGTGGTTATAGTTGCTATTGTAAAGGTACAGTCTGCAAAAAAAATGTTTTGTCAAATTCAGCGAAATGCTCCTTTTGGTTCTCTAGCTGTCCGTTCTCTGTGTGCTCAAAAAAAACTGCGGTGTTTGTACACAGGCCTGGCTCTGTAACTGGGAAACAAACAGAGTGGCTTGGACTGAGCCACACACTATTCCAGCCAATCAAAACGTTATTTCAGGAACATGGAAAGAAAAGGGTCTAATTTGATTGGCTGATGAGCTCAAATATCAGCAACCTTTCAGCAGAATCACACACTGCACCTTTAATAGAGACATTATAATATAGCGTAATACACACCTGCCCAGACATTATAATATAGCGTAATACACACCTGCCCAGACATTATAATATAGCGTAATACACACCTGCCCAGACATTATAATATAGCGTAATACATACCTGCACAGGCATTATAATATAGCGCAATACACACCTGCATAGACATTATTATATAGCGTAATACACACCTGCACAGAATCTTTTTTTGACAAGGGACAGTCGATACCCGGTTCCTGCTAGCTGGAAGTTGGAACCTGAGAGCGTGGCTCCCTCACTCGAGAACTGCACCACCAGCCTGGAGGGTTTACTGGGGCCATCCGTCAGTGCGAAACGGCCCAGCAGAGCACCCACTCCTGGGGAGAGTGAAGTGGAGTGAGTCCATTAGCAGCGCTTCTGCAGATACTAATACTAAATGCCAGCACTTTGCACTGCACGCACAAGTCTCACTCACATTAGAGATGGACTCAGGGATATAAATCCAGAACACTTATTTTATTTACATTGTTTTGTTAGTGAAACCTGTTTTTTGTGACTGTGAAAAGGAAGCCAAATAATGTGGTCCACTTTCATCTGTGGATTTTTTAAAACATTCGGAGCTATCATTTTAGCTCTAATTGAGTAAATGTTCTGTCTGAGTGTAACAAGTTAAGCACCACAGCTAAATAGATACATCACTGACCTCCATTTTCAGATTTCTGAGAAAGTTCCGGAATCTTCCAAAGCATTTCCTGCTGTTCTGGATTCCTTCAAAGGGGTTAAGCAACAAGTAAATCACAACCCTGTGAAAAATTATACAATAACTTTCTAATAAAATTTGAACATGGTATAGATTTTTGCTGAATGTGCAGACATTCAGATAATAATTTTAAACTTGGAGAGCAAAAGATGCCAGAAAACATCCAGAGACTGGGCAACTGTTTTTAATATACAACCTTAGTCTTATGAAGTCAAATATGCATTACCATGTGCATCTGGGGACAACGATAGGCAGCTCTTACCTATCTTGGGTTTGGGAACGATTACCCGCATTTACTGCACTTAAAACATCTAAACCAGTCTGCCTTGTGGGAGCATACCTCAAGAGTTCAATCGGAAAACAGATGGTGTTTTTGTCAACTTCTGGGAGGGATTTTAAAGAGCCTTAGTGACTTGCTGATCCTTCGACAGCCAATGCCAGCTGCGTTTGCAGCAGATTCTTACTCAATACCAAGATTCTAACAGGCTGACATAATAATAAAGGGCTGGACCTAATGGTTGTTAGGCTTGGCTCTACATAAGAATTCTATAGCAATATTCGTCTATGCAGTAATTTCGCCAATAGGAAAAACATTAATATTGATTGTACAGCCTTATAAATAGTCATAAGTAAAGAGGCTTTACCAAGTAGCAGGTGGAAGCATGGCTTGGAGTTTGGCAACACCACCGTCCACAGGCACCATGAAGTGGATGTTGGTAAGGGGCACAGGAACAGGCATAGCCTCCGTGTTGTACTTGTAGTCTATCCTGAGGTCGGTGCTGGTGGCATCACCCCGCCAGCTAACTGCCAGGTTAAGTGGGGTGGACTGGATGCCCTCTGCTGCCACCTGCAGGTGGGAGGTGCATACTTACTGATAAGGAAATGTGAAACTCTGACTTTAATCAAGTATGTATGTGTGTTAATCATATGCCTTTGTAAGCTGAAACATGACATTTCTGTCTCTGTTCTTAAATGCTAACGTTTCTAACTCTGTGTACGTGCTTAAAAGTGTACCTTCTGTGTGTGTGTAAGCAAGGGCTGAAAAGAAGAACTAGTAGTCCTTATTTTCTGCCTTGCTGAGGCATTGCATTGCAAAAAGCACGTCTAAGATGACCTTGGACGTCAGAGACCCACCACGTGGTTATCCCTGCTGACAAAGTGTTTTGGCTAACTTTTTCTATATAAACCTTGAGTGATGTGTTAAATTTTGCTTCTCTCTCGTCTGCCTTAGTCTGAGAGTGAGCCTGTGCCTCTCTCTTGTCTGCCAGGACGTGAGTGAGCCCAACGAGCTTGTTGTTGTTGAATAAATGTACTTATATACGACTCCTCAGTTCTGAGGTAACTTGAGTGAATGATCACCGAACACTTACACATTACAGGTTTCAGGGATTTTTTTTACGCATTTGTTGCTCCAAACAGTATAGTTAATGGAGGGCAGTCTGAGGCACATCTAGTATGAACCAGTTTTAAAAAGAGCCATTTCTGCAAGGGCTTGTGAGAGGAGGATATATATCCACATTCAACACACAACGAAAGGCAAATGCCAAAAATATGTAAATTAATATGTACAGCCTTACAAGTTTGCTATAATAAAGCCTCTTAGAAGTTAAAGTTACATAATAAAATGTAACCCTTGGATTTGTTTTCCAAAGTTCATCTACTGGATTGAATGCTTCAGGAAAACAAACTGTTAGCCTCGGGCGGTGGTTTTATCAGCATCAGATGGTTTCACCAGCATGATTATCGTTTGTAAGTGATGTAGTGAAAATGAATGAAACATGCCTGCCCTTGACTACAACTGCACAAAGACAGTTTAACTTTAAACTGATCTTGATCATCAAAAGTAATATTATTTAAAACAACGAAAGTCACACTTGCAAGTAACCCTCAGAAGTAATCTAAGAAACTACCAAATGTTGCATTATGATAATGACCACACAGGAACATAGAACTACCTACAACACTACTAACAGTATTAGCCTCAAACCAATACACAGAGAACAGTGTTACAGAGGACAATAATACCAAATAAGGGGGAAAAAGTAAGAGGAAGAGTCTCAACTCTGACCTGGTATTTGAGCATGTCCACATTATAGTATGTTGCTTGAGGTCTCTGGTCAGCCACTTTCCTTAAGTGGCTCATCAGGTTCGGCATGTTTACCCAGAATTCCTTTGTGTCGGCACTGGGTTCCGTTGTGTCACTGTGAATCAGAATGCAATCTCACAACTCCAGTATTTACACATGCCTCTAATTAAATGGGTTACAGTGGTAGCTCAAGATATGGACTTCATAAGAGGGTGTCAGCAAATGTCATGATAGGAAATCTACGGCTCAGCGAAAGGATATGCATACTGGCATGTATCCTGTTACAAGCACTGAGGCTGACGAGACAAAAAGTAATTGCTGAGAAGTTTGAAATAATTAGGCTTTCACTACATTTACTTGGCTACAGAGGCACTGGTCAGCATCTTTTGTGTAGGTGGAGAAATGCATGCATTTAAGGGAATTTATCAACATTTCCCTGTCACTGTTACGGCTTCTAACTTTTTTCAAACGAGAAATTCACTTTTTTTTCAGTGATTCCGGGTCTGAAAAAGGTTTGCCACCAATGTGTGTGTTTATGAAAATGCAGCACTGCACCAGCGCTGCCTTGTGGTACCCCTTTAACTACCTTTTTGGTTATACCGCAAAGCCATACAGTAGTTAAACAAACGTGCTTCAGTTTACCTTCATCCACTCTAGTTTAATAAATATAAACTTAATACTTTCATATTTCCTGTGTGCATGAGTTTAGGACTGAAGCAGGTGTGCTCTGAAATGTATGTGGAAAGGGTGTGTGTGTTAAGCCTGTGTGTGTGTGTGCGTGTGTGTTTGTGTGTGTGTGTGTGTGTGTAAAGCGTGCGTGTGTGCGCGGTTACCAGCAGAGTAGCTGAGGGTTGGGCAGGACCTGCTCCAGGCGGGTGTAGTGTGTGATGCTGAAGGTGAGCACAGGTGGAGACGGATGCGAGGCGAAGTGTCGGGTGATTCCAGCGGGGAAGGAGAGCACCATCTCCCCACTGATCTTCACCACACACCTGAGCAAAACACACAGTTTCCCCCCATGACACTGAGCCACAGCACACACTACTGGGCTTTACTGATCTTCACCACACACCTGAGCAAAACACACAGTTTCCCCCCATGACACTTAGCCACAGTACACACACTTGGGCCCCGAACCTCCCATCCCTTTCCATTACTGGTTTGATAGCATAATGTAGCTTGAAAAAATTAAACACAGTTAAAACCTTCAAACCTCCTACATAAGTAGACCTTAGCCCTTGTAAAAAAAAGTGATGTGCTTTAAAGTATAAATGTATACTGCATAAATGCATCTATCAAAATGACTTATACATTAAATCATGATTTTACATGATTGATTAACTACCTGCAGATTTAGAATGAGCTCTTAGTAGTGAGGGTCTGGTAAACATGATAGACTGAATGTATTTGCACATCATTACACACATCAGCATTAGAAAACCTACAAGCCATGTCAGCACTGGAGCAGCAGCATCACAGCTTGCTCAGTGTGTGTGTGTGTGTGTGTGTGTGTGTGTGTGTCTGTGTCTGTGTGTCTGTGTGTGAGTGAGTGTGTGTGTGTGTGTGTGTGTGTGTGTGAGTGAGAGAGAGAGAGAGAGAGAAAGAGAGAGTGAGTGAGAGAGTGAGAGAGAGACTGATAAAAGTGTGTGTGTGTGAGTGGCATACATACTTGCTCGGGTCAGCTCCTTTGAAGTAAGCGCTGACAGTCTCTGTGAAGGCAGCAGCCACAGGCAGGGTATCCTGGGGGCCCATGGTGAGGGGACTGGGCCCTCTTGAGCATGCTGGGAGAGAGAGGGAGAAGGAGGGAGGGAGAGAGAGAGGGAGGATGAGAGAGAGAGAGAGGGAAAGAGAGAGAGGGAAAGAGAGCAAGAGAACACAAACATGAGTACAATTAGAAAGATTCAGTAATTCCCCACGTCCCCAGGTACATTCATAATGAACTTCATAATATGTGTCAAATATTTCTGTGTGGTTTAGAAACACTGTAAAAGGGTATTCCACAGTGAATGACAAAGCTACAGGATGAGTACAGGCCACAGTTCGCAGGTCTAATGAGACTGTAAGAGAGATTGCCTACTGGAGACAGGTATGCAGAGGGTGGGAGTGGAGGCGGCGCTCAGAGAGGTGACGGAGGAGATGGAGGAGGTGCTCTCGGCTCGGGCCAGCGGGGCGAAGGGCGGGGGGCTCCAGGAGTTCACCGGAGGACTGAACGACCGCGACTACAACACACAAGAGAGATCAGGCTTATTAGATATCTAAAACACACAAGAGAGAGCAGGCTTATTAGATATCTACAACACACGAGAGAGAGCAGGCTTATTAGATATCTACAACACACAAGAGAGAGCAGGCTTATTAGATATCTACAACACACGAGAGAGAGCAGGCTTATTAGAGACCAGACAAAATCTCAAGTTTACTTCCTTTTTTTCAAATTCAAGGCACAATGTCTCTCTGTATAACCCAATCTCTCATATAAGAGACTATGTGCCAGTGAGATGGACATGGATGGAGCTCACGGTGTCTGAACTTCATGGCAATATACAGTTTAGTCTGAGAGCTTTGTTAGCGATGTGGCGTCAGCTGTTCTTGTGGGATGCCTACTGAACGCCTGTGTTAATGGGGGATATGGGGTGCTGTAAGTACGATATTTAAAAAGCTAGTATTTCAGCCTACTTTTTGTGTCACACGTGGTTTTCCAAGAAGACAAATCTGTCTCATGCCTCCTCAGATATTGTTTTGATATTGTTTCAGACAGCACATGCAGAGTCTTTGATGTGCGTACCAGGTCACCGACGCTGGGCTTCCCAGGCTGTAGTTTGGGTCGTGATGAAGGCCGTGGTGGGAGGGGGGGGACGGGGCTACCAGACTGGGGGGTGCCAGGGCAGGCTGGAGAGGACGGCCCTGAGGAGAACGGAACATTTCCCTTCACATTAACTCATCTGCAGCACAGGCACTTCTAGGGTAAGCATATTAAATGTTAATGTTGTCTTTGAGGGTGTGTCAGTGTAAGTGTGTGAGTGAGAGAGAAAAAAGAGCAAGAAAGTTTGTGTGTCCAGTGTGTGTGTGTGTGAGTGTGTGTATGTGTGTGTGTGTGTGTGTGTGAGTGTGTGTATGTGTGTGTGTGTCTTTGTGTGTGTGTGTGTATGTGTGTGTGTGTGTGTGTGTGTGTGTGAGTGTGTGTATGTGTGTGTGTGTGTGTGTGTGTGTGTGTGTGTGTGTGTGTGTGTGTGTGTGTGTGTGTGTGCTTACTGCTCCCTGGTGCTGGAGAGGACACCACGCTCCTGTAGGTGAGAGGCGGCAGAGGGGGCGGGGTTCCACGTACTCCTGGGTTAAACTCTCTGGGCGGAGCCATGAAAACAGGCCCTGCCTCCCTCAGGAAGCCCAACACAGGCTCGGGGGTCCCCCTGAGCAGTGGCAGGGGGGCCCCCGCCAGGGGGGAGCGCTCTGCGGGCAGAGGAGGAAGCAGGCATGGTGAGCAGTAGCCCTTGGAGAGCTCCTTCACCTCCTCCTCCTCCTCGTCATCTTCCTCCTCCTCGTCATCATCCTCCTGCTGTTGAGGGAGTGGTGGTGGAAAATCAGGGGAAGACTCCTGCTGGATGAAGGCAGCAGGCAGTGGAGGGGCCGGTGCCTCAGGAGGGGGGCCCAGAGGGCTGGTGGGGGCCGAGTCTGGGGCAGGGGAGGTGGCTGGAGGAGATGGAGGGGGCGAGTCTGGGGGAGGGATGGAGGCGTGGACCGGAGGGGGAGGGGAGTCTGGAGGAGGGATGGAGGTGTAGACCGGACGGGGAGGGGAGTCTGGAGGAGGGATGGAGGTGCAGACCGGACGGGGAGGGGAGTCTGGAGGAGGGATGGAGGTGTAGACCGGACGGGGAGGGGAGTCTGGAGGAGGGAAGGAGGTGTAGACCGGACAGGGAGGGGAGTCGGGGGGCGGGGAGAAGAAAGGAGGCGGAGGCGCTGGCTCGTCGGGAGGTGGGGGTCGGGTTGGGGAACCCCCGGAAAAGCTGGCCCAGCCTGACTGAAATGTGTCCTCCACAGGCTTCGGGGTGTCGGGGGGACCAAAGACGTTGTCCAGGTCAGGAATGGGAGACGCCACGGGAGCCTCTGACAGTAAGATGTCCGAGTGCACAGAGCTGTCAGCCCTTACGCTGGGCACCACGCTGTAGTAACCTGGGAAGGAACATCGAGGCGATAACTACCATCTCATAGACTTTTCCTTGACGTTTCTCTGTTAGGACAGAAACTTTCAAAAGGCAGCAGTGTTTAATAGTTTAGCAATGTGTGGGAATGACTCTCACTGGGTGTCTGTGATGGGATACCTTTCTGGAAATCAGCAATGAACAAGTTTTTGTCAGTGCACCCTGAAACAAACTTCAGTTACACTGGAACAGCAGTAAGCATACTGGACTGTACTGAATTTGAGAAAACTTAAACATCATGCTAAAGCAACAGACTGTGGTTGGCCATTTTGCATGATGATCAATGGGTACCTTCTGTTCCAACCACAAAGGCCTCAACCATGTTAAGATAGAGCATAGGTGACGTTTGGCTTGCAAAATGGTGTTAAGATTGGTCTGGTTTTCCCTGAGACAAATCAGTATAGACTGCAGATGTGTACAGGTGTTCATTTGTACCTGAGGACCCTACAGAACTGGAGGGACGTTCGGGAGGCGTTGGTGGAACGTTCTTCGGAGGAAGAGGAGGAGGAGCTGCAAACAAGCAACCACTAGCTTACTGGGAGTGCCTTCATGTGCAAACACACTATTTATTTCTGTCTGTCTGTCTGAGGATCTCTGCAATCTGTGCAGTGCTATGTGATGGATAGATGATGAGTTACCTCCGGAGGGAAAAGGTCTGGCCAAAGGTGAGGGTGGTTGAATTCTTGTTTGACACCAGAAGTCCGGCTCCACAGTGAACACTGAAATTTGAACAGTTCAGTTCACTGTCTATTTCATGGACATTTTTTCTCCAGATGGTAAACCTATTAATTTGAATCTAACCAATGAAGACGTAAAGTATTAAGTTCACTGTGAGAACCAAAAATAATTCAAAATATAATTTTATTATGCAGTTCAACATTATACCTTCCAAGTGCTGTGCTTCAAAAGTGTCAAAGCTGGCTTCCAATGGTGGACCGAAGAAAGCATTGGTATTCTCTGACGATCTTTTGCTGCAATGTAAGACCAAACAGTCTACAGATCACCCCATACAAATATAATTAAGTACAGAACTAGCACATAGCATCATACAATGAACATATAGAACATATAGACATGTGAGCTGTGATGGGCTGACCTGGGTGTGTCTGGTTCAGGACCGGGTGTAGGGGTGGAGCGTCTGGGTCTGGCTATCTCTTCGCCTGTAGGGAATTAACTTGATTACAGCACTTCGCTTTCATTACAGCTGGTAATTTTCTACCGCTTTCATTACAGCTGGTAGTTTTCTAGCGTGATCTATTTTGGCCATCTCTAAACATCTACACATTTTAAAAATGTTGTGGTAGAATTGAATGCTATACACTAGGTAAAAGACACACTCAAAACATGAAAGCAGAACCACAGGGTGTCTATGCTATTTCTATGCCACTGAATGTTGAACCAAGTGAAATATGGACTCACATGAGACATTTCTTCTCATTTGACCCTGTAGCAAGAAACAGGGATAACGTTAGAGAGGTTTCAAAGGGGTGATTAAAAGTCAAGACAGATGTGTGACCAACAAGAGACCTTAATCATGAAAACAGCACAGGCCCAAAACCAGAACTGAAGAGTAACTACAGTACACCACAATGACTTTTATGCAGGCATGAAGCCTGAGGTGGAACATGTGACTACCATCTGATGCAACAGCATGGCTAGCCAAATGCAGGGTCATTATGCTGGGGTGAACTGCTGGGACCATTGTTTACAGTGTGTGTACATGTGTCCCAAGGAGAGACAGTTCTGCTGTTCGGGTACAAGTGGGTTGGACTCACCGGACTTCGTCTCTGAGGTCCGCAAAAAGGAAGAAAGAATAGGCCTGATCAGAGAGTGAGTGGTCAATCAATAGGCCTGATCAGAGAGTGAGTGAACAATCAATAGGCCTGATCAGAGAGTGAGTGATGAATAAAATAAATAATACAAAAAAAATGTAAATCAGTTGAAAAAAAAACAATGAAGTGCATACCATGCATACCGTGTGCCCGTGCATTAGATTAGGACCATTAGACAGCATAATCAACGTTTACCACAGCAACTGAAATTCAATGTCAGTATGAAGACTATATGCAAGCAGTGGATGATAGTAGTAGCCACGGCACTGTGCTAATTGTGTGAAACCCATCAGTAGTGATACCATTGTGAACGAATACTGGCGACACATAGGGGTGACTGAAGCATTTGGTTGTATCCATCGCAAGAACGAGCACAATTATGCCAAACAATGAGTTCTGGAGGGAAGTACATCTAGATGCGTCATGAAAGGCAGGCCAGCACAGGATGCAGAGTGATGGAGTACGGCCACATCTTATGAACTTGTTCAATCGGTGATGGAGTGATTACAGTTACAGTATGAGGGGACGAATGACAAAGCCAGAAGATGCCTGAAGACTTTAGCTTAGCTTACCGGGCTTTTTCTCTGTCAGAAACCGACGCGAGTAGGAGTGGGGAAATCAAAGAGAAAAATATAGAGGGACACACGTTGAGGACGGGATCTTTACAACATCATGTTAACAAAAAATAACCAGGAGACACGTGAAAATCATATCAGGTACACTGTAAACCCAAACAGTTTACTAACTTATTAACATTATGTATTCAGTACTTAAAACCTGGTATTTAGTTGACCCAACTTTAAATGTAGTAGTTGTCTGAGTAGGTGAAGACGTTTTAATTCTATTGGAATGTATTTGTTTGTGTAAACATTGCCTGATAACTCATATTTTTCTTTTTGCTAGTTCGATTCCCCACTCCTCCTTACCAAGTGTATAAGTGTGAACCCCTAAACTGCTCCTGATCTATAAATGCAAAATTCCTTGTAAATCGCTTTGGATAAAAGCATCTGCTAAATCACAGATGTAAATGTACTGTACATCTGGCAACACTGGGAAGGCGGTCGACCAATGACAGTTCTCTCTACAAGTTGGAGGTTGGAACATAAGGGAGATACCCTTTCAAAAACTTGTAAGGGCGTAATAACTAGTTTGTGAAAGACCCAGAGAAACACAAATATCCGACGAGGCAAAATCCCGGACGATTTTGAAATAATATGAGTTCAGAGAACTTAATAAATCAGTATAGCCGATGAATAATTTTTAAGTTAAGTTTACTTATAAAAAATAATATATGTACTCAAATGTTATTATGTAATCGGTTACATCAAAAGTTTTAAGTACTCTGAACATGTTCAGGTTCACAGTATACCGACGGGACTGAAAGTTTTATTCTAGCACTGTGTCTGTGCGTGATCGCCCAACACTAACCAGGGGTGAGGGTGAGATTGCCAGGGTGCCCACCGAAGCCTTCAGCTCATCCATGGTGGGCACTGAGCAGCTGGAGCTGTCGGAGGCCAGGGGCTTGATCCTGATCTTAAACTTCTTCAGGTGGTCCTCCTCCCCCTCAGACTCACTGGATGAGACGGCCTTGGCTTTAAGAGCACGTATAGATTTGTCAAGGAGGTTACTGGGATCTGTATATACACGAACATACACAGCCTATAGGGAATTATAAGAGAGAGAGAGAGAGAGAGAGACTTCCTGGAACAGCTCCTGGAATTCAACAAAAACTCTTTTTTTCCAGTTCCCTAATCAGACACATGGAGACACTAATATCCATTTACTAAGTAGTAGGGAATGTGCTGTTAATCACCTGCAAGGAAATCCCACCTATGTATGTGTAAAACAAATACTCTGTGCTGATCTCTCCTGGGAGAAATATGTCGATTGGTTTTAGCTGGAGAGACCATTAGCCAAGCACAAAAGAAGACAACTGTCCTGTGAGTATCCAGCGTAGAAAAAGCACAATTGAAAAGGATATCTTCTGTTTGGTCCCCTGGTCTGATGCTGAATCCTTCCTCATCCACATCAGGGGAGGCCTGAGGACACATAGACATGTGTGTGTCATGCTATGGTGAAATAGAACACATAGACATGTGTGTGTCATGCTATGGTGAAATAGAACACATAGACATGTGTGTGTCATGCTATGGTGAAATAGAATCCTCAAGTCCTCCATTGAGAGGTAGGTTGCAGGTATTTTTCATGTTTAGAATGCAGTAGAATAAACCGCCTGAGGCTGCCAAATTGTGCCCCTGAGTCTGCCATAGTGCCCCTGAGGACGCCACATAGTGTCTCAGAGGCTGCCACAAAGTGCACCTGAGTCTGCCACATAGTGCCCCTGAGGCTCCCACATAGTGCCCCTAACGTGCCACATAGTGCCCCTGAGGCTGCCACATAGTGTCTCAGAGTCTGCCACATAGTGCCCCTGAGGCTGCCACATAGTGTCTCAGAGTCTGCCACATAGTGCACCTGAGGATGCCACATATTGCCCCTGAGGCTGCAACATAGTGCCCTTGAGGCTGCCACATAGTGTCTCAGAGGCTCCCACATAGTGCCCCTGAGGCTGCCACATAGTGTCTCAGAGGCTGCCACATAGTGTCTCAGAGGCTGCCACATAGTGCCCATGAGGCTACCACATAGTGTCTCAGAGGCTGCCACATAGTGTCTCAGAGGATGCCACATAGTGCCCATGAAACTGCCATAAAGTGCCCAGCGCAGTTTTCACTGGAGAACGTACACAATCTTGGGACTAAACTGTGACACATGGGAGTGGCTTTGTTACTATCCAACTATGACATAGGTGCGGTCACAGGGGCAGCATACTTGGATCTGTTTTGCCTGAATTTATCTGGATGAATCTATGAAAAACTGAGAACATTGAGAACATTGACCTTTCGCCACATAAAGGGTGTTAAATAGGCCTTTGCTGAGGTAAAGGATGGTATGTTTCTATCTAGTCTCACACTGCCATGAATTGAAAGCTCATGATGTGTGCGATGAGTTGATCCAGTCACTTTCAATATAACACGGCATGGCATTAATCAACAGCACGACAGCCAAACAGGAAACCAATAGGATGATTCCAGACACTTCGATACACAGTGAATGAGGGCTGGAAGCGCATGTGTAGACACAACAGGCAATCTGGGTAGACAACAAATAAAATTTAAAAATGCACTCACATAGCGATCCCAATCAATTTCGCCATAGAATCCGTTTGGAGCCCCATTGGTCTTTTTCTAGGAGTGGGAGAAAACAAACACTGGAGGTCATGACCTCTAATCCTGATTATGACATCACAAAGACCTCTGATCAGACTGCCATACACCAAACCCAGACGGAAGGATATAAAATAATCTGTGAACAGGGACGAACCCCTGCTGATTGAAATACGTACAGATTTCTCTTTGTCAGGTGAGCCCCTGCAAGAGAGAGGGAGAAGTGATGTGAGATGAGTGTACCCTGCGTGACATGTTCTCAGTATGCTCCTTGCATTCAAAGGGTACTCGAGATATACGCCAAAATAAAAGCCATACTTCCTGGAACCATTTACATCAGATGGTCATTGTGCTGCTATGCAATTACATAAAAGAGTCGATCTGCCAGCGGACACACTCACGTTGAGTCATTGTCTCTCTCTTTCTTCCTGAAACCAAATGCCTTCCTGGTGCGCTTTTTCAGTCCTGATTGTAAGACAGGAAGAGAGAGAGAGAAAGAGTGAGAGAGAGAGAAAAGAGATGAGAGAAAGAGAGAGAGAGAGAGAAAGCGTAAAAGAGAAAGAGGCAGAGAGAGGGAGAGGGTTTCATAATTTTAAATACACAATTCAAACTAAAATGTATTCACTCAACTGACCTCTTAATGAGGTATACTACATGACTACTACACATGACGTTCACTTTTGACTGCAGCATAGTACCAATGTGTTCTTAGCTATGACAGCTACTGGACAGGTCCCTGTGATAACTCCCCAGTGTTTTAATACTATTAGTTTTGGATGACAAATTAAACAAAGCCGAAATAACTAAGGTGATTATTTCATAATAAACATCCCATTTCACTGTGTTTACATTCCCATGAAAACGCCCCCCAGTGCTGGCCATACCCCTTATCGTGTCATAATACCCCAAAACACACACAGCACGGCAGATGGAGAGACAGGCCCTCAGGGTCAGGATTTGACAACATTTACATGGCAAACAGTAACAGATCCAAGCCTTCTGCATACATATCTATGTTGTTTATTCCTCTAATATAAGTGGTTAACCAAATAAGCAGTAACCTGAACTCAGTTTACCTCATACTAAACTAGTTCTTCCTGAGGGAAGTGATACAACACAGAAAATACATGAAAATGCAGACATAGAGTTTGCCATCATGTTGTGTCTTTCTGCAGATCAGTGGTTCCCAAAGTGTCAAGGGGTGAGGGCGAAAAAAGAAAACCGGGAACCCTTAACAGCCAGCTACTGGTCAAATGATTCCAGTGCTCTTACAGCATAGCCTGTGACTACCCTATTTGGTGACAACTTTATAGCCAATGTTTACTTATTTAATATGTTCAGGGCCTACTGTTTGGCCTATATGTTAGAAGGAATAGCAAGCCTAACAATGAATACCACTGACATGCACCTAATATGATCTGATTCAAAGAATGAAATGATACATAGTCAACTATAAAACCGAAATTGAACTGGCCAAATCTGATTTGTTTTAAACAAGAGCTCTGATCAAATACTGTATATTGTTTAACTAAGCAAATATTTCAGTTAAACTGATCGATTAAATGAAACTGAAAATGTTTAACTGTTTAAATGTTGAAACAATGTTAACGAAAGGCTCTACAACTGCTCATGGGCATCTGTTTTTTTTTTTTAATTTCTATTAAAAACAGGTAGGCTATATGAGGGTCTCAAACTTTGCAGGCGCTGGGGAATTTCTTCTCATTGTCAAAGGGTGGACAGCCATGAAAGGTTTGGGAACTACTGATGCTTTTCACTGCAACAAGTTAAACTCTAATACCCTTTCAAGGTGTCATGTCAACCTAAACCTCAACTGGCAAAATCACTTTAAAGGCTATCAAGTCACCTTAAAGGCACCTTAAAGACTGCAGTGGTGTTTAGCAGTCCAGAAGAAATATTCTTATTGACCGTTTCAGAAGCATCAACCAGCTATAAGTCTGCTTCCCACCCTACAAGTGGAGCACCCACACCACTGCACACCTGGGATGCTATCGCCATACTTAACTAGTTACAGCAATGTAAAACAGAGTAACCAACCGGCCACAAAACACAATACAGGCAGATCTGTTCCACAAACTCACTTCTGCTAAATAGGATGGGATTGATCGTATTCAAAACCACGTGGGAGACTTACTGTAAAAGGAACTCAATATCAAATATAAAAGGATGTGACTAATTATGGTCAAACACCCTTATTTCTAAATTAGCTAAACCTCGTAGGCTGCAGTTCTTCTCCAAGTTCGTATTTTAAAAAGACAACAAACCTAACAATCTGGCTGGACCTCCAGCGAAGGTTTTGGAGAGCATTTCGGATAATTAGAGATGTGACAATTTACATGACACTCCTTATTAACTGTCCAAGTGCAGCCTTCCATGCAGTCACCCACGCATTTAATATTCAGATGAGTGTAACATTGTATTAGTCCTGAAACCTCTAAATGCTGCATTTAACTACGAAAGGACGAGCAGAGGACGCCTCATCCTGTTTGTCAGGAAAGAAACAACCTCATTACAACGCCCTTAATTGCCTTCAAGGGGCAACCTTGACGAACACAATCGCACATATTTAACACTGATGTCCTTTGCACTGTACAACATCTCTTCATTATTTTCGTCCAGAGTGGAAAAATGCGTATAACTGGGTGAGCTACAGCTGTGTTGACGTTATATTGCAGGGATACCATTAATCAGGGACGAGTACAGTAGACTACGATGCAAGATTAATACGAATCAGAGATTAGTCTCGAAACTGTTGGCGGAATTAAAACATAATACGAGGATGGGTACATCAGTCTTGCATACCTTCCATCATGATTGCAGATTTTCATTCCTCAGTCTCACGAGAGCTGAAGGGAGATGGACGTGCAAATGCGAGCAAGAGAGGATGCTGAACTGCTCATAATTCTAAATCGCAGCCAGGGAGTAGTCAGGTTCTCCCGTGCAGATCTCGCGCCAACCCTCAGCGTTCGTATTAATACTTCTTGTAAGCACCGGTTATGATAGACAGGGGCAAGGCCATCGGCTAGGCCCCGGTCGCCGCTGCAGCAGTAGACACGCACGCCATCACAGAGGGGGGGACTCTGAGGACACGAGAGGGAAGACGCGAGCGAGAGAGGATGTATGGGAGACAGTCAGAAGCAGGAATGGAAGGGAGAGGGAGGGAGAGAAGGAGGGAGATGTGCTGATGTCACATTCCATTGAGCCAATGGAGAGGTGCTGTACTTTTGTCACATGGTATTTGTCTCTTAATGTCTCGCGTAGGGCAAATTGTTTTACAGGTGCACAGCAGAAGGCAGACGCGCGCTATCCCACCAACACTAGCACATTTTTAAATGTCGCTTTTTGACCATCTAGCTATGTCACACAAACATCCACACACGGGCGCTCTAAACAAATGATTTCAAGTTTGTTGGTTCCTGACTAGACCTCATCATTATGGCAACCTGGAATTAGTTTGGAGTATATTATTCAATGCAAATAGCTTTTTAGAGGAGGGTAGTGAAAATAAGGTGGAATCTTTGCTCCTTTTCAATCCTGAGAGTGGGAGAGAGAGAGAGCACGTGTAGCGTGGTTTAGTGAGATTAACTACATTTTTGTTTACGTGGAGCCTAATTTGTGTGTTTGCGAGTGTGTGTGTGTGTGTGTGTGTGTGTGTGTGTGTGTGTGTTGGCGTCTTGCCCCTTCACCCCATATCTCCTGGGGACATGCTAGTCTTATATAACATAGGGATAAGAAAAGAGAAGTTCTGCCTGTGCTGAAGCGCTGCCAATGGAGAGACAGTAATCACCTTAAGCTGTGACAGCAGTGATTATAACCTCTACACTGTTTACTCTCAAGGCTCAGAACATACACAAGCGAGTAGTAGATTAGTTGTGTGCTAGTATGGGTAGAGTGTAAAGCTGGTGAGATGTAAACAAATACGTTAAAGGCCAGAAGAATCAGTTTTGCACATAATGCACCTTTAAACACACGTCCTGTAAATGCAACTGCCAATGTGTCAGACACATAACATCACAGGTGGAAAAGACAGGTGGCCAAGAGGAATTATGATGGCACTTTGAACATTTGACATTTGGATCCTCAAGTTGTAATGTATATTTGAAGATTCCATTGTGAAACGTTCAGAAAATACTAAAAGCCATACAATGAAATATTATTGTACAATTGTATTATTGTATATCACAACCTTTGTGTGAGCTCCTCAGCAGCTGAATACATTTAGGTATTTGCTTTAGGTATGTGGAAAAAATATGTTGCCTACAGGAGTTGATTGTCCCTTCTGAAAATAAATGGCTGTCTTTTTGACCTATTGAAAAAGTCCCTGACTTGCATCTCAAAACATAGCAGAGCTGATAACTGAGTTCTAGTAGTACATTATTGTTGCCACTAGAGGGAAGCAAAAGTATTTAAGTCCCTACATCCTCTGGAAGTTACAGTAGTTATCAACTAACAAGGCTTGTGTTTATTGAGGGCATGTTTTTTTCTGTATGTGGTCAAATGTAATTCTTCAAAAAAAAAAATGACAACATGAAATGTATAAAGACAATATGAGAATTTTGAACATGCAATTACATAAACTGCCCTGTATACATATTTTGGTGTAGAGTATATTTCGTAAAGTATATTCTTGCATAAACAAATTCACATATATGCATGCATTTCACTTATTCAGATGGGTGGGTTATAATCATGATGTCATCAGAGCTGGAGTCCTGGGGTGAGGGGTATTTGTCATCCAAAGAGATCCTAATCAACAAACATCATAACCCCACAGAAGGCCGTGTTCCACCTCCCCGATCCACCTCTGGTTTAATCTGACTCAGGGTCAGCGGTGCTTCCTTGGCTGAGATGAAATCACGCATCAGTGTTGGAGAACTAGCTGGTTTCAGATCAGTCTGGGTCCCAGATCAGTCTCTGGGAGTCCCAGGAGCATATACGTGCAGATTTGTGTTTACTACATGGAAGGTTCCCATGGGCATTTCAAACATGGAATGCAGATAGTGGAGGAAATGGTGTTCTTACCATCCATGCAGCGAGAGCCGGCTTCTCAAGAACTCTTATCGCAGATGTTTATCATTTAGATTATGTCTCTGCTGGTATAGACCGAAAGTGTTATTTCCGAGCCGCAAATACGGGCCACAAAACAAGACGTACTGTATTCTATCCTAACTGCAGCTACCTCTGTTTACATGGACATACCTTCACCAGTAATAGAGGAGCACTGACTTCATTTCATTTCATTTTCATAAGTAGTCTGGATATATAAACGCACACACACACACACATACGTGCTTTTTTTTTTATAGGATAGGACAATGAAGTATTTTGGACAGGAAGTGAGGAGGAGTGAAGAGATGGGGAGAGGATCGGGAAACGACAGCAGACCAGAATCGAATCTGTGTCCCCGCGGGCATTGTAGCCCGTAAATGGGGGGCTTATTGGCTTGTGTCACAGTGCCCACCACATATGTGCATTTTAATAAGTAATCTGGATATATAAACATACACACACACATACAACTGCATACACACACGCACAAACACATACGTCCATTTTTACTGAGCACTCCCAGATGTCCTTAAAGAGTGCCATGCTGCTGCCAAGCAACTATATCAACTCTTCATGCAGCAAATGAACAGATGAACTGATGATCGGTGTATGTAACGAGAGAGAGAGAGAGAAAGAGAGAGAGAGAGACACTTGGCCAAATGCTTCTCTCTCTCTATCTTCTCACACTCATATGGTGCACACTACTGTGAACGGTTTAGGTTCATAACATAACATTTGTCCAAGGAGCTGTTCAAGTAGATGATGGCTTCTGGGTGGCACATAAATGCCAAGTTGCCACCACGGTCTTCAGAAAGCTTTAACATGCATATGACGTAAACTACTGCTCCTCCAAATGTCATTAATGGATCTGGACTGATGCTTCTTACTAGGGCTGGAAATGTGAAGAAAGGGCCATTTAGCTTCCTGTATTTCTTGTGCAGATGGCAATTAAAGGCGCCTTGAAATGAGAAATATAACTCCACATTGGTTTTAACATTTGTTGAGTATTTCAAATTAAAATCAATATAATCTCTGGAGTTCAACTTCAATAATGTTTACACACATGGTCCTGGCTTCCCTGTGTTTGCTACCGCCACTATAAACAGCAATTTAGTCCTCCGTTAATAATCACATGCACAGACACTCAAGTCAAGTCTGCACGGTTTGCTCCGGCTGTAGGGACAATGAACTCCCAACTAACCCAGATGGACTGACTTGAATAAAATGTGAGGGTAAATCAGGAAAGGCTTGCAAGGTAAGGTGCACGTAAAAACTGACATCTTTGGAAAACTGACACAACATAATCTAGAGCCACAGCGTCCTTCCAAATAACATAGAACCATGCACTTGTACGGTGAAATGTCAACAAACATGCAGACACATAAACACTCCCTGCACACACACACTCTCTCTCTCTCTCACACACACTCTCTCTCTCTCTCTCTCACACACACACACACACACACACACACACACACACACACACACACACACACACACACTCTCTCTCTCTCTCTCTCTCTCTCTCTCTCTCTCTCACACACACACACACACAAAGAAAGAAGGAAGGGAAACAGTTTAACTGTTTTCATAAGAAGGCATTGGCTGATTTGTGGTTGTTTTAAATTCCAGTGAAGGAAGGTGAGAAGGCTATTTTTCTTGGACATATTCCCTGACCATGAAGTACTTACAAAATGGTTAGTAGTACTAGTAAACCAATAAATCACTTCCATTGCCATCTGTTTTCATTCTAAACTAGGCTTTCCATACGTATTCTAAGAATGGCACACTGCTTCCCTGCAAAGAAAATAAAAACAGACCAATGTAATCCAACTCTCAGAAGGGCCCTTCTTTGCTTTAGTAGTCCTTCAACTCACAACACCCATTTGTCTGTGCTGATATACTCTATGGCTGGGTGATATGACCAGTATGTACCCCTCTTGCAGAAGGAGCCCACCCTACCTGAGGGTCTCCACACTGGCTCGGCAATCTGCTGGGTCAGTCTATTGAAAGCAGCCCAGTCTCTGCAGCACCCTGTTTGTGTATAAACTCCCTCTCTCACACTTTTTCATTTCATGACCAAGGTGGAAAATGCTGGCCTATGGGTCACTGCATGACAGTCCTCTAAGGTTCAGCGGTTCTCAAGAGACTCCGTAGAATTATCTCACCATTACTGAAACATAGGGGATTCTGCTGGTCTTCTTTGCCCCGCTCCCTGAATAAAATAGATCAGATAAACTTATATTAATCCTGCTAGGGAAATTCAGGTGTAATTGCAGCAACAGGGATAGGAAGCAAATAGAATCAAACAGTAGCCTATATGGAACATTTTATATATAAATAAAATAAAAACAGGAATATGGCCCCCTGCTCAGTACTCAACCTAAACCTTTTGGAATTTCCATGTGAATGTGTCATTCCAGTTTACCTTCTTTTCAAAGGATTACACTCGCTAACTCAAGTCCATTTCTAACCGTGCATGTAAAACACACGGCATGAACTTTAACTCGCTAACGCTAATCTAAGCATTCCGCTCAGAAGGGTTCAGCCTAGCTCCGAGTTTCTACTGAAGCAGCCGGTCACGTCCGCTGCTCCTTATCTCCAGTTGGTCATGGAAGAATGGCAGCCAGAGGTGGACTGGTGTGTATTGCTGCTATCTCCACAGCCCCAGATCAGCTATTCTCAGCCTCCCTCCCTGTGTGTGTGACGCTGGTTGAAATGTCCACGTGTGAAACCTTGTTGTGACAGATACTCTGGCATTCTTGTGAATTCTCTGTTATTGTTCAACCCTCTGCCCGGATACGTCTTTCTCAGCTATCTGATCTGCCCTGCCCAGTTCTAAAGTTAGGAATAAACACATAGGCATTTCCTGTGTATTCATAGATTTATTGGAAAACTTGAGACAACATTTAACAAACTGACTGGATAATGTAGAGCTTCATGAATGGCTCTTCATATGATGTTTGGTCAAGAAAAAGAAGAAAAAGTGTATGTTTCAGAAGGATGACGGCCTACTTGAGCCTTCAACAAGACCTATGTGCATTACCAGATGTATGCAGGTTTAGATAAGACTCAGGGAACCCCCCTAAAATCATTTCGTTGAAATATTCCTTCCTTGTGCTTAAATAGTCTTTTATTGTTCTTTTTCTGTGTAACATAGTCAATGACTTAGGTACGAATTGCTTTTTCTCAGTGAAAAAAAATAAACTGTTGAGATTGACTTATGTAGGAATCTCAGTGAACAACAACAAAAACAAAAAAACATAGAAAAGACTGTTGAGATTCCGATAGTTTCCCCATTCATAAAGTTCACAGTAGTGCATTCTGTAGTTGAAGACAGTGGATTGTTCACAAATGAATATGATAGATTCCCAATGATTATAAATATTGTGAGCCAACATTGGCAATTAAGGATAGACATACAATACATCTAAACAAAGACAAGCTGGGATACCAAAGCTTAGGATAGCAGCATACACAATGGAAAAGTATTATTACAAGACCAGGAAGACCAGCAGTTTAGTACTTGATTGAAGGTCTACATTGCTCATAAATGTTGTTTTAATCAACAGTACATGTGGAGCGTGAGAATTGTAATCCAAGCACAGTATGAAAGGTAATCAGGCTGATGCTGTATGGCAGGCATCGCATTATGGCTGTTTTTGACTGCGCAGAAAAACTTATTTCATGACTCCCAAAAGACGGTGGCACTAAAGGGTAGCTCCCCCCTCACTTGTGACTCAGAGATTCAAGCCACTTAAGGAAATGTTTTACTACATTAAGAGTACAAGGTCTCCATTGTTCATACATTTTTTATCTGATTAGTAACATATCAAAATCAAATCATTTAAAGTGATACATTAAGTGCTCATCTAATTTAGATGCTATTAAGTTTCTCTCAAAGTGGTTTGAGTGCCACTTCTAAAGTGCTTTTACTTGTGGGGGTCTTGCTGTATTGCCTCTCTTCTAACTTAAGTATGTCAGTAGCATTCCTCTTGGAAACCAAACGAACCAATGGCCTTCTCCGGGCTAACGGCCAGTGTGCTATAACAGGAAAGCTTTCAATGTGAAACGTAGGATTATTGTGTTTTGGATATGACTTTGTTGCAGTAAATTGTCCCACTTTACAGTCTTGAAGAACAGCTTGATTTGTAATTTTGTGCTGTGCACATGAGAGAAGTGTCTATTAAACAAGAAATAACCATTTTCATTTTCACATAATCCTGGAAGACTACTGCTCTCAGTACCAAGATAGCGCTTAAAAAAAAGACTCATAAAATAAGAGTCATTCAAAATAAATTACCTGAAAAAAAAAACCTTTAAAAATGTGTCATTTGTATAGAAAGAGTCATTTAGGCTGGTGTTACAAACAGTAAACTTGTCCAATGCAAAATCCCAGGCCTCAGTGTCTGGAAGAACCTGTCCCAACCCAGAAGACCAAAGGGTTACTTCATGAACCTATTAGTCTTCTAATCATCTCATCAGTGTTCAGTTGCTCTGTCTTCACTTCTTTAACCCTTAACCCTCGTCCGTGATTGGTTGGTCTGTCTTAAACCCTTGCTTCGTCAAAGAGCAGCTGCAGGTGAGGTCTCTGTGACTCTGCAGTAGAAAATACAACTGCGTCTGGTGACGAGGGGGAAATCCCTATCTTCAAGTGCGGGGTCACGGCCACGGTCACCTCGACCCACGGTGAGTCTTTAGGTACTCAAAACCTTCCCTTGAAGACCCGAGACCAAGAGATTTTTTTCCCCTTGCCTCTCCTTTTGACGAAATAATAATTCTCTGAACCTGAGCCCACTCACAAGTGGGCGGGTGACAGCAGTGCTACGTGTCCACAGGCGAGGGTGCTTGCGTGACGATCTCCACGCACGACGGCGGAGGCGTGTGGCCGCTGTGTTGGTGTTGATGTAGGCCGTGCTGTTCCCCCTCGTCGTCTCCCCCGTCCCCGGGTAAGGTCAACTCAAACGTGAACTTGTTCAACCCCACGCCTGTGTCTTCGTCGTCGCAGAATGGCGGGGATGGGCTCTGGGGGATCATGCTGTGGTACCAGTTCCTGTTCTCCTCCAGGGTGTCCAGGATGTCCTGGGCGTCCGGGTGGACCAGGTCGGCCCAGGTCTCCCACAGTGGGTGTACGATGTAGTCAATGAAACCCACCTACACAAACACACAGAGAGAGAGAGAGAGAGAGAGAGAGCTGTGAGCCTGGGAACATTGAAAGTCATAACATGACAGCTAGCCCTATGCTAATCATTTCTCACTCATTACTCATTGCTCTTGAACTAATTTACTTTTTCCATTTTTATTATGTGCCTCAGAAACTGTACTTTCATAACTTGATATGAAACTGAAAAAAACTATGAAACTGATAAAAATGTTATTTTTTAAGAGTTATTTCCTGACGGGGCGATCCCATGATGAAGCTGCTGATAACCACCACACATGTGATGCCACACACACACACACACCTCTCTGCACATGACTGACAGTGGGATCGGGGGCGGGCTGTTTACCTGAGACTTCTCCACCGAAGCGGTGTGCTTGTCACACATGGGGCTGATCTCCATGCCGCGCTCTCGCTCGCGGTCTCCCTGGTGGAAGAACTCCTCCATGATGCGGTCGGTCCACTGCCGGTACACATCCAGAGGTTTGGTAGGATTGCTGAGGTCAGCACAGTGCACCATGTTACGCAGAACCTGGAGGGGTGGAGAAGCACACGGAGGGAAGAATTAGCTATGAAACACACACATACACACAGACACACACGGTTAAGGTAGCTGGGTATCATTGTTAAGACTGTTACTGTTAAAAAGGAAGAAGCCTCAAACCATGTACCTGTATCCTGTCTGTGTAGTTGTCAAGCAGCAGTACTCCTGAGCTCGTCACCTTCTTTGTCTCCACCATAGTCTTCAGGTCCGCCAGTAAGCTCATATGCTTTGACATGTCTGTGGCTAGCACCTGAAAACACATCAAAATTAGATAACACCACCAATGAAAGTAAACTCCCCGTGATGGATTACATCAGGCAGCCAAGACTAATTGGCTGCTGTCTTACCATTTCGATGATCATCCTCCTAAGGTTCTGTCGTTGCTTCTTGGTTAGGTTCTGAAAGATGTCGCAGTTTTCTCCCTGCAGCAGCTTGAAGCCCACAGCTAAGTGGTGGTTCTCCAGCACAGACTCGTCGTTGTACATGAGGGCCAGTTCAGAGTCTATGGGATACACAATCAAGCAAATAGTTGGTAATGTATACCTTCAATGCTACATTTCAGACAGTAGGAGGTAGGAGGACAGGAATTAAATATAATGTAGATAATTAATCTAGCCTGATTAAAAAAAACATGTCCTTGAGACATTCGGTGCTTCTAATTCACCGTAAAAATTACAACCAAGAGCAAAAAGTTATTGTCAATTTGAATTTTTAATTTTGAAAACATGGTCTTGCTTCTAGAATTTCGGTGCTAAAATTCCACTAGAATTAATAGGATCACCAAGCAGCAGAGAATTCGACTCACTAGTATTAATCAAGAACTGGTTCGAGACTCCCGGGTGATCCACGTCGTGGATTGCAGCGGCAAAGATGGCCGCCAGAATCTCCAGATCAGTGAAGACTGCCTGTTGTTGGGCAGAAGGAGGACAGGAGTTAAATATAATGTAGATAATTAATCTAGCCTGATTCAAAAAAAACATCACTCCAAGAGAGTGCAATAGCTAAACAATAACCAATCCCACTATGACTAAAATGTCTGACATATTCAAGCTCCTCTCAGAGATAATGTAATCCTAACTTCAACACATTACACAATGTTTAGGGATTATGTTTAGGGTCATATGAGGTTTAATCCACAAATGCACAGTTCGTGAAATAAAACCAAGTCACTCAACACCAGCTATTGGCTGTACTAGAGAGGGATTAACTAAAGAAGGTAGCAGTGACAAAAGTACACAGAAGTATTAAAAATAAAACAATTTATTTTTTACACATCACATTCTGTTCAGAGATTAGATTGGGTCAAGGGAAGTATCACGTATCAAGATGATAATGCTAAATGAAATATAATTATGTCTACTAATCTACTGTTTCATTAGATTTAAACAACAATAAAAAAACAAACAAAAACTAAACTCTGGCCAACACCCCTTCAACGCTGACAAGGATCTTACTCTAGGACGTAGCTGCAGACCATTGTAAACAAAAGGTGCTGGCAGCTATTTAATGACTGTTTGGACTGTTTGCTGTTTGCGGGGCAAGTGTTTTTTTTCCTTACATCCAGAGCCGGAGTGGAGAGGAGGATGTGTGTGGACTGGGCCACATCGGCCGCGTGCAGGCTGTTATGGTACGCCACGTCGGCATGGTAATGGTCCTCCAGGGTCATCATGTAGGTCACAAAGGTATCCATGGGGATCTTAAATGTCTTCATCAGGTCCCTCTCCTTGGACAGACAAGGCAAAACACGATGAGTTTATGTGGATTTAGCCATAGTTGTATTATTCTCACACTATTATTCTCACACGGGATGTTAGAATGTGATTTGGGACTCACCTGAAAGATGGTGTACATGACGCAGGTGAGAGGCCGCTGGTGAGAATGCTCAGATATCCTGAAGATGTTCAAACCCCACTTGTTGATGTCCTCAAGGTCCTATACAGGACAGAAAGAGGTAATTTCACAAATGCTCTATCCAAACTCTTTCTCACAATTGTGGGGATATGGAAGATTCTGCAACATGCTAGTCATGCAAGTCCAAAAAGGCAAAGTGACTTATAAGATACCCTTTCCTGACTGAACAGAATATCACTCTGGGAAAATAAGTGCTGCCTAAATGACCATGAACAACAAATGTAAATAAAAAGCCTTCCAATGCAGGGATTACATCTATCTCCAGCACCACAGGTCGTTTACCTTGGAGAGCAGGTCCTCCATGTCGGTCTTGACCCCGAATCGGGCCACGCTGCATCCTCCAGTGATGCTGGGGCCGAGGGTGACCTTCCTCACTCCACTGATGTGACTCATCATGAGTTGCTGCTGCTGCTGCTGGTGGTGCTGCTGGTGCTGATGATGGTGCCGTCTCTTCCTCTCGCGGGCCTTGGAGGGGGGCAGGGGAAGGTCCAGCTCATTCTGCTTGTCTGTGACAGGGGAGGAAGACCAATTATTTAGTGCACTGTTTAGGTGACTACACATTAAGTCAACAAGTACAGCAAAAAATTAACTGTTTTGGAAGAGGGAGGGAAAGTGGGGAATCTTATATAATAAAATATAAAATGACATAATGTGTAAAGCAATATGTGAACAAATACATTATTTTCATATATTATCCTAGACACGCTCAGTATCCCTTTGCCAAATAGCTACTGAGAGCATGGCTATGGAAATAATCAAACCGCTATTGACTTGTCCATACAGTCAACACGGGAGCAAAGTCATACTAATACAGAGAAAGCTGGATACTGAGATGTGTACTAAAGAAACAAGTTCGAGGAATTGTATCATGCTGGTGTCACGGATACTGGTGAGCAGTGTGAGCAAGCAGACAAGGCGAGCGCTCTTGTGTGCGGGTAAACACTCACTAATCCCCACTATCACAGTTCATTAATACCATCAAGTCCATTACAAGTCAGCTTGGGATCATGTTTTTCATTTAAACACCGGCACAGGACAGATGGTGGTGGAAGAAACTGCCATAAGCAATTTAAGCAGGGGACCAGAAGCAAGGTATAGGTTTGACACCAGGGAGTGAACGTAGGTCCCTTTCCTACGACTCATTGCTTCAGCTGTGAACAACTTCATTTGAATTGTGCTGTTCACATCATGCATGGTTAGTTGCACAGATAGTAAACCTGCACACACGCACATGTAAGCACGCACACATGCACATACACTGACAAACAGGTAAACACACGCACACCTACCCACGCACACATGCACACACACATGCACACACACAAGCACACACACACATGCAGACACACACACACACACACACACACACACACACATACGCACGCACACATGCACACACACTGCTAAGGAGGGTGCGCAGCAGACCAAGCTGGTTTGAAAACCGTGATGCAAGCAAAACCGCAGCACAACAAGCAGCTCCCCCTCCTCTTACAACCCCCTTAGCACCTCTCTCTTCCTCTATCTCTCTCTTTCTTCCTCTGTCTCTCTCTCTTTTGTCCTTTTGGGGGGATCATGGCCTCTTGTGCCCTGCCAGTCTGTAGCTGTCAGTCCATCTGTGTGTGGGTTCTGTATGACTCCTCCAGTACAGAAATGAATTTCACAAAACCCAATGTCTCCTACAGTGTGTCCCTCTCACCCTCAGCACTCTGAGGTGCAAATACAAAGGCATATCTGGAAGAAACAAAGATCTACAGTATTTGCATCCATTAGCGCTTACCTAGAAAGGTGTTGGAGATGTATTCAGACACCTGGTTCCCAGAGCGGCTCATCTCAGACAGGTGGTTGAGTTCCCGGTTCAGCATCCTCTTGAACTGGAGAGAGAAAGAGAGAGAGAGAGAGAGAGAGAGAGAGAGAGAGAGAGAGAGAGAGAGAGAAAGAGAGAGAGAGAGGGAGGGGAGGGTCAGTCATCATGTTAGCAGGTCTGCACGGTTTGCTCAGGCTGTTTTGTCAGGACAATGAACCCAACTAACCCAGATAGACTGACTAAAATAAAAAGTGAGGATAAATCAAGGGAAGTCTGCAACTGCAGCCTGCAAGCTAAAACGGACATATTTGGAAAACAGACACAACAAACGAGAGCCACAGCGTCCTTCCAAATAACATAGAACTGTGTGCATAACCAGTAGTACGGTGAAATATCAACAAACGTGCAGACACGTAAACACTCCCTCCCCACACACACACACACACACACGCATACTCTCACACACACACACACACAAACACACACACACACACAAACACCCTGATATAAGCCCAGGACAAAGACCCTAAGTAGTTGACTTCAGGCATTTTGCTGTGCCAAAAGCTCAGTATGCTCCGACTGATCCCACTAGATCCTTCTGTCTCTGTCTGAAACCTGTGGACCACCCAGCAGCATCCAGCCACCCATTCCCCCCCCCCCCCCCCTCCACCTGACAGCCCCTCATCCCAGTCCCCATCTCCGCCAGCCTCCTCCAGCCACAGCAGACCAGGCGACAGCAAACGCGCTGGATATGCTACCAAGTCACGAAGGAAGGCAAAAATAATCTCCTCTGGGTAGTTGAACGGAAGAACCCCCATTTGTCCCTCCCTCTCGTTCTCCTTTTTCTGTGTCTTTCTCTCCTCACTTAGATCCGGTCAATTGGATGTGCTGTTGTCGGCACATCAGTGCGTATCTATATCTATGGTTCTCTCTCCTTCCCCCTCCCTTTCTCACACATCTCTCTCTCTCTCACACACACACACACACCACCTTCATCCGTCTCTCTGCTGTTTCAGGTCTGCAATCTTCCTCTCATGGTGCTGTGCTTGTGCACATAGACATAAGACGATCATGAGGGTGTTTATTACTGTGAATGATCATGCATGCATTTGTCATACAGCATCTGACTGGGGCGACTTTTTGGGGGGTAAAAAGCTTTGAGTGATGAGACTCTGCCAGTTCTGTGCAAAGAGTGCCATGGTTAGAGCTGTGTCTAATATACAGTAAGCTGCAGTTACATTCCTCTCATAACAGGGAACTTCTCTCTGGTAGTGACCTTTAAAGAACATCAAATGTATGCACACACACTTACTTACTTACTCACTGACACACACACACTTAGGCCGAATCTCGATTCTTCCCCTTGCCCCTTTTGCTTTGTCTTTGTCTTTGTCTTAACCCTAGCACTTAAGTGTAAGGGCCAAGGGCTGAAAACTTTCCCCTATGAAATGAGACGCCACTCGGTTTCGGGTACGTCACTTGGCGTCGCTGGATAATACAGGATGGTACATGTAAAGCACAGGTCGATGTCTTCAAACAAGTGCTGTCATTCACAGATATCAAACGGAGTTCGCGGATAAGTTATCTGTAGACATGCGTGACTGTATGAGCTATGAAACTAGCGATTTAAAAAAAGTTTCAATTATGGTTGTAAATATATATACGACTGTATAGAGCACAAAACTAGACTGTCGTAATTGTTTTGTGGACGGTACATGTAAAGCACGGATCGATGTCTCCAAAGCAAGTGCTGTCATTCACAGATATCAAACGTAATTCGTGGATAATAAAGTTATCTGTACACATGCATGGAGTCAGGCTAGTCCTAGCAAGTTACCATATAATCCAATTAAGTGGTGGCATACGCGCTAATTGTAACCTAAAACTACCGTTTGAAAGCTTCAGTTAAGACCTACAATACTATGCATAGTTCGTGTAGCACATTTCAGATCAAACCGAGTCATTATAAACATATAAAAAGTTGTGTAGATAGCTTTATTCATGTAAAATATTCCTCGCTTCAAGCAGCCATTTTTTAAAAAAAATTCCCGAGCTGGGTTCGCTGTGTGCTCTGGGATAGCCCTTGGAGGAGCAAGGTAGCTCTCCGATCAGCTTAAAATCGAGGGTCATACACCACTTAATCTTACCCCTTAATCTTGATCAAATTGGGTATTGAGACACCACTAGCTCTCACATGAACGCACAACTTCAAGGGTAAGGGGAAAGATAAGGGGTAAGGGGAAGTATTGAGATTGGGCCTTAACCTATATCTCAAGCTATTAGTCATCTGACTCACCCTATTTTATAAGTCATGATCACTCCATAAAGGGTAAACACACACACATCAGACACAGACAAACACACACACATCAGACACAGACACACACACACACACACACAGTTTCTGTGAACTCCAATGTTGTCTCATTGCATCTTCTACTATTACTCAACCTATGTCACTGCCTGTGTTTGTGTGTGTGTGTGTGTGTGTGTGTGTGTGTGTGTGTGTGTGTGTGTCTGTGTCTGCCTGTGCAGTGACACGTCAACTGCCGTAGTGCAAAAGCATTCCAGTTTTACAAAAATCACTATTTATGGTTACAACATGTTCACCAGTTACACATAATTCTATGGTTTATATTCATGTAACTTTCAAAATAAAATCTTGGCGTCACGTATCATTGTCTGAAAAACCTTCACAAATTAATTTTGAATGTGATAAGGTTGAAACATGGCACAGTTGGCACTGCGTTAGTTAGTTCAATTCCTCTTAAGATGTTTCCTTATTTCCTAGGTACTTCAGTTAAATGATTTCTTTCAAAACTAATTGTTTGTCAGGAAATGACAATTGACACAAAATGACACCTCTTTCAAGTATAAATATCCTAAAAACCTCTCCAAAATCATCTCATTATTCCACATAGGAGACATAATCCACACAAAATGATCAGGTATTTATGCACTCACTGTTTTTGTCACAATTCTGTGAGAAAATCTGCTAACTTGCTCCTTTGTAAACGAGCTATCAAGTCTTTAATCAATAATATTTCTAAAGGCAAAGAACCAAAGTAAAAATCCCCAGTGCCTTCAGAATCGGTAGCCTGGCCGTTAAACTTCTCATATACAGTACATGGCCGTTAGACCTCTCATATACATGCCCATGGCTTCTATTGCAGACAGCTATATACACCCCTGAAGTTCAGGTTTAAGAATCCATTAACATAAACAACATGAAAGTTAACGAACAACAATCTTGAGCAAGTTCAGCTTAACATGTCCATTAGAAATACACCATGTCACATCCAAACGGCAGTGCGGACTAAACAGTCTGCCTAAACTTGCCTTTCAACACGGATCACTAATTTGGCAAAAAAATGGAAGATAAACATCTGTTAAAGCAACTGTAAACGCCTCTCCACTCACCTCTCTCCAGCCCTTTATCACTTCCCTTGGTCTCTGAGTCTTTTCTGAACAACACAATCCCATGTCTGTTGGAGTGGTGCTTCAGCGCCTGTGTGCGTGTGAGTGAGTGTGAGTGTTTGTGCCTGGGCTCCGCTGTACTCTCAGGCACGGGGCTGCTCGCTCTGACGGCTGTCAGGAAGTGCATGAGACAAAGTCCTGGCTGATTCAGCCATGCCACAGACAGTTCCTCCCGCTCAGCCTCGCCCGTCCCCCCACCCCCCCCCCCCTCCTACTCCTGCTCTCACAGCGCAGCCACCTCCCCCCAAACCTCCTCCACCCCTTGGTGTGTCTGCAGACCCACATGAACACACCTGTCTCAGCTCTTTCTGTATCACCAACATAACCTCAGGCAAGGAAAGTTAAGTGTAGTCCATTTGATAGCTGTCTGAATGATATCTCAATGATATCATTTATATAAATATTAGGGCTGGGCAACGATTAAAATTTTTTATCGCGATTAATCGCATGATTTCCCTGATTAATCACGATTAATCGCATTTGTATACGCCAAATCAGACAATTAATTCAAAAGTAGTGTACAGTGCACATTAATGTTATCCTGTTCGTTATGAAAAAGAAATAAAACTGGCCACTAAATCGGGAGCCACAATCATATCATTAAAACAGGCAATTTCTGAGGTAACAGCAGAAACATTTTACTTTCATCAGGGAGCAGCATAACCAGTCTATATTCAGTACCATATGTCCCTGTTAGAATGAGAAACCAGAAAACACTTTCAGTGCAGTTTGTCAATTCCTAGAACTTGACCCTGTTGTTTTAAATGAACTGCCATATGAACTAAAGTGCCATTGCATTTGTTGTGCAAACACTTAACATCAGCATTTGTATCTAGTAGCAGTTACTACAAGCCTACATAATAATTACTTGTTTAAACTAAACATGTAATAATTCAAATTATTGTATTATATTAGTAATATTCCTATTTTAAAAGTATACATATATCTCATGTTGCCATTCTGTATGCTGAGTATAATGATTTAACATAAATTACATAAATACCTTGTGCATGTGTGTATTCATTGCACTTATCTGTTCTGTTTTAATGTTATTTTCATATGAAAACCCATGGTTATAATTATAATTGTTCATAAGTTAGCAGTGTCATAACTACATTTCTGACGTTTATAACAAACCAAACCACTTAAAAATCGGTTGAAAATTGAGCAAGTTATCGTTATTTAAAAAAGTACATGTACCACTACCAACACAATGTTACGTGAGCGAGCTGACTGTGGCAAGATGGCGGCCAAGTGCGGACGTTAAACTCCGTTGGCCGGCAACGCGACGAGACATCTGTATATACAGCCGCGGAAAAAATTAAGAGACCACTTCAAAATTATCAGTTTCTCTGGTTTTACTATTTATTGGTATGTGTTAAAGTAAAATGTACATTTTTGTTTTATTCTATAACCTACTGGCAACATTCCTACCAAATTTCAAATAAAAATATTGTCATTTAGATAATTTATTTGCAGAAAAATGACAATTGGTCAAAATAGCAAAAAAGATGCAGTGTCTTCAGATCTCGAATAATGCAAAGAAAACAAGCTCATATTCTTTTTTAAACTACACAATACTAATGCTTTAACTTAGGAAGAGTTCAGAAATCAATATTTGGTGGAATAACCTTGATTTTAAAATCACAACTTTCATGTGTCTTGGCATGCTCTCCACCAGTCTTTCACATTGCCGTTGGGTGACTTTATGCTACTCCTGGCGCAAGAATTCAAGCAGCTCGGCTTCTTTTCATGGCTTGTGACCATCCATCTTTCTCTTGATCACATTTCAGAGTTTTTTTTATGGGATTCAGGTCTCGAAATTGGGCTGGCCATGACAGGGTCCTGATCTGGTGATACTCCATCCACACCTTTACTGGCCTGGCTGTGTGGCATGGAGCATTGCCCTGCTGGAAAAAACACTTCTCAGAGTTGGGGAACATTGTCAGAGCAAAAGGAAGCAAGTTTTTCTTCCAGGACAACGTTGTACTTTGCCTGGCTGAGGTTTGTAAAAGACCATAAGGATTGAACCAAAGCGGACTGGAGGGTCTCCTAGTTCGTCTTCTCTGATGAGTCCAATTTTCAGCTTTGCCCAACACATGGTCGTCTGATGGTTAGACGGAGACCTGGAGAGGCCTACAAGCCACAGAGTCTTGCACCTACTGTGAAATTGGACTCATCAGAGAAGACGAACAAGACGACCCTCCAGTCCGCTTTGGTTCAATCCTTATGGTCTTTTACAAACCTCAGCCAGGCAAAGTACAACGTTGTCCCGGAAGAAAAACTTGCTTCCTTTTGCTCTGACAATGTTCCCCAACTCTGAGAAGTGTTTTTTCCAGCAGGGCAATGCTCCATGCCACACAGCCAGGCCAGTAAAGGTGTGGATGGAGTATCACCAGATCAGGACCCTGTCATGGCCAGCCCAATTTCGAGACCTGAATCCCATAAAAAAACTCTGAAATGTGATCAAGAGGAAGATGGATGGTCACAAGCCATGAAAAGAAGCCGAGCTGCTTGAATTCTTGCGCCAGGAGTAGCATAAAGTCACCCAACGGCAATGTGAAAGACTGGTGGAGAGCATGCCAAGACACATGAAAGTTGTGATTTTAAATCAAGGTTATTCCACCAAATATTGATTTCTGAACTCTTCCTAAGTTAAAGCATTAGTATTGTGTAGTTTAAAAATGAATATGAGCTTGTTTTCTTTGCATTATTCGAGATCTGAAGACACTGCATCTTTTTTGCTATTTTGACCAATTGTCATTTTTCTGCAAATAAATGATCTAAATGACAATATTTTTATTTGAAATTTGGTAGGAATGTTGCCAGTAGGTTATAGAATAAAACTAAAATTTACATTTTACTTTAACACATACCAATAAATAGTAAAACCAGAGAAACTGATAATTTTGAAGTGGTCTCTTAATTTTTTCCGCGGCTGTATATATATCTATGGTTTATCCGTTTGCGGTTTTGCAGCAGACTTTTTCAAAATAAAAGCCTTTGAACAAAATAATAAAACCTGCGTTAACGCGCGATAAAATAATTGTCGGCGTTAAATAATTGATGAATTAACGCAAGATTAACGCGTTAACTTGCCCAGCCCTAATAAATATATATATATGATATTATAATGTAATATATTTCTGATGGACATGACAGATTTGTATGTGAGCAGAGCTCCTTGTTTAACTCACTCTGTTGTCTAATTATCTGAGTGGAGTTTATTTGAACACTGCGCTGAGGCGTTGAGAAACGAAGGAACATCATGACATTTTCACAGGCGCTGCTCTCCACTCCTGAGACCGCTGATTCAGGCTGACATGGTAGCACTGCGGGCTGCCCCCGCCTGACCTGTTGGGTATGCAAACAGCTTCATGCAGAATGGGGTCAGATCTCGTCTGTTTGCACCTTACTTTACCGGGCCAACTCACTGCCTACTGCCGCGGGGGGCTCACACAAGGGCAGGTGGTTGAGTTTCAGAAAAGTGAATGTTACGTGACCTAGTTTCAAAGAAGCAATAACTCTAATTCTAATAAAAAATATTGGAATACGTCACTATTAGAAATAAACCGTTGTGTTAACTCAGCATTGCGTAAACTGAAGGGGGCTCTCAGGAAGGTCAGCAGGTCAGATAGCGGTAAGTGTAAGGGCTGGCTATGTGGCTTAGAGAGAAAGTACAAAGGTTCGTCGCCAATGACATTAGGGAAACACCACAGAATTTTCCTCTCTTGAACTGTTAGCTAGGAACCCACTAATCAAACAGAACAGACGAGCTTTGTGAGATCAGTTAGCAGCTTCTTACCCTGAGCAAAGCCCACCACTCACACCTCTCCACGGGCACAAGGGCTCCCCAGCACATGAGATGAGATATGAATGAAAGGCTGCCAAGTCTTAAGAATTTCCCTGCACTACCCAATTTGGTGTATGCGACAATAAACACTTTGACTTGACTTGAAACGTAACTTTTCCTACAGACTGGCCTAATGCTTTATTTCCTGCCCCAAAATTGCCCCAAGCAAACCTCAAAGCACACAACAGACAACAACCTGACAAAACCTATCGCTATGGTTATTACTACAAAAAGTAGTAAATGAACAGAATGTATAATATAATAGAATAGAATAGAATTAAGTTAACCCCACGGCGGTGATTCATCATTGCAACACATTGGAAAATATATGTCACCTATGACCTGCCCTGAATCTATCACTGTCTTTTACTGACAGTGTAAAGTACATTAGTAACCATTTTCGAAATGACCAAACTCATTACTTATTATGGTTGACTATACTGGTTATAAAAAAATGTGTTTGCCAAATTCAGAATACGGTCATTTACGGCAATTTAGTCCAATCTAGTCCAATCTAGTCCAAGACGTTCTTATTGCTTCGAGCTGACTGACCTTTCTCAGTGGCAGCCTTCAAGTTCAACATAGAGTGGGCTTCAGCTAACCAAACGCCACCCCCCTACATGAAAAGACTGATTCTTCATGCAAATGAATGATGCAGGGAAAGTTTACAGCACCCCCATAAGCCCATGTATGACAATACCACCCTGTACGTAAATCAAACACTTCACAGCCATCACCCCTCTGCAAACCCACACACGACAAAGCCTGTGGGTGCACAGCAGCTTTGCCTGCAACATCAATAAAACTCTAGTCTGTGTCTGTGGACACACAGCACTACAAAACATATAAAAGACATGATCTGAAACGTTAGTTTCTGTTGAGTCAGGAGACTACAGTAGCACTGTGGTTAAATCTTCTGCTATCAAACCCAGATTAGCAATTATAACATGTCAATAATTCTTGGTTTTGCTCTTGAGGTAAACTGAACAAGCTAAAATGTGCCTGATATATTACTCTGCTAAAAGCAGAAACAACAGAATCAAAGTTTCAAAATCTTCAAAAATGTCCACTCATTAGACCAATTATTTTCCATTCCCTGGTTCCCTGGTTCCATGGTTGACCTTGCAGTGAAGACCTCCGTCTCCCCACACACGCCATCCCTCCATCACAGACTCACCTTGTTGGAGGCCATGTCGCTGACGGAGCGGTACGTCTGGATGGTCTCCAGCTGGTCCAGACACCAGTCCAGCTCCTCCATGGTGTCCACTGCCAGCCTCTGGTAGGACTCGTCTGGATGCAGGAGACACACAGACACATAGTCAGAGCCCAGCGGCTCCATAGAGCACAGCGGGTCCAAAGAGCTCAGGGGCTCCAGGTGCTGAATGACGGCCGCCCACCCACCCACAGGACCAGACTGGACTGGACCGAACCAGACCTTCCCCAGTGCGAAAGAGGGCTGGGTTGTGGTGGCGCTGCAGCGGACCAGAGCACGGCTTATCCCTTAGCTGGGAGCTGCAGCCGGCTCATTTCTGTCTGTCCTTCTTCTTTGTCAGCCTAAATCTCTCACTTTATCCTGCTTTCTCTCTCTTCTCTCTGTCCAAGTCTCCTCTAGTGCACCCGTCACCTCTGGAGCCTTGCTCTCTCTGTGAACTGTGGTGCGTTGCACTCACACACGCTCTCTCTCTTTCTCTCGGTCTCTCAGAGGCTCACGTCCTCGGATTGCTGTTGCCAGTTCATTCCCTCAGAGTCTTACTCTTCAGCTGAACTGCAGTGCATTGCCCCCTCCCTTACTCTCTCTTTATATATAACTAGTGCAGTGCCCGTAGGAATTATGCGTTCTGTAGTGTTAGCAGACGTAGGTGTAGCTGTTGGTAGTGTAATAGCAAGACATATTTGCACTCCACATAGGTAAAGGTTCCACTGAAGTATTATTGTGATGCATGTTTCCTTTTCATTCAGAAATGGTTTAATGTTGTATAGCCTTTTTGAATAATGAGAAAACAAAGTACACACGAATTACAACAGATACATCGGGACACTAATACATCGGGAAACCTCTCTCATTGCGTCAGTAGATGCATGAACGCATGGTCACTGGTCTAGGCTAACCAGCAACGTTGAATAGAAAGCTAACTCTTATACAAATACATCAAACTACAATATACTTCTTAACATGGTAATGAGAGTTGGTTACATGCCAGGCCCATACGCATCAGCTGGGGTAACATCTATGACGACGACTGTTCTATGACTTTAACATCATTCACGTCGCGCGGGTCCGGCCCTCTTTCTCTGAATTACTACACTACCCATAGTACCTCACTACCCATAGTGCCTACGGCAAACGGACCCATAGTGTCTACGGCAAACGATAAAATACAAATATCTCGCGAACTATGAATTCAGAAATCTTCAAAATCAAGGATGCACAGGTTCATGACATGCGTAAGCTACATGCGAAATATCGTAACTAACGTCAGGGAGATACGCCCTAGACTGACAGACACACAGAGATTTCTGGATTTATAGATAGATATACAGTACTGTGCAAAAGTTTTAGGCAGGTGTGAAAAAATGCTGTAAACTAAGAATGCTTTCAAAATTGGAAGTGTTAACAGTTTATTTTCATCAATTCTTCATAAATTAACAAAATGCAGTGAAGGAACAGAAGAAAATTCTAAATTAAATCAATATTTGGTGTGAACACCCTTTGCCTTCAAAATAGCATCAATTCTTCCAGATACACTTGCGCACAGTTTTTGAAGGAACTCGGCTGGTAAATTGTTCCAAACATCTTGGAGAACTAACCACAGATCTTCTGTGGATGTAGGCTTCCTAAAATTCTCCTGTCTCTTCATGTAAACCCAGACGGACTCGATGATGTAGAGATCAGGGCTCTGTGGGGGTCATACCATCACTTGCAGGACTATCTGTTCTTCTTTAAGCTGAAGATAGTTGTTAATGACATTGGCTGTATGTTTGGGGTTATGTTCCTGCTGCAGAATACATTTGGTGCCAATCATACGCCTCCCTGATGGTATTGCATGATGGATTAGTATCTGCCTGTATTTCTCAGCATTGAGGACACTATTCATCCTGACCAAATCTCCAACTCCACATGCAGAAATGCAGCCCCAAACTGGAAAGGAACCTCTACCATGCTTCACTGTTGCCTGCAGACTCTCATTATTGTACCTCTCTCCAGCCCTTCGGCGAACAAACTGCCTTCTTCTACAGCCAAATATTTCTAATTTTGACTCATCAGTCCATAGCACCTTCTGCCATGTTTCTGCACCCCAGTTTCTATGTTTTCGTGCTTAGTTCAGTCACTTGGCCTTGTTTCCTTGTCGGGGTAGAGCTTTTTGGCTGCAACTCTTCCATGAAGACCACTTCTGGCCAGACTTCCCCGGACAGTAAATGTCTGTACCTGGGTACCACTGGTTTCTGCCAGTTCTGAGCTGATGCCACTGCTTGAAATCTTCTGATTTCAAAGGTAAATAGGCTTGATGTGTTTTTCATCAGCTGCATTAAGTTTCCTTGGCTGACCACTGCGTCTACGATCCTCAACGTCTTCTTCAAAAGAGCTTGAACTGCACATTTCGAAACCCCTGTCTGCTTTGAAATCTTTGTCTGGGAGAGACCCTGCTGATGCAGTATAACTACGTTGTGTCTTGATGCTGTGCTCAGTCTTACCATGTAAATGGATAAAAAATAAACATTTATTGTTTACATTTTTCAAAGCATTCTTAGTTCATAGCATTTTTTCACACCTGCCTAAAACTTTTGCACAGTACTGTATATATATGTGTGTGTGTGTGTCTCTCTCTCTCTCTCTCTCACTATCCCCTCATCTCTCTACTGCTCTCTCTCTCTTTATATAAACAGTATATATATATATGTCTCTTTCTCTCTCTGTCTCTCTCTCTCTCTCTCCCCTCATCTCTCTTCTCCTCTCTCTCTATATATTCAATTCAATTCAATTTTATTTATATAGCACCATAACAATACAATTGTCTCAAGAGCCCAGAGCCTGAACCCCCTTAGTGCAAGCACAATGGCAACAGGGGCAAGAAAAAACTCCCTGTTAGTCAGGAAGGAACCTTAAGCAGGCCCATAATATATATACAGTATATACAGCGGGTAAAATAAGTATTGAACACGTCACCATTTTTCTCAGTAAATATATTTCCAAAGGTGGTATTGACATGAAATTTTCACAAGATGTTTGTAACAACCCAGGTAATCCAAACATACAAAGAAACCAAAACAAATTAGTTCAGAAATTAAGTTATGTCTAATAATATGAAATGACACAGGAAAAAAGTATTGAACACGCTTACTGATATGTATTGAATACTTTGTACAAAAGCCTTTGACAGCTTCAAGACGCTTCCTGTATGGAGAAACTACTTGTATGCATTGCTCAGATGTGAGTTTGACCCATTCTTCAACACAAAAAGGCTTCAATTCTTGAAAGATCCCTGGGCCTCTTCTATGAACTCTGATCTTCAGTTCTTTCCATAGATTTTCAATTGGATTCAAGTCAGGTGATTGGTTTGGCCATTCTAGCAGCTTTATTTTCTTTCTCTGAAACCAATTGAGAGTTTCCTTGGCTGTTCATTGTCTTGCTGAAATGTCCACCCTCGTTTCATCTTCATCATCCTGGTAGATGGCAGCAGATTTTAATTAAGAATGTCTTGATACATTTTTTCCATTCATCCTTGCTTCAATTGTGTGACATTTGCCAGTACCATATGCTGAAAAGCAGTCCCACACCATGATGTTCCCACCTTCAAACTTCACTGTTGGGATGATGTGCAGTGCCATGACTCCTACAAACATGGTGTGCATTATGTCATCCAAAGAGTTCAATTTTGCTCTCATCTGACCAGACCATATTCTCCCAGTATTTCACAGGCTTGTCCAAATTCCGTGCTGCGAACTTTAAACGAGCTTCAACATGCTTTTTCTTCAGCAATGGAGTCTTATGTGGAGAGCGTGCATACAGGCCATGGGGGTTGAGTGCATTACTTATTGTTTTCTTTTAAACAACTGTACCTGCAAATTCCAGGTCTTACAGAAGCTCTCCACGAGTGGTCCTTGGCTCTTTGACAACTCTTCTGATAATTCTTTTCACTCCTCTGTCAGAAATCTTGCAAGGAGCACCTGGTCGTGGCCAGTCTATGGTGAAATTATGTTCTTTCCACTTCCAGATTATGGCCCGAAACAGTGCTCACTGGAATATTCAGAAGTTTAGAAATGCATCTGTAACCAATACCATGAGTATGTCTTGCAACAATAAGGTTGCAAAGGTCTTGAGAGAGCTCTTTGCTTTTACCAATCATGAGTTGCTTCTTGTGTGACACCTTGGTAATGAGACACCTTTTTGTAGGCCATCAGTTGGGATATTAATTTGCACTGACTAGGGGCCAGATTGCCTTCTAATTACTGAAAGATTCCAGCTGTTTTTTTGGCTTTCCATGCCTTATTGCACCTCCCTTTCTTCATGTGTTCAATACTTTTTTTCCTGTGTTATTTCACATTAATACACATTACTTAATTTCTGAATGTATTTGTTTTTTTTTCTTTGTATGTATGGATTACTTGGGTTGTTACCAACATGTGGTGACAATTTCATGACAATAGCACCTTTGAAAATATATTAACTGAGAAAAATGGCGACGTGTTCAATACTTATTTTACCCGCTGTATATATATATATATATGTCTCTCTCTCTTCATCGGCCTCAAAATAAAAGATCCATCCCACGCCAGTTTGCACAAGGGAAGATGGATGGATGACTGCCATGCTGTGCTAGGTCTAATGTGGAACAGTGTGAGGTATTACATTCAGAGAGACTGGGTGTGATCTGTGGGCGAAACAAAAGAATAAGTACAAAACCAAGAACAAAGGGAGAAATCCAGTGTGTCTGTGTGTGTGTGAGAGAGAGAGCGAGAGAGAGGGAGATAAAGAGAGAGAGGGAGAGATCAGTAACATAAGGCAGATGTTCCTGGTCCTCCTCTCCACACTACCACCTTTCAGAAATGCGTCGGCAACTAGAAAGTTGCAAGTTAATGAGCCTGCACCGTTTCCTTTGATCCACCCAAAACGAAGGGGGGGAAGAGGGGGAAGAGGGGGCAGAATTCATAGCCGGGGGTTCTGTTAGCACGAGCAGTGCGAGAGGCAAACTTTACTCCCTCAGCTGGAAGCGGTCCAGCCACAGCTGAGTCTATGCCAAAGAAACCAGAACCACTTCCCCTCAGCGTAAGACACATCTAAAGGCTGGACTGGAGTCCTGAGGGAGTGACAGGAGCCTGTGCCCTGAGTCCCTCAGCCAGGAGCCTGTGCCCTGAGTCCCTCATTCAGGAGCCTGTGCACTGAGTCCCTCCTCAGCCAGTAGCCTGTGCACTGAGTCCAGTCCCTCCTCATTCAGTAGCCTGTGCACTGAGTCCAGTCCCTCCTCAGCCAGTAGCCTGTGCACTGAGTCCAGTCCCTCCTCATTCAGTAGCCTGTGCACTGAGTCCAGTCCCTCCTCAGCCAGTAGCCTGTGCACTGAGCCTGGCATTACAACAGCACTGACCATCTATATACGTATATGTCTCTCTATCTCTATGTATATGTGTGTGCGTGTGTACGTGTGTGCTATGTATGAATATACAAAGGCGATTCCACCCTGCATTATCGACCGAGCGTGATTACGTCATCGGAGGCCCTGGGGGTCGTATACTTTATATGTCTCTCTCTCTCTCTCTCTCTCTCTATATATATATATATATACTGTATATGTCTCTCTCTGTCCCCCCGGACTGCTGGTGTGTCAATGAGCTTGCAGCCTCTGGAGTCCTGAGGGAGTAACAGTCCTTCAAAAACAAATGAGGGGGGGGGGGTGGTGTGTGTGTGTGTGTGTGTGTGTGTGTGTGCGTGTGTGTGTATATGTGTGTGTGTTGGTGTGTGTATATGTGTGTGTATATGTGTGCGTTTCTGTGATTGAAAGAGAACAGCACTGATCACCTCACTAAAAGATACAAACTTCCACAGTCACTTTTACGCAGACTGTCAGAGAGATGATGGAGATGAAATGGGCAATTAACTGTAGTGTCAGTGTCTTTGCACCAGATTATAAACCCTAGTGTCAATGTTTTTGAACCAGATCATAGATCATAAATACTTTTACAGTTGGATGCCACAACCATCATTGATTATTCATCACAAAATCTGTAGCCCATTGATTGCAAATGACATCTGACTATGTCTACTGCTGACCCAGCACACAGTATGTCATGTCAAGCTTCAGTGAAACTAGTGTGACTGTTTGTAAGTCAGGGCATTTGGTTACTACGACATTCTGAGTGGACAAAATCTGTAGGACCTTATCTTTGAATGTTTGAGAGCAGTTTAGTATTGAGCATTACGATCATGTACTACGAAAAAAAAATATATAAATTGAAAAAAACACCAATGGTTGGGTTGCAAGTAGTTATCTGTTCATAATTTGATATTAATAGCATGACGATAATTACAGTCAGTGAATGTACAAAGGTGATTCCACCCTGCATTATCGACCGAGCGTGCTTACATCATCGGAGGCCCTGGGGGTCGTTTCTCCTTTGTGAGTGGGGCATGACATTGAGCGGCAGCCATGTCGGTTTCATGCGCTTCACATATGGAACTCATTCAGCCCACATGTGTGAGTGGTTCGCCTGGCACAGCTACACTCAAGCAGCCACATCAGAGGAGGGGAGCGCCATGTGTGCGTGTGTTGGTAGGTGTGTCTCCACGTGTGTGTGTATGTGTGTGTGTGTATGTGTGTGTGTGTGTGTGTGTGTGTGCCTGTGTCTATGTGTGTCATTAGTTTGCAGTACAGTCCATGAAATGTAATGAAATGTCCTTGGCAATAATACCCAAAGTCATACTCGCAAAAGTGTTGATGGAAACCATCAATTCAAGGGTATTACTATATATTATCAGCCACGTGAGGTTTGCCTGACGACAGGCTTTTGTATGCTCCAGTTGCAGAGGAAAAAGGTTCTTTTTAAAAAAGCGAATACAATTGAACTTGAGCAGTTGGCACTGAGATGACCCTCGTGAATGAGGTCAGTAACAATCTCTAATTCTTGGTACCAATGTCTAAGTTAAACGAAGTCAATGCATGGATGGAAACAGACCGAAATAGCAAACCTAGCAACCGGGCAAAGAATTGTTTAAATGCAGCCTGCAGCGCCAATGTTGATTATTAATGAAATGGTAAGGCAGTCTTTTGGGAATTTCACAATGGCACTTTTGGTCCTGGTGCTCTGACGCACTTCCTTCAGATAGGGGGGGTGGTGAACCCTGTCAGCTTAAAGTCACTCTCTTGTTCATGACAACCTAGTCATTCAGGACCTCCTCACACACACAGAGACACACACAAACACACACACTCACACACACACACACACACACACACACACACACACACACACACACACTCACACACACACACACACACACACACACACACACACACTCACACACACACACACACACACACACACACTCACACACACACACACACACACACACACACACACACACTCACACACTCACACACACACACACACACACACACACACACACACACACACACACACACACACACACACACATTCAGTCATGCCTCATTCTGACTCAGATGCTTACGCTGTGTGTTCTGGGTACAACAGGTCACAGTGTGGCTTCTTCCCCAGTGCCCAAATACTTTTAGCCCACAAACTGCTCTTTTGTGAGGGCATTCTGTTTTTCTTCGCCTTTTCCAGCATATTAAATTGTCATCAAAAAACATAAGTATATACTCGCCTCTCATACTGTGATGAAGGCTAACGGTTCGCTGAAGGTACACTGGCAGTTTGATTTAAAAACACCCTCCTTCCTTTCACTCACTGCCTGCTCCCTGGCCGGACTGACACACTGCATCTGCCCCACAGAGACAGCACCTCACCCAACTGCCCCCTTGGCTAACCCCCGTTGATTTGCAGTCACTCAAGGAATGGACACAAATGTATACAAAACTGTGGTAAAAATGTGCCCATTCAGTAAGAAGTGCAGTAGGTCTGAAAAAAAATGTCTAAAAAAATGTGTAATAACAATTAAACAATACCACTCTGACTACACTGCAAACCTGAACAAGTTCAGAGAACTCAAAACTTTTGATGTAACCGATTACAGAAGAAAATTTGAGTACATAAGTAAACTTAACCAAAAAATTATACATCGGCTATTCTGATTTTCTGTGTTATCATTTTCATAATTTTTGAGTTCTCTGAACTCATATTATTCCAAAATCGTAAAGGATTTAGCCTCGTCAGACATTTGTGTTTCTCTGGGTCTTTCTCAAACTAGTTATTACGCCCTTACAAGTTTTTGAAAGGGTATCTTCCTTACGTTCCAACTTCTTGCGCAAGCTCTTTCTGTAGAGAGAACTGTCAATAGTCGACCACCTTCCCAGTGTTGCCACTGCATTTACATTTACATCTGTGATTTAGCAGACGCTTTTATCCAAGCGATTGACAAGGAATTTTGCATTTATAGATCTTGTTAGGGGTTCACACTTATACACTTGGTAAGGAGGAGTGGGGAATCGAACTAGCAACCTTCCAACCTCTGGATTACTAAACAGCTCCTCTACCTTAAGTCTGCTGTGTCCGTCTCTCATCACAAGAGCTTTGCAATGGTGTTCTCAACGACGTTGATGACGTCAGATACTACAATTTTTTGAGTTATCAGGCAATGTTAGCTCAAACAAATACATTCCAATACAATTAAAACGTCTGCACTTGCTCAGAAAACTAATACATTTTAAGTTGGGTCAACTAAATACCAGGTTTTAAGTACTGAATACATAATGTTAATGAGTTAGTAGAACTGTTTGGGTTTACAGTGTACAATACAAAACAGGTGAATGCATCTCTCCTTTTGGTGTTTTAATATGCGCTGCACACTAAAGACATCATTGTGAAACACACAGCAGTCAGGACATGCTGGAAGAGTGGGAGCAGACTTTGCTTTGAGACACCATGATGTTTGTTTTGTTAGTCCCACTCTCAAATACATTTCCCAAAAAGGACTGACGATTCATTTCTTTGACCTTGAAGCGAGTCGTTGAAGCAAGACTGACCTTGGTCTGTGCCTCCCTGGTGAGGCGTGAAACCACTGATTCCTTCTGGCCAGCCTGTTGTTGTAGCTGTGTGCCCAGAGAAAAGGCGCAGTGGCTGACCCTGAAGGAAGTGATTTGGCAGACACCTCTCTCTCTCTCCGCAGCTCTGCGTGCGCACAGTTGTGTGAGTAAACACATTCGAGGGCCAGAGGAGAAAGGCACGCACAAGTTTGACCCCCAGGGCGACTGATTAGCCCCCAGCTGACATACCACCCCCCCTACACACACACACACACACACACACACACACACACACACACACACACACACACACACATACATATCTCCTCTGTTGTTTTTCCAGGGGCTGGGCCTTCTGAGCATGTGATTTTAGACTGCAGTCATTAGAAGCGAGGCTGCCACTGTCAGAGCGAGGTGCCACATCCAAACACACGCCTCTGAGTCCGGCTGGCTGCCTGTCTCTGTAGCGCCGCTGAGAGAGGCCTGTGACAACAGCAGCAGCAGGCTTACTGTGAGAGGCAGCGCCGT
>NC_137923.1:30125133-30225133 GCF_963457725.1 Sprattus sprattus | reverse complement strand
TGGTAGGCCTCTCCAGGTCTCCGTCTAACCATCAGATGACCATGTGTTGGGCAAAGCTGAAAATTGGACTCATCAGAGAAGACGAACTAGAAGACCCTCCAGTCCGCTTTTTTCAATCCTTATGGTCTTTTACAAACCTCAGCCAGGCAAAGTACAACGTTGTCCCGGAAGAAAAACTTGCTTCCTTTTGCTCTGACAATGTTCCCCAACTCTGAGAAGTGTTTTTTCCAGCAGGGCAATGCTCCATGCCACACAGCCAGGCCGGTAAAGGTGTGGATGGAGTATCACCAGGTCAGGACCCTGTCATGGCCAGCCCAATTTCGAGACCTGAATCCCATAAAAAAACCTCTGAAATGTGATCAAGAGGAAGATGGATGGTCACAAGCCATGAAAAGAAGCCCAGCTGCTTGAATTCTTGCGCCAGGAGTAGCATAAAGTCACCCAACGGCAATGTGAAAGACTGGTGGAGAGCATGCCAAGACACATGAAAGTTGTGATTTTAAATCAAGGTTATTCCACCAAATATTGATTTCTGAACTCTTCCTAAGTGTAAGCATTAGTATTGTGTAGTTTAAAAATGAATATGAGCTTGTTTTCTTTGCATTATTCGAGATCTGAAGACACTGCATCATTTTTGCTATTTTGACCAATTGTCATTTTTCTGCAAATAAATGATCTAAATGACAATATTTTTATTTGAAATTTGGTAGGAATGTTGCCAGTAGGTTATAGAATAAAACTAAAATGTACATTTTACTTTAACACATACCAATAAATATTAAAACCAGAGAAACTGATAATTTTGAAGTGGTCTCTTAATTTTTTCCGCGGCTGTATACGTATGTGTATATGTATATATGTCTATGTCCCAACTGGTTCCCCCAGCGCCCTCTAAGTTGAAACATCCAGTGTGCTTCAACACTGAAGTACTTGTGCCCTCTAGTGGTGAACACATAAAACATGACATTATCACATTCCCAGACACACCACAACTTGCTAACAGTCTGCAACTATAGTGAACTTTCAAGCAGAAAAAGTCCAGTTTGGTAAAACATTTAGTGTGCTTACTTATTTAATGGACACTGGACATTCGTCAAGACGGTGACATTGTTCCTTACAGTGCGAAGACTGGCGAGAACCTACAGCGGAGTACAAAAACAAACATGGCATCCCAGGTTGTGTGTTTCTAATTCACTAGTCAAACATGGCATCTCAGGTTGTGTGTTTTTAATTCACTAGTCAAACATGGCATCTCAGGTTGTGTGTTTTTAATTCACTAGTCAAACAAGGCATCTCAGGTTGTGCGTTTCTAATTCACTAGTAAAACATGGCTTCTCAGGTTGTGCGTTTCTAATTCACTAGTTCACACGTCAAACATGACATCTCAGGTTGTGCGTTTCTAATTCACTAGTTCACTCGTCAAAAAATGACATCTCAGGTTGTGCGTTTCTAATTCACTAGTTCACTAGTCTAATTCTTCAGCATGATGTTAAAAATGACTCACATACCTGAGCAAATGGTGTGACAATCAGGTCCTCTCCATGGCTGGAAAATAGAAAAAAAAATGTAAAAAAAATAAATTAATGTTAAATGATACTGTCGAGAGAAGTACTACAAATACCGTTATTTCCAAACCAAATCTAATCTCAAAATACTACAAAGCAAATGTTAATTGTGTTAGAATATATGCATTATGTATAAACCTTAATGGTTCAAATACTGATTATTCAAAATGAATTCAATTTGAACAATAAACAAGAAATCTGACACATTGAGTGATTAACTGTTAAACAGACTGTGAGGTTTGATGTGTGCATGTGTGTGTGTGTGTGTTTATGTGTGTGTCACTCACAGCTCGCCCACGATGGAGGAGTTACGGGACATGGACTTGGGTGAGAGGTCGTAGTCGCTGTCGGAGCGGTATAGGAAGGACTCGCGGCGCTGGCCGTGGCCGGCCATGTTTGGATGCAGCACCAGGCCAGAGCTGGGGGACACCTGGAGGTCCAGAGGGCTGCCACTGCCTGATGCCCCATTCTCAACATCAAAGCTGCAACACAAACGTGCAGGACTGAAGTTCTCCTGATGCTATGGAGCCATGTATCCCGGTGAACATGCACTGCAGCCGCAGCAAGTCCACAAATGAACATGGATGAATGAGCATGTATCGGCAGCAGTACTGACACTAAATCTCCAGAAATATGATGAGTTGCTACCAATATGGAATTACAGTGCAGTGCAAAACAATGCTTTGGTTATTTTAGCTCAGATTGGAAAGGATAATACAACTATGGCATTAAATGCCCAACAACTAGGCACTGACGTAAGGGTGATTATATGTATGTTGGGTGAATAGTGTAAAAACTGCCGTGCTTTTTAATACATTCAAGAATGTGTGTGTACAAATATTTCCAGAATCTGTATGTGTATGAAGGCACAGCAATTACCCAAAATTGACCCAAAGATGTATACGTTTCACCAATGACCTGTCTTTGCCAGTTGTCATTGGTCCAAATATAAAGTTCAGAGGTCTAAATAGTCACTGTGTTAGAATGAATCACCTGCTGGATAACCAGTAGCAACACTCTGTATCCACACCAAAGTCTTCATCACACTATGTTCAAACCAATCACAGTCTTCACAGTGAAATATGACTTTGGTTCCTACTGCACACATCCAGCCAGATTCACACTACACACACCTCCATTGCACTCATATGATTTTAATCCCATGTCATTTGCTAGGTGGATTAAGACATTCCAACATGGTTATGGCATTACAGCCAAATGAAATTTTCTATGGCACTTTCCCCACTAATCTGGGCAGGATGGATTATCCACGCAGAATTATATGGAACTAACAGCAATAGCCCAACACCTAAGTATGCAGCCTCTGAATGTGGGGCAGAAAAATGCTGGCACTCTGACCAAAAACAGGCACTCCCAAGCACATTACGCTTACACGATGAAAATGGCCACACGCCACCTCCTATTTGTGCAGCCTGAGATGCTGAACCTCGCATGCTGGCTTCACTGATGCCATACTCAACAAGTCAGCGTACAGGAGAACTCAGACTAAAACACACTGTCACTAGCTAGACAAACCTCAGGGGAAAACACCTGCTCCAATCATTGCCTGATTCTGAAATTCTGTATGATTATGAAACAAAAATAGATTCAAATATGGAAACAGTTTGGTGTTTTCATCCATTTCCCTACTTAAAAAACCCTAAGGTAGAACAGAGGAAGAGAGAGAGAGAGAGAGAGAGAGAGAGAGAGAGAAAAAAAGAACGAAAGAAAGAAAGAAAGAGAAAGAAAAAGAAAAAGAGAGAGACAAACAGAAGGTAGGAGAGAGAGAGAAACAACAAAAGAAAGAGAGAGAAACAGAAATAAAGAGAGAGAGAGAAACAGAAAGAAAGAGAGAACGAGAGAAACAGAAAGAAAGAGAGAGAAACAGAAAGAAAGAGAGAGGAGGAGGTCAGCTCACCTGAGGGCAGGAGCAGGACCTCCCCTTATCACCTCCTCACTGAAGTCAAAGTGGGGCTGGGCCCTGGGGCAGGGGCAGGGGGAGAGCCTGAACATGTCAGCCCTGCAGCAGCCACCTCCTCCATGCCACTGCAGAGAGCACACGGCTCAGGGGACGAGTGGGACAGGGGGAGAGAGGGAGAGCCAACAGCTCTGGGGTGGATTAAAGGAAAATGGATTCCACTCCACCGCTCTCTCTCTCTCTCTCTCTCTCTCTCTCTCTCTCTCTCTCTCTCTCTCTCTCTCTGTCAGTCTCTTATTGCATCTCCGTTGCGCATGTCTAACGCCCCTTACATCACAATGCTCTTTTATACAAATCTTGACGCAGTGGTGATTAAGAGTACAAAGTTGAGACATGAACACACTCTGCAGGAAATGAATAGGAGCTGAAACATCAAAAGAGAGAAGGTCCTCGTAGTCGCTGCTGAGGCAAGAACAGCACTACACCTTTTGTGGTTTATTCAGAGAGTTGGAGAGTTCAGACTGGCAGGAATTTAAAAAGAAAAAGGAAGGGGAACATGGAATTGGGAAGTTTCAGTGTTACATCAAACAGATGTAAGCCAAAGGGTAGGATGAGCAAAGGCAACTAGACCAAACGGTGGCCCAATCACTGGGAAACAGATGATCAGTCTAATGTTGATATATTCTATTATATCAAATGTGGTGAGTAATCTCAGGTTTCAGCATCTACAACTGCTATACTACATGACCACTGTTACTTATATATTCTGATACCTCTTCTTGAAGTCTCATATAATGTTGAATCTAGGTTCAAAACAAGTTGAGACTTACAAACTCATTCTACTTTTCTCAAAACTTTGCTGAAATTAGAACCGTCACGCAATCATACTCTGTACATCTGAGTATTAAACACGCAAAGCCAGAGTACCATCATAATATAAGCCATTTTTGTGTTTGAATCATTAAAAAAAAAAAAAACAGTCGTAGGTTATATGTCATAGGGCAGCCACAGCACCATACGAAGAGAAAAGTAGCCGAGCTTTGACACTACCAGAGAACTACTAAGACACTCAAACTATACTCACTGCAGTTCCCCCACATACATACACGTTCTCAGCCTTACCAGCTTTGGGCGACAGTGAAGCGCCGGCGTTGACGAAGAGTCTTGTTCACTACCAGCTTGCGGAAATGACTGGGTGAACTTTTGGGTGAGACTTTCCCAGGGGATGATTGACACTCTATTGGGTTGGATGGTTTCACAGCTTGCCGCTCAGCCTGTTCCTTCGGGACCACACGGTTTTGTTGGAGATCTTTTGGATCATGCTGCGTGGCTATTCGTTCACGCTCGGACCAAGGAGCGGTATCTGTCTCCATGGGCTTTGGTCCGATTTCTTCAGCTGACATGTTCACTTTACCAGTCGAAGATCAACAACAGGAGCATCACCTCACCGACAGCTTTATATCCCCTTGTTTGCTCCTTCTTCACGTACATCCCAAAGTGTCCACTTCCCTAACTGAACATACAACGCCTTACTCTGCCCATGCCTCTCTCACTCGATTCCTAGCGCGTTCTGCAATAGAACTCTTGTGTCACCATCAACAGTCCATTTGTCACGGCCTCTGCCCTGCACAACATCTGGGGTGGTGTAGAAAGATTGGATTCTATTCCATCCCTCTTTCTCTATCTCTCTCTTTCTCTTTGTCCCTTTGGGACTGTCAAGACACTTGATGAAATACGACCCCATAAAATATCCTCAGTGTAACTTTGCCATTACATTACACACTCACACACACACACACACACATCAAAACTGTAATAAAAAGAGAAAAGCCTTTTTCCATCTGGCTTGGAATACCAAATGTAAACATATGGAAAACCTAATTCAATTCCCTGTATAACATGGAAGACGTATAGTATTGGGAGCCGTGTTATGAAAATAAAAAGAAATGTGCTGACAACCTGGGACACACACGACAAGCCCTTATTCCGACTGCCTTACCGCCAACAGATTTGTGTGAGGCTGATGTGTGTGCATGTTTATGTGCTGAGCAGAATTGCATCAAAAATGCACCTAAAGTGATCTATGTTCACAAATCTGAGTGGCACCCACAACACAGCCCATGGACTCACCCCTCGGTGGGGACTGTGATGTTGATGCGTGGAGGGCTGGGAAAGAGCAGAGAGGAGGGCCTGGACACGGGGTCCTCGTCCGGGGTGCGGGCCCTCTCAGCCTGTCTCCATGACAACGGGGGCAGCTGCAGGGTGCCTGAGTGGCGTCTGCGACCCCTGCGGAGGTCCACTCCCAGAGAGCTGCCGAGGAGGTGCACCCCCAAGAGGTCTTTACTCTCCTGTGAAGGGTGAAGGGCACAGTGTCAGTGAGAAAGCTGTAGGGAAATGACCTGATGGCCTCCAGATTACCAGAAGAAGAATAAGGAGGACCAAAGAAAGCTTAACTGAACTCCTTTAAAATAATTGCTTCAGAGCATTTTTTCTATAGCTCACTATTAACTGGAGTAAACACTTCACAATGCATGATATCACTTATATTAACTGGAGAAGACACTTCACAATGCATGATATATCATGCCTTGTTTTCTTGAAAGTTCACAATATAAATGTTATAAATGTATAAATGTAAGGCTGTGAGTCAATTGCTTTTTACATCTCAGGGGTTGGCTGTTAGCTCACTATGAACAGTGGCAATGAATGGTGCACAGGGGTGCCACTGGTCAACAGCTTCAGCTGTGTCAAGAACTGGCAAAGTGGATTGTTTTTGTTTTCTTGTTTGAACACCAGGTGGCGCTCTATGCTTAACTAGAGAGAAGGAGGCCAGTTTGTGGTCAGCCACTAGGTGTACATTGGGCAGCTAGGGGAACTAGGATACACTGAGAAAAAATGATGAGTAGACTACGGTCACTGGATAGACTAGAGACAAGTAACAGAAGGAATATCCTATCCCTATCCCAAGGTCTAGTCTAGTCTACTTTAAATCAAGGAAATACACTAGAAAATGCACATTTAATGCATGACAATGCTGTTATACAGTACAATTACTCAGACGTAAAGCTTCTGATAACTTTTTGCAATGCACTGTAACTGTCAGAGATCTTATCCCCCAGTGTCATTTGTTTCGCAGAGGTTCAACATAACCCCTTTGGTTTTCATGTTTCAAAGTGTAGGCCTGCCAGAGAAGTTTAAATTATTCATGGCCAATGACATTGACTTGACTAGATCTGTGGCATGTTCTCCAGTCGGCACTACTGATTTATTATTCTTTTTAATAGTGACACATGGCCACATATTTATAGTTTGATACAGCTTTTGCTGGGGTGTTACCATAATTGCAAATCAATTCAGTTTGACCGGTCAATACAGTAATCATGTCTGGCAGAACTAAAATACACAAAGATCATAAACCATTGATCAAAATCTACAGAATATCAGACAGAGAGAATGAGAGAGAGAGAGAGAGAGATAGATAAAGAAAGTGGAGGTGTTTATTTTTCCCCTACTGGATGAAGTAGGCCAGACTTTTGGCCTGCATTATTGAAAGCTGTCTCCAACGTGATGAACTAAAAGAAAACGCCAAAGTGAACCCGGCCAGCCTTGAATCATCTTGAGTACGTTTGGACCATAGGAAGCTGTCAGACACTGCTCTCTCTCAAGGACAAGTGAGGTTTCCATGGCAACCCTCACTGCTCCTTTTCAATATTCTATGTCAGTGAGCTACCAACTGAAAAAGTACCATCTCATACCAGAGTCAAAGGTAAGAAAAATAAAACCTAGCCTGCGCTGGAATTCGCCAAGATAAACAAGAGATTCTAGTGCTACAAAAATAAAAATACGATGATTCTTCTTCATCTGCGAGAGGGTAAACAGTAAACAGACTGCCTAGCTTGCCTTCTCTGTGTCCCTCTCCTGCTCCCTCTCGGCAGTCCACCCCTGTGGGTGGCCAGTCTGTTCCTGTGGTCATGTGCCTGTGACTCATCAGCCACACTCCTGCCCTAGTTCTGTTGCCAATGGCCTGACTGAGGTGTGGCTGCTCATTACTGTAACAACAGTCATTCCCTTTTTCCTGTGTCTTGGGGGGATTGGACAACTTCAAACATCAGACATTGGACGAGTGTATGGAAATGAACAAGGAGTTCTCTTCTCCTCTCCTCTCACCTCACTGGGAGACACCGCGAGTGCACTGTGACTCTTCTTCATGGTGACGCGGTCCAGAAAGGTACCTCGTCCTCCTGGAGTTGATCTGGAAAGAGACGGAACACCTGGGGAAGGACAGAGGGAGAGTACAGTACCAGTCTCCTTTACATGTTGCACACAGTGCTCACTAAATGGACAGAGGGAGAATACATTAACAGTCTCCTTTACATGTTGCACACCGTGCTCACTAAATGTAATACTTCAATCACAGCAGGGCAGGTCAGAGTGTGGTCCACTTTGTCAGCGTTTGTTTAGTATAAGATCTATTTTGTTATGTAATGCCCAAATTCATTAACATCATCCAGTCTTACAAAAGTCTTTGTCTTATCTTACATTGCATTGTTTAGTTACATACGATACATACTAATCTGGTTTTGAACTTACTTTGGAAAACACCTGGTTAGGTCATGTACGTATAACATGCTACATTTTAAATAACATGATTTTCATAAACAATATTCCTTCAAGATGCCAAAAAAATCAAAAACGCTTTGCCGAGTCATCAAGCAGTGCAAATGGCACCAGATCAAAGTCAGGCATTGATTTTCTCTCCAATCAGAAAAGTCAAATTGATGAAAAGAAAAAAAGAAAACTCTTTGTAACAAAGATCTGTGGTTATGGTCTGAGGATTTCACTGACTGCTACAGGAAACAGCTGCATTAGAGAAAGCCAAAAGACGTAGGTCACACTGCAGGGATGATTTTCATTAACAAATATTAGAAAAAAATCATGTTGAAGTGTAACTGAGATTTTTTGTGTAAAACTAGAGAGCTTATGCAATGTGCTGTTGTATAAGCTGTTTTTACATTTCTGCTGCTCTCATTTCTGATCCAGAGAACAAAGCTACATAGTAAAAAGTCAGGACAGCTGAAGGTAATGCCAGATCGCTTTGAGACCATATAGTACGAATGAATTTTAGAATGCTACAAAAACTAGCAACCAACAATAACATCTCTGTAAAATGCTAAGAACCGGAATAATTTGCTTTCAATACAAAAAAACATCTCATCTCTTTCTATGGCAGGTACAGAAAATGAAAGATCCCTGATCTCCAAAGCAATTAATTTAAAATGCAATTTTAAGAGCCACAGCGATGAGAATCGAGGGCTCAGCTTTGTACTGTCATTTTCATTTCCTGGCTAGTGGTAAATTATTTTGTGCATCCCTTTTGGTGCAATTTAGGTATGACGTTAATCGTCTGGTTCCCATAGGGACATTTGCAATTCATTTCAATTTGATGGTCTGGTTCTTTCAATTACAGATCTGATGGTTAAGATATTGCTAAAGTCAACTGCTAAAGTGGTGGGGAAGATTGCTTGGTGAGGTCAAGAAAAGGCCATTGCATCCCACAGCTGGCAGGTCTTATATGTTAGAAACACAAAATGGCAGACAGGATGGATAGATCACATAAAAACTTGAAGTGTTTCACCAGGCATGAGTGTGTTGACTTTCTACCCTCGCTTTCCATCTTTTCAGGTTTCATTTGATTACTTGGTGTCACCCTTAACCCTTCATTCTAGACATATTGCTGAAATTGCACACAAGACTTTTATTGCTTAAAGTGCTCAGAAAATGCACAAGGCGATTTGAATTTTATATCTAATACACATCTTAGGAATATCTATAAATAAATATTGTCCACATGGCTATAATGGTACATCCTTCCAGTTCTAGATGTAACAGCTTTTCATGCACTTACCAAGGAGCACGAAATCACTGTCCAAGGCAGCTGTTTAAAATTAAAATTAGATTTGATTAAATTAGATTAGATTAGATTAGATTCAACTTTATTGTCATCGTGCAGAGTGCAGACAAAGCCAATTAAAGTAACAGTATGCAACAATTATACTTCAGGAATAGGGTTAGGATAAGCAGTTTTACCTTAAAATAACAGTTTGAAAAAAATTGGGGCGCTACAATGACTTTTAATATGGCGAATCGCCTCCTTGCCATTGCCATACCAGGGTCCATAGGCATATAACTGCTAAATGTAGGATTGCCTGATGCCGCCCGGCTTTCTACTGTCTGCCGAACTAGCTTATTTGCCGTCTTGCTTTGTCTTGTGTTGCACTTGCTTGATGTTTGACTGTGTTAGGACAGTTGTTGAGTAACTAGTTTGTCATAACGTCAAAGTCAGCACATTTAAAGAGATTTCGTTAGTTTTAGCCGCTAGCATATCGTTAGCGAATAGCAATTGATCCGGAATACTTCTTTAAATGCAGTGCAAAAGAAGTGCACCAGAAGTGCAAAAGAATAGTGTTATTTACAGATACATGCAGGTAGAAGTAAGTACTATAAGTGATGCTATACCTTAAAATCTTAAAAGACGAAATATGAATCCATGACAGGCAGATAAACCTACATACACTAATTAGGGATGCACCGATACCACTTTTTTACAAACCGATACGAGTACGAGTATTTTTATTTGTGTACTTGCCGATACCGAGTACCAATACCGATACTTCCAAGATTTGGTTTCCATGAAAGATTTTATTTTATCCTCTGCAGGTTATGTCAAGCCTATAATACAACATTAACAGAAGGCTATCCCAAGCCAAAAATAAACAGAGCTTTCTGGTTTAAACAAAAAAAAAAGAGTCAATATCATCACATTAAACAAAATGTAAATATAGACAGATGGCAATTTAAGTTGCTGCATAGTTAACAACACAGTCTGCTTAACAAAAAATGAACAGAACTATCCTGAATAAGAACATGAGCACAGTTCAGTTACAAAAGGATCATCAACTCTCTTCCTCCCCTTCTCTCTCTCTCTCTGTCTGTGTGCATGCGCGTTTTTTTCTTTTGAAAGACGTCAGTAAAGATTGGTTGCTTTGGTCTCTTGCGCAACTGGCATGAGTGAACTTTGTGTGCTTAGCACTATGGTGCGTCTTCAGATGTTTAATCAAATTGCTTGTGTCAAACAAAGTACTTTCCTTTCCGCCCCTCGACACTGTAACAGTGCAGATCTTACACTGTGCCTTACTCCTGTCATAATTTATCTTAAAATGAGTCCAAATCGCCGTTAAGGCAGCACCACGGTATAGCGATTTCTTACTAGAGTTTAATGTTGACAATGAACTGGGCTACGTTCTTGCAGCCAAATTGACACTTGCCTGAAGTTTGACTGTGTTAGGGAAGTTGTTTGCAACCTAGCCAACATAGCTATCACAATAACATTGCAAATAAGTTAACGCAAGAGCACTTAATATTAGCATCAGGCGGAAAAACGAAAAAAAAAAAACGTAATACTAGCATCAATGTCCAAGAGTGTTAAAACAACCTTGCTAACATCGCTAACGGGATGTCTTGCTAGCGGCTACTTGCTAGCGGGTGTTTATGACAAACTAGCAAGTCAACAAGATTCCTGAAACACAAGACAAGGCAGACGTCCTCTTTTACCCTCACATGTCCTCCTTTCAAGACCTAAATGCGTCCGGGTAAAAGAAGAGAAAACAAATACATTCCCGTCCCCGTCAATCAACCGTAGCAAATGGCAATAATATGTTTTGGGCGCAGCGTCGCTAAAGACAGTAGGCTAGCCTCTACACTTTGCCTATGTAACAGCAGTTCTAAGTTAACTGCAAAACATAAAATAGCCGAAGATAGCACTTACCTTTACTGGAGGTCGTACGTGTTAAGTTTAAAATCTCTAGCGAAACCGTTAGCTTACGCAAGCCACCTCCACACATCGTATCCAAGCTGTTATTGAATTGATTTAAACTGCAAGTTCAACCTCAACTTATCTGTCTGCAATACCGCTCTTGGCCTCTATGCAACTCGGCGCTCTCACACCTGGCAGGCATAGACAGTAGAGGAGAAGAAAACACACGCGTTAAGACGCAACACTGGGTATCGTTTTTTGGTATCGGTAATTTAAAACGAGTACGAGTACGAGTATTTTAAAGAAGTATCGACCCGATACCCGATACTGGTATCGGTATCGGTGCATCCCTAACACTAATTATCTCTCTCTCTGACACCAAACAGAATTATCAGTTATCAGTGAAGGAAAATTAGCTGAAAGGCTATAAACATGTCAAGGCATGAGTGATATCCAAGTCAGTTCACAACATCAATTCATTAGGGACACAGGAGTCAGAAAATCAATGTTAAAAGCAGTTAGCTAAGATCTTACATAGTGAGACCTCTGGAAGAAGATACAGGACCCTCCATTGCCGCACCACCAGACTCAGCAACAGCTTCATTCACCAAGCTGTCAGGACACTAAACTCTCTCCCCTCACTCCTCCCAGCCATATCCAAATTCCCCCACCCCCCCTAAAATCACTCAGGACTCTGTAACAATCTGCTTAACTGCACTTTTATCACTTATGGTAACACCACTCACTGTACCAAATTGCCCTTTTTTTTGCACTACATAACCTCACTTTATGTAACTTATGCTGCTATATGTTTATCTGTATGTTCTACTTGTATTATGTAATGTCTTGTCTGTATGTTTGTATGTCCTCTCTGTTGTGCCTGTGCACTTATATGTTTCACGTAGGAGAGTGGGAAACGTTTTTTTCGAATACTTTGTATGTCTTGACATTTGAAGTAATTGACAAATAAAGCTACTTTGGCTTTGACTTCATGGTCCAATGCACAAAAATACAAAGCACTTAACATATATATAACTAAGTGTGTGTGTGTGTGTGTGTGTGTGTGTGTGTGTGTGTGTGTGTGTGTGTGTGTGTGTGTGTGTGTGTGTGTGTCTGGTGTGTATCCATGGAAACTCTTCCTTTGACTTGTGTAAGTGCAAGGAGAAGAAGACAAAGTACCCCACAAACTCACTCAGAGGCTTTCTCGTCCTTCTCCCGTCCCTCTAGAAAGTGTAGTGACAGTGAGAATTCCACTGGCAGTATAATTACTGAGGGTCTGTATTGACAACAGTGTGTGACGACAAACAGCTTGAGACAGAGACGTCAGCCACAGAAAAAAGCCCAGAACCACTGACCAATGAGTCACATGTCACACAAACTTTTAACAAATGGTAGTCTGTGGGGAGGAAAGTAATGACCATCACATCCAAAGTCATCAGAAGCCTGAACAAAGGACACTTCTGTTACCCGAAACACAAGCGTAATCATACATAAAACTGCCTTCCGATTCAATTAGATTAGCTTGCAGTGAAAGTAATTCTAGACAAGGTGTTCAGTTAGGGGTAAAATTGTCCGCTGTCCATGAAATTCTGAATCCGTCACAACATAACTGAAAGAAACTGATGTGATCAGGCTGCTTTGATGCTGATTCTGGATTTGTGTCTGAAACCGCCACTCTAAAGAGTACGTGAGAGATCATTTTATGATCACTTTGCCTTATGACCACAGAGGACAAGGACAACATTCAGTGCGGGCACACAATGGCAGTACTCCGATCCGATCCGATTCTCTCCATGGGGGGTTAACTGCTCTATCTCAAAGCACATGGCAGTGACAAATCTAGATCTTGGCCGCGTCAGTTCAAATCAAATGCGGAATGTTTACATCTGCTACCGTTGATTATACAGTAAAAACGTTGTGAAATGAAACAAAAACACACCACAGTTAAAGTTGTATTAGTATTGATTGATTCACATCGATATGAATGGATTACATGACTAACAACTGGTGGAAAAGTAATATGAAAATATTTGTTCACTGAATTAGCGCGTTCTGTCCCAAACAGTTGCGTTCCAGTTTCAAAGTTTCAGTTTCGGTTTCAGTATTTCAACGTGAATGAGAGGGAGCACAAGAACTGAGGGCCTGATTTACTAACAGGATTGCGCCCATTTCTGGCGTAAAATAGCGGTCGTAAACATAAAACGGTATTTACTAAGGGGCCGCAGCGCATATTAACGCCTGTGGGTGTGAACAGGGTTGGGCACGGAAACGTGGGTGGAAACCTGGGTGGAACGTGGGCATGGAGCGCAATTTAATGGGAGGAGAGAAGGTAAGTGCGCCTAATGATGTATTGCGTGGTATTTACTAAAACTGCCTGTCGAGCGCACGTCTCAATTTGCGGGATAATTCTTCGCCTCCTAAAAGCACGTCTTAACCAGGAAGCGCATTTTCCATTGAGTCTGAAAACGTTGATATTGCACCAGTTATAAGAGCAAGGCGAAGATATATACAGAGGCAGCGCACAGAAATAATTTTTTCAACTGGTATAACACTTTTTCAGTTAAGCGATCCACAAATCATTAGACGGTACAGGTTAACCAGCCACGCAATACTTCTGAACCAGATCAGAGACATCGAAGCCTCCAACCGGAGATCACATTCCATTCCATCAGTTGTTAAACTCAGGACAACATTACAAATTTTGGCATTGGATCATTTCAAACAGTTATAGCATCAGCAGTCAGTGCATCAGTCATATCTCAGCCTTCACTCAGCCAAATATTCACCCAGGTACTCGACGCATTGCTACGGTGCGCTGGTCAATACATTTCCCCACTACCATAGCATAAATTAGAGACATCAAACAGGACTTTTTTTGAAATTGCAAACTTTCCGAACGTAATTGGAACCATTGCTTGCACCCACATGCAAACAGTCCCACCTTCAATCCACGAACACGTTTACCGAAACAGAAAGCACACATATTCAATGAATGTCTAGGTCATATGTGATGCCAACATGGCCATTACTTACGTGGTAGTGGTCTGTGGACAGTTTTATCTTCCGGAATAGTGCCATCTATTCATGATTGAGCAACGGTGATTTTGGAGAGGCCTGACTACTTGGTAAATGTATTTGTTTCAGTGGGGATATATTGTAGTGAACCCATGTCCCAGAACGTATTAATCTCGCCATGTACACACCTATATTGTTATAATAGACAGTTTATGCATTAATGCCACCAATAGCATATTATTTATAATCGTGTTCTTTTAAACATCTCGCTGTAGGTGATGGCGGGCAAAACAACAATATAACCCATTGAATCAGGCTCAATGATTGAGCAAACGTGAACCAATATATCTATCTCCTCTCCGCTGAACCTTAGTTTTTTCTTCCTCGAATCTCCATGGTGGGCAGTAACTTGCAGGCAATTTCTCCCATCTTTTAACGGTGCACTAAATAATGATTGCCCAGGATCTGGCTTGATAAATATCACGGAAAATGCGGGCGTTAATGTGCACCTGGCAAAGGCGCAGATCAAGCTGCGTTCGCAAATCAATGTTAGTAAATCAGGTCCTTTAAAGGGTGGAGTAAGCAAACAGTGCCCAGCGCAGGTGTGGTTTGATAAATACCACAGAAAATGCGCAAAAACACTGTGCGTAAATTTGCGAACGCAGATTAAGCAGCGCTCGCATATTAGTAAATCAGGCCCTGAGCGTCTAGCAGCGATTATCATATCATAGACATATATGATGCATGTATATGTCTGTGGGCACGATCTGAAGCACGTGCAAAAGTTGTTGTTGTCCAATTTGAATCTAGATTCGAGAGACACATGCGCGCCCAGTAGAGCATGGCAACCCGACCGAAGCCCGACGGGCCTGGTCGGAACCCGCCGGGCCGGGCCAGGCTCGAGAAAAAAAAATGAATATCATATCGGACTCGGGTCGGGCTCGATGCAAACATACAGCGTGAAAATTACAATTTTTTTTTTTTAAGTAATTGAATTAGCATAAATGAAAAATGACGACGCTTAGTAGTCAAGGCATTCGCCAAAGGAACACATTCGCAGTAGCCTAGCCTATGGGCTAACAAGAAGATCATGGATAGCAGTAAGAAGATGCACACAGACGCTACGAAGTCGAACAATACAAGGTAGGGGCAGAGGTTTACTTAAATCATGCGTCAGACGTGGCATCATTTTGATATCATGTCCTTCACATAGGTTCTTAATTGTTGTCACTTGTTAGTTATTAGTCTCTGTCTGGCTAACCGAAAGAAACAAGACGCATTTTTCACGTAGGCTATGCAAACCTTTTTAGCTGGTGGTAGCCCAATTTATTACAGGACTGCTGAAGTTATTTCTAACGTTGCAACTCACTAATATGTTCTCGAATTGACTGCTGGTCTTGCTGACATTGTACAGTAGCTGCCTGTCTTTGCATTTAGCTTTGGTTGGCATAATTGGGCTACTGTTCTGAGCTGGGTCACTCTCGAGTTTCTACTGTTTTATTATTAGTCAACTTTCCCCCTCTGTGTTGAGTTTAGTTAGTTAGTTTAGTTTAGTGGGTGTTTATTCTGGTGTAAGAGTGCGTGTGCCTTTGTTATGGTGTACCGCTATTAATGTGTAGGCCTATGTTTTATAATGGATATGGTTCGTTGTCACCAATGTTACTGAATATGGTGCGCCGTCACCAATGTTCTTGTTGGATAACGCGCGCCGTGCGCGCACGTGTCTACTACTGTGAATCTTCTTTGCCTATTTCTACAGCCCTATCCTGGCTATTTATCACGTCATGTATTGAATATGGAGCCCACCTTCATAATCTTGCTTACGCTGCCCATCGCACTTGTCTTGGGCTTCGATCGGGCGCAGACACAAATATGTTAAGTAATCACGGGCCGGGTCGGATTCGAGCACTTTTCTGTCGGTTGAGGGCCGGGCTCGAACAGAAAAAAACGGCCCGAGCCACGCTCTAGCGCCCAGTCCAATTCCCAGCGGAATCGAATCGTGTATCCAGGGGTTTACATCGGAGTCCAGTCGGACTCAAGTCGGACACAATGCATCTTGATTTGGGGAGACACATGTGTCCAATCTCCAATTTAAATCGGACTGAAATCGGAAATTGGACACATGTGTCCACACTGACTGCTGATTGGGTAGTCTACATATTTTCTGTTCAGCTGAGACACTACAGACAACCAAACACTACATCCAAAGAGCCATCTGTTATTTACACATTTAGACTAGGCTGTAGTACTTATTTTACACTGATTTGCAACCATACAGGTTCTTCCGTTAATGAGATGACCAAAAGAAAGATCTTAATTATTTTCCTCAGGCAATAGGCTGCAGCTTTCAATAAGGTCTGCACTGATACACAATACATTAAATGGACAGTCAGAACTGTAACAGTGGGTGGTAATTAAAAATGAATTACAGTGTTCTAGCAAATAGAAAGCCAGAGAGTGAGAGAAAGAGAATCATTATTAATTGGCATGCATTTTACATGAGAATGAACAATGGCCATGCTGTTTCCAGATTGTCAAATACAACAATACATTGTACAATAATACAATATTGTAGGAAACAACACATTGGATCACCGATTATTATCTGGGTGTTTAGACTTTAATTGTATTACACTGATGTAGGCGACCTCAAAAGTGAAATTTAGGCTACCCCGGCTTAAGAGCACTTGTTCTGATCTGGCATCTTTTAACAACGGGCAATAGTTAAATGCAGAAAGGACCATAAAGCTATTCAAAATAACTGGCAGGGTAGGGTAGGCAAGGCAATTCAATTCAATAATGACCAGTGTTCGGGTTCGAAACACCGCATGGACTAACTAAAGAATGATGGTTTGGGCTTCGTCATTTCAGATGGTTGCTGAGTTTTTTTTACCAGCATTAAATCAGATTTTGTCGAATCATTTAGCCTGATTATCGACACTGGACTAACATCAAAACACACAATACCGCATTTATACCTATCATTTCAACAGTACTAACTCTAGCTAAAGCCCGATAGCCTATCCAAGTTTATGGCAGAAGAAGCTATAGAACAGCATTTCTCCGAGAAGTGAGTCAAATCATTCGCGTGTTGAGGTTAAGAATTAGTGTGCTGCGCGAGGCGATAGCGTAGGCTAACATTACAGATTTACTGAAAAAGTTCTACACTTTAAATATGATATTACTTAACCATGACACAATGTCTTGGTCTACACGAGATGACCAAAGCAAGTTCACAGTATAACCAACAAACCCTTTGTGAGATTTTAGGTTAAAGTACGAGTCTTACCCGCTGCTCACTTTAGGTAGTCTTCGGAGAACGGTCGGTGTAGTCAGATGAGAAATCAGCGTTCAGGCTTTGCATCTGAGCAGCAAACGAACCTGCAACGGCTCCCTCTCATTCGCTGCGAGAGTAGCCAAAGCTACAGCGCAAGCCTGCTCTGCAAAGCATCATAGCCGATCGATTGCTCCATGTGAAGTCTACCTGTATCTCTCCTCGGCCTCATCACGGATCTTTGCATGATGAACTGTATCCTTGATTTCATCAGTAGGCCGTATTTCAGAAGCTTGTTCGATGTTCATCCAGATAGGCTATTTTATGTTTGGGTAGGGGAAGTTACTTGTAGTAGGCTATCGAAATTGTTGATCAATTACAGGATAGTCTACTATTTTATGTCCACTCTCCGTCATCAGTGTAATAGGCAGTAAAGCCTATGTAAATTCAGGGCTGCTTAACACAACAAATGAAAATGTGTTAGGTGTGTCAATACGTTTCAATAAGTGGAGACAAGAACCCCAATACCCTATTCCTAATTAGCCTTATCACTTCCATGTGTGTAAATATATCTATCCATCTAAAAGCAGCAATAACTATCATGTATCATGTAACACATCATTAGTCCTCTGCGAAAAATATGTGGAGAGCACAGTTTGGAGTGGACCCTGACCCAGAAGGCATAGCCATAGGCCTACTTACACGGACCAGTTTTCAAACAAACACAGAAAACGACTATTTCTGGAAGATCTTGCGATGGAAGATATATTCAGTGGCCTATCTTCACTGAAGAGGACAGTTGTAAATGAATGGATCATTATGATCAAATCACAGTGATTGCATTTTAAAAAGCAAGCCTGAGCCACAAGGAAGAACACGGTTACCAAGTCATCGTGGATTCAGGCAGAACTCTTTTCATAGCCTGAGGCTGCATTCAATATTTATTATTAATATTTATTATCAATATTTACTTCTCACACAAAGATTATTATTAGGCTACCATCTAACACACACTAGAGTCTATACAGGGGAGGTCATTAAAGAGGCAACACTGTATTGGAAAAACTGTCAAGGCATCATTCAATCTCCTGCCTCCAGAGAGAGCAGACAAGGTAACTTGAAAGAGCTCTGGCACAACCAGTTCTAAGATACTGGGCTAGATAGAAACCATGTGGGCAATTCATGTTGCTAACTGACGATACAAATAAGAACAAACTTTACTGAAATAGTAAAACATTAGGGTTTTCTCTTACCATATTCCAATTGTAATTCACAGTCATACATATTTTAGAAACAATTATAAACCACAACGATGTTTTAGGTATGAAAGATACCAGGTGCTGTTGAATAAATATATGTCTGAGGAGACAGTATCATAAATAACAAATTATTCCCCTATTCCCAGTACCTCTGCAGCTTTTTAACTCTCACAGGTTAAAACCCAAATCCCAGGCAGTCAGCAACAACCTTCAGCCTCCTCAGACGATGTTCCAAACAACAGCTCCTGTACATCAACTTGTTCCAGTGAATATTGAACCTCCTGAAGAGGAGACGCCCAAGTTCACAGGCCGATGCACCTTCCTTCACAGGTCAGTGAGCATCCAGAAGTGCAGAGATGACAGCATCACCTGGCCTCATTTCAGACACCAAGGCAGTGCGACACCTGTTAGTGGACTGGATAGGGACATGGTTGCCTCCTACCTCTTACAGAACACTTCAAAAACAGGGGGCATGAATGTATAAAGACACATTCACCTTCCTGTGTGTCCAGGTTGTCAGCACACTGAAAAGGGATGACCACATCGATCATGTGACTATGCATCTGAGGGCGGTAACTCCTGGCTCAGTTTTGCAAGTACCCATCATCCAATTCATGAACACATATGGTACAGGACTGAAGACAGGAGTGAAGACAGGACTGAAGACAGGACTGAAGCAGGACTAAAGACAGGAGTGAAGACAGGACTAAAGACAGGCGTGAAGTCAGGACTGAAGACAGGAGTGAAGCGTCTCAAATTTTTACTAAGGTCTCCATACTCCTCTTACATGTCCAAACAATGATGAAAAAACATTACTGGCTATCTCCTGCCCAAACTCCCCCAAGCCCATTCATCATCTTCTCTACTTCTCGAGAAACTACCTCAGTAACACATTAGGGATTTCTTTAGAGCATGACCTCTCTTTGCCACAGCAGTGAAAGAGTTTTCCAGACACTGGCCCTAATGATCTGTCTGTGGATCCATCACCAGTTCATTTGTTGTGCACAGTAAACTGTGTGAGATTTCATTATTTTTTTACTGCATGTATTTTTACCCCTTTGTATTGCGCTACTACAGCTATCACACCAATACCATCAAATCCCTGGATCTATATAACAACTATCTTGAATTGTTAAATTGTATTACATTAAATGAAATTAAATAGTTATAACTGAATTATTATGACATGTAATTGGGGTTTTATGTAATTTTCTTCCCTTAAGACTTGAGGAATATAACCATGGAAACTCTGTTGATTACAGTAAACATAAGTGCAATATATTTACTAATAACACATACAAACTGCAAAACAAATACACATGTTCTTAATATTCAACTGCCTTCAACAAAGGTAGTCATATTCACTTTGTCAATTTACAGAAGGTGCTTGCTGTATTGCCATAAAAAAGGCCCTTTGTTAATTTGTCAATGCGTAGATATATGTGTGGACATGTTTCAAATCCTATTGCATGATTGTGTTGAGAAGGTACATTTGAAGAAAGAGTGTAGATTTGTATTTGTATTTCAGTCAGCTTTGGTTATTGTAGTGTAATATTGTACACTTTAAAACCCCTATATTACAAAGAGGTGAGATGGAATATCCTGTGTAATACAAAACTCCTGATAATCATGTAGACATCAATAAATATAACTGAGATAAGAATAGGCTATGTCAATTACAAGACTGATGTCAGCTCAGTTAGCTTGCATGACAGTGACTTTTACATGCCATCCACAGCTACATAAAAAGTATAAGACAACAATCATATTACAAAGAGTGGAACAGAAAACTCTTAACCATCAAAAAAGCAGACAATACAAAGGCTCCCACCATGTAATGGTGATGGACTTCAGAGCAGTATGACCATCCCCATCATATTAAAAATCAAGAGGTATAGCGCATTTGAAGATGGTTCATTGCATGAGGCAAGACCAAGGCAAACACCTCTACTGAAACAGGAAGGCCTCAGAGGGGATGAAAGACAGATGAAGGGGAGCCACGGCAACAGATTTGTTGTATGTATGTATACGTATGTACAGTGAGGAGTGTGGAAGAGGCAGACAAAGGCATGTCTTAGTTAAGGCCACTGTCTACAAGCAGCCACCACACAAGCAGAAATGGTGGAAGTTTATGTTAATGCAGCTTGAACCACCTTTTCCCCATCCCTTTTTTTATTTTACCTCAGACACCTAAACTGACTTCCTGTCTTGTCCTGCATTTCCCTTTTTGGGGGGATTTTTTCTGCTGCAAAAGCATAGTAAGATTTGCATTAGCAGTACAGTTTGGCCTTGGTGTTCCCATATCGCACTCCTTCCCCCACCTAAATGTAGTGTATATGGGCAGCCGGGGGGCTGGAGGGTGTCAGTTTCTTCTCTCCGTCTCTCCGTCTTCATGGGGTTGAGGCTCCCTACCACTGCTCCCAGCTGAAATCATCCCCGCCGCCGAACACCAGGAAGAAGCCTAGGATGGTGAGAAAGATGACCGTGTTGCCTGCCAACACCAGTGCACAGGCCCCCCACTGGATCTGTTTCCCACAACAGACATGGGAAGAGGAGAAATCAACAATAATGAAGTAAATCTGAAGGAAACTTCATGCACTTTGTATGAGGTGTTTCTATGCATGTGTTTACAATTTAGAGAGCCAAGGCATGTAAACACATATAGAAAGCTGGAACATTTCTGTTCAAAGTAAATTACAATAAAGTAATCAACATTTCTAAGCACTTCTGCTCTCCGGGACCCTCATCTTCAGAACTTTTTTTTAATACTGAAATAAAAGTAAGGTGATAGCATACCACTGTAACGTGGGCAAGGACTATGGGCAGACCGAAAGCAGACACCACAATGCCACTGGTCAGGAAGTACGCCAGCTCACGATAGACGTTACTGCCTGAGTCCCCGTCATCGCTGACTCTCTTGGCCATAAAGTGAGGGATGGGGCACAGAACGTAGAAGATGAGGACAAAAAATGGCCAATACACCCTGTGGAAAAGAGGACAGGATGAGAGCAGTGCTGGATATTAACCAGAGATAAAGAAGAAAAGGCTGGGTGCATATTTTATACTGCTTTTGTAGATTTATAAAAGAGTGCTGTAGCTCAGAGGTACATAATGACTCTCAGTTTGCAGAAGGCTGAAAAAGATCAGGATCCACAGCAGTCTGTTGCTATCTGTGTTGCCTACAAATATAATACACTTTTATACATAAAGTTTCATCCAGTAAACCCTAATTCAAATTTCTGTAAAACACCTGGCCACAAGGATCCCAGACACCAGCCTGCTGTCCACAAATGTGGTTGATCTGTAGGCTACTTACCCATACTGATCCAATGCACAGCTCAACAACAGGAATGTCAGACCAATAGCCCCAGTGAAGGACAGTCCCACCAATGCTATGGAAGACAAAAGAGAAACCCCAGCTGCAGTGTGGTTCTGCTACAGGCAGTAATAAAACTGGGATTCAACATAACAAAAACACACTTGTTGAGTTTATAGCCGTGCTGCCCCTTTAAACTCGCCTATTCTGTCTTTTTAAAATTATATTGTATATTGTTGCCTCGTATGAATGTTGATTGTTTGCTACTATGTGTTTTTATAAGAATAATTATTATTATTTCACTAAGTTTATTGGGAGCTCGGTGCTGCCTTCTATAGGACATGGGATGTAAATGCACAACACCAAAATGATGTTATCCTTGTCAACTTTTCGTGAAGTTTTAGGAAGTAGCTTCATTTTTAAGACCTCAGTAACTAAGTTCTTCCTTTGGCAGGCTTCTGCAGTGTTGTAGGCCTACTAATGAACCTTGCGTCACTCTTTATTAGTTAAGCTTTTGAGGCGTCAAACGCGCCTGCAACCTGTGGGGGTTGATCTTGAAAGAGCTAAAACTAAGATTAAACACTGAAAACAACAAACAGGCAGCATGAGGTTTGTGTTTCTTATTTGGTTTGAGTTGCTGTGTGACGACGTAAATCAACAGAAACGAGCATGAATCTTTAACGAACAACCCTAGTGAAGAGAAGTGACTCCTCTATCATCATCATAAATGCTGGTATTAAATAATATACTAGATAAACTTGGTAAAAAAAATGGTACAGTAATATAATTACCTTTAATCCCCGCCATGTTTCTCAATTTCAATCAGTTTCTTTTCTTTGTGCTAAGAGTTCAGAATCCACTTCCTATTTCCTCCTTCCACCACCTGATGGTCTTAAAGAAACAGCCGCAGGAACGAGTCCCTTTAACGGTAGCAGCATATGGGTTTGCAACATAGGCCTACAGTGTATCGCCAAGCTAAACAACAGAAACTTTGCACATTTTCCCCAAATATCTTATTTAAACAAATAATTTGATCCTCTCTTAGTGAACAACATAACCTGCGTTATGTAACTATCCTCTCAAGGGTTATGTTTTGGCTGTTCTATCTGTTATTATTTAGTGACCCAGATTATTCAGTCCTCTAACACAGTATATTTATTAGGCTATCAACTGAGAGTCTCAATAATCTGGATTTGCGGGGAAAGGAAAGAGAGAGCATGTAGGCCGATAGTGTATTTTCAGCTACCGACAAGCTTCATTTAACAATTCGCCATTGAATTTAAGCTTGAGTTTTTACAGCATCATATTTCAGATATGAGCACTTCTAGCAAAAGGCCAGTTGACCACTGTCAGCCCAATGAGGACAGAGTTGGCTGTCCGCTGGCCTTTTGCTCATCGGTTTTCGGTTGGTCCTGATGAGTTTCAGACAAACGGCACCGTTTAAAAAAATATTTACATAGGCTACTTCTTAGGTTATTTTCACCAATAATTAACATCTATGTTACCAGGGCGTACCAAAGGTCTTTAATTGATTAAGTCATTTTTCAACTTGATAACCTTCTGATAAACTACAATGAACTTCTTCTGTTTAGCGGTTATATTTTACATAGACCATAATCCAATCCTATATCCACGCCTTGTTACACTAAATGACGTTGTTCCGACAGAGCTGTGTCGACCAAAGTCCATCTGCTTGCCATCTGAGTGAGCCACTTCCGCGCAGAATGAAACTGAAGCAAGACAGACTAATATTCAAAATGTCCCAATGCAAATGTTCTGAATAGAGGTCTAATGTGTTAATATTTTGCCTATGTAATGTAGGCCTCTCCGAAAAACTCCCACAAAACAAAAACAAACGAAACACAATTGATTGAAAGGATTTCACGGCCAATCAGCGAGGTCACTGTTACATGGGGGCGGATCCAGAGTGACGAAGTTTACGGGAATTGAACCTGTTTTCAGGAAGCCAAATTATCCAGATCCTGGCCATACTGGCCGGGAAAATATCGAGCAAACGTTTCTTTAGTTATTGTAAAAATATTACCTAAAGAACTTAAAATATTGGTTGTACATCTTGATCGAAGCAAGAACATCGTTAACTGTATTCTACTTTCCAGGACAGTCATATGTGCACTGAATAGCCTTGTAGCCATTGGTAAGTTTTCTTTCGTTTTTAACTTGCGCTAAAATGTTTCATGATTGCCCACTTAACTCAAGAGTTTTAGATAGACGGCGACCGTGTAGGATATAGATTTTCGTAAAAGTGTATTGTGTGGGGACATCAAAATTGTCGTTAATATCAAAGTCGTTAGGCTATTATCTCTCTGATAATAGTAGAGTTCATAACGTTTATGGGTTGAAAGCATGGAGGTCCAAGTGACGCATTACAATATGACGCCATATCAGAGAGAGAGCCCTTTTCTGACATCTGATTTTTCGAGATCATGGAATTCTGTTCTTCATCTGTAAGCTTTCTCTCCCCCTCCTCGTCAAAAATAATTATACTGCACTCCCCAGTCATTACGATAGAGAAAACCCTGGCCTAAATAATCCTTATGTTATGATGAATACACGTTTAGTGGGTGTTATGTAGGTTTTTTTGTATGTTAAGGCATCTTAAAATGACATGTGTGGCATACTGAATTTGTGCTCTTGTAATCTTCAGTCCCATCCTAAGGTGAACCTGGTGGATCACAAGAGACTGAAATGGAATTAGGGAGACAGCTCTTGGCAAAGATGCGGAAAAAGAAAAAAAGTGATCACACTGGTCCGCTTGGTCCAAAAGACTTAGAAGTCCACTTCTATACTCCTGTCACTCCGCCACTGATCAAATCCAAAAGTTGCTATACTGTGGAGGAATTGTGCACTGAATGTGCAAAACAGTTTGGTGAGTAATCCAGTCGCATGCATTTAGAGGTCTACTTAACACCTAAAGTTAATCCTGAAATTAATAACTGTAACCTGTAGTATAGTGATACAAGATTTGAACTTCCTGTTTCAATTCCCTGGAGTAACTACCTGTCCAGTGTTACTTCCTCCTCTGAGTTACAGTTTCATCGCTACAGCACTTGTTCTGTGATCAGCCCAAAGATAACATGGTCTTTTATTATTCGCAGGGATTTCCCCACTCTGTCATAGTTTGTATGGCCTGTATGATGAGGAGAGAGCCATCTGGTACCCTCCAAATCACTCTTTCAAAGCAGAAGGTGTCAGTTTGAAGCTCTACTATCGTATGAGGTAAGATAAGATCAACTCTGATGTCCCAGTATCTATGCATAGTAAGTCGTGCAAAAGAACTGGATGAATTAGGCTTCACTACAACTGAAACAAGATAAGGCAGTCACCAGAGTCTTTGGCCTCTCAGGTTCTACTTCACCAACTGGCACGGCACCCACAAGGATAAGGAGCCCGTTACCAGGAACAGTTTGAAGCGGGTGGAACCTGAAGGCACCTCCATCCTGTGTGAGAACTCATTGGCGTACCTCTATGCACAGGTATGCGACCACATGTGGACTCAACTCAACAGATGTCTCACACACATGTCAATGACAGTACTTGACAATATACACACGTTAAGCATAAGGATAGAAGACCTAGAGCTTACAGTATGCATGTCTTGCCAATCGATCCCTTACACTCCCCATCCCCTCTCCTTCTCTGTCCACTTTGGTGTATAGTCTCAACCAGACATTGTTAGGGTAGTGTGTGGGGGGGGGGGGGGGTTAGGGTTTGGGTGGGGAGGGGGGTCGCTGTGTGTCTGTATGTGATGTGAATGTTCATTCTTCTGTGCTCCCCCCATAGGGCAAGTATGACTTTGTCCATGACATGGCCCCAGTGTGCCTTGGCCAGGACGAAGAACAGTCCCGTGAGATTGAGAACGAGTGTCTGGGGATGGCTGTGTTGTCCATCTCTCATGACTCCATAGACAAAGACCACTTTGATTCAGACTCCACAAAAAAAATTAAGTAAGACTGTTTTTGCTTTCTGTGATACCACTTAAACATACATTCCACTTACACGGTTATCTGTAACTTCCGTGTATGTGGAATGTATGTTTGAGAGTTTATTGTTGATCAATGAAGGATTTGTTACACGCTCATAAGTCCTTCAATTGAATGAGAGCAATTATTTAATAGTTGTGAGATGTGTAGTTTCAGATGTCAAGCCGGATAATTCAAAATAATAATCTCTAGACAACAATACAATTTAGTTGCTGGATTGTATGGTGTAATTGAGATAAGCCAAGGAGTAATTCAAGTTTTCTTTTTTCTGTTGACTGTTCCAGTTACAAAAGGCATATTCCAGAGTCCATAAACCAGTCCATCAGTCAGCGTAACTTCCTCACACAGCTCCGCATATCAAATGTCTTCAAGAGGTTTCTTAAAGAGTTCAGCGTGAAGACGGTGAGGGACAGGGCCGTGTCCAAGCTTGACTTGAAGCTGAAGTACATTGCCACTCTGGAAACGCTGACGGAGGGCTTTGGGTGTGAGCTCTTCGAGCCAGTTTCTCTCCGGACATCGGACACCGAAAGCCAGGTCCAGAGCTCGACTCTCAAGCAGCCAATTACCTACCAGGTGCTGGTGACAGCGATGGTTGGCATCCAGTGGCGCCTGAAGCTGCCAGAGGTAAGAAGTGAAAGTGTGAATGTTTTTACCTGTCACAGACACCAGGGACCTGCGGCACAGCAGCTGATACGGAATATGATTCCCTGCTGCTTGTCAACCCCAGGAATTCTAGACTAACAGGTTTACAAACAATGTACAACCGTATATTGCTGCTCTGATTCTGAGTTTTAAACTATCCCCTAGAGCGCACTGCCCCTGAAGGATAAAGTCAACTCCAAGAAGAGTAAGAAGGACAGTCGCTTGAAAAAGGACAAGGCAAAGGACAGCCAGGACTGGAACACTTTCTCCAACTTTTACGAGATCACACATATTGTCATCAAAGAGTCGTTGGTCACAATTCACAAACGGGATAACAAACAGTTGGTACGTTCTCTATTGTTTTTTCAATGAAACATGAAACCAACATTTAGTTGAGTCTTCGATGTCATATTGAACGTGAATTTATTTCCTTGGTGTATATTTTGTTTTGCATTTATATTCACAGGAGCTTGACCTGGAAAAGCAGGAGAAAGCGTTGTCCTTCACCACCCTGGTGGATGGGTACTTCCACCTAACAGCAGACGCGCATCACTTCCTGTGCAGAGAGGTTGCCCGGCCCTCCGTAGAGCTGAACATACTCGAGGGATGTCACGGACCAATCAGGTGAGCACATGCCTCCTCTGTATTCGCTCACTCTGGCCCCACCAAGATTTGGGATTCTATCCAGCTTGAAGCATCCTGTTTTCTCAAGGACTCTGTTACGTTACTTTACTGCCACTGCACTTACTGTTGAAATGAACTGCACAGGTGAGACTGTATGACTAAACCTCCCTTGGTGTTTCTCACAGCACGGAGTACGCTATCCACAAGCTTCGCGAGGAGGGCGATGAGGAGGGAATGTACCTCCTGCGCTTGAGCAGCACAGACTATGAGCACATTCTTTTGACTGTGATCTGCAATGAGGTGCGTCACCGTCGAGGTGCCTCCTGTGAGAGCTTAAGCAGAGCTGTGCTGAGACACTGTCTTTTTCACCTACAGAACTCTTTCAACAATTTGAATTTGAGAGAGATGATACGCTTGCATTCACAGCATGTATGTTGAGTAGGGCTGGGCAATGATTCAAATTTTTAATCGCGATTAATCACATTATTTCCCTGATTAATCACGATTAATCGCATTTTTATACGCAAATTCCAAAAATGAATTTAAAAGTAGTGTATAGCGATATATTAAATGCACTGCCATATGAACTAAAGTGCCATTGCATTGGTTGTGCAAACAAACACTTAACATCAGCATTTTCATATAGTAGCAGTTAAATAAAATAAATAATTTGTGTTAATTTCAACTTAAACAATTGTATCAAACACAAAACTAAAGCTTATTGCCACTGCATTAATGTTAGAGTGTGGTGAAGCACCAAAAATGTGATTACACTTACGTAAACCAGAAACAGCAAACATAGAAGGAAGTTAGCCAAGGTGTATTTAATTGTAAAGACATTTTTTATTTTTTAACATAGCTCTTCCCTTTGTAAAGTCCTACAGTAGGGTATGAACAAGATTGACGGCTTAATCAGATTAACTCAACCCACAGCAAACTCGGTTACCACAATTACCTCGGAGTTACAGTGCATTATATCGATGAAAAGTGGGCACTACATTCACATGCTTTGACTATGAAAACTGAGGAGAGTCATTATGCTGAAACGTGCGCGGGACACTTTACTGACATCGCATAGCAGTGGAATGTATCAAATAAAGTCGCCACACTTAGCATAGATAGTGCACGAAATATGATCGCTGCTGCAAGACAACTGCCTTTTGATCATGTCCCCTGCTTCGCGCACAGTCTCCAGCGTTCTGTCACAGTATCTCTGCATAACAGTGCGTTTGACAATGTCCTGGCCAAGTGCAGAAAGGTTGTGGGGCACTTTAAACACAGTCCAGCAAGTGCAGCAGAATTAGAGCAACAACAAGTTGAACATGGACAGAAGAAGGAGTCGCTTATGCAAGACGTTCAAACCAGATGGAATTCTACCCTAGACATGATAAAGAGCATCCGCAGAAACGAACCGCCACTTTTGCAGTCCTCTCCTTTTCATACAACTTGTGTATTCTCCGTTTGATGGTGACCGTCTTTAAGAACTTTAAATTGAAAATGCCCATGTAAAATCTCAGTACCTGTCTCCATGTTTGTTTAACCAACGAAGTGTTTTACCGCGAATGTACTGTATTTCCTTTTCCGGTTCCACAGCAGTCACCATCAAACTTTTACAAAATAAAAGCCTGTGAGCCACAGACTATTAGAATAATAAAATAAATAATAGAACCTGCGTTAACGTGCGTTAAAATAATTGTCGGCGTTAAATGATTGATGGATTAACGCAAGATTAACGCGTTAACTTGCCCAGCCCTAATATTGAGACTTTACACCTGACCCTGCATTTGAATTGTGTATAGTTACCTCACTTGTATATCACCTTTGAAAAATAAATCACCTTTAAAAATCAGGCATGTGGGTTAAGATATTACAGACAACTACACACCTGAGGCACCTCAGACTGTGAACACAGCCAATCATTTGCAATGTGGTGAAGAATTTTACTTTGTATCTGACATGCCGTCCTTTTTAAAAAAAAAAATCTGAATCCGCAGTGGGACCCAATGAACTCAGTGGAGAGAAAAACCTACAAGAACTTCCAGATAGCAAAGGAGGCCGATGGCTACCTGCTGTGCGGCACGGAGGTGCAGCAGCCCAGCCTCAGAGAGCTGATGGAGCTGCTGATGGGACAGCAGCTGCGCTCGGACAACATCACCCTGCAACTCAGCGATGGGTTTCCGCCCCAGCCGAAAGGTAAGAGCCACTTCCCAGCATGCACCTGTCTGACACAATGTCTGAGTTACTGATATGCGCACATTATAGAAAACCTATAGCTTATATTGTGCTCTTTTATGTCCTGACAGTCAGATTTCATGGTTTTTCCTCACAATTGTTTCAGATATTGAAATGCTTCATTTGGTTAAAGTTTGCGATAATCATCTAAATAGCAACAAACAAAGGAAGCACTGTGCCATCTGTTGTTCTGTATCTCTGTAATGACACATTGAGTGTGACTGTGATATTTCATAGTTTAGATATTCACCTGCTGCAAAGTTATTGGGATAGAAAGTAATGTATGTTTGTGGTTAACTTTATTTCAGAGATTTCCAACTTGCTCGTAGCAACCATGGGACAGGAGAAAACACAGAATCATCGAGGCTTCTCCACTGTCTTCCACAAAATCCTTAAAGAGGATTTAATTCAGGTATTGCTACCTGTTTTTGAGTGGCGTGCCTGTGTGTGTGTGGTTTGTTTGCTTTGCTTGTTTGTAGTAGTTGCAGTACCACTGTCATTCTCCTCCTGAACAGAAGGAGCACATGGGGCGTGGCACCTGGACCAACATCTACGCTGGCATCCTCAAGGTGCGCGATGAGGACGACTACCTGGGTGGTTGTCGTGACTACCAGGAGGTGAAGGTGGTGCTGAAGGCTCTGAGTGCTGGACAGAGGGAAATGTCTGTGAGTAGGCTCTCACCCATCCTCTCACATCCTATGTTCTTTTTGTCGGACTCACAGAACGTTTTCTTGACACCAGTGTATGTGTGTGTGTGTATGTATATACATACTGTATATACTTTATATATATATATATATATATATATATATACATGTATGTGTGTGTGTGTGCTCAAGCATGGATTTTAGGAAGGCTCACTGAAGTGTTTTTTCTGTTTCTGTAAACCGGACAGGATTTCTTGGAGACGGTCAGCATGATGCATCAGGTTTCCCACAAGCACATTGCTCTGCTGTATGGGATCTGCCTCCGCAACCAGGACGGTGAGTGGCACCTCCTTCCTGCTTAGGGTAGCTCAGTAGATGGCATACACAAGCACTGGCTTTTTTAGCTGTTCTCAGTATAGTATATGTGATCATGTTTTAATGGTATTCCAGTTAATAACAATTAGTAAAGTGACATATAAGGCATTTACAGATGGTGTTTTTCTGTGACATGGTCCTGACATGGTCATTGATCATGTAATGTCAATCTGGAATTGTACACTGGTAAACATTCTTGCCCTTATTGTCTTGTGCAGTAATAATGGTAGAAGAGTACCTCCAGCACGGCCCTCTAGACCTCTTCATGCAGGCCCATGGCTCCAGCCTCACCCCAGCCTGGAGGTTTCAGGTGGCCAAGCAGCTGGCCAGTGCCCTGAGCTACCTGGTGAGATAGTTATTTGTGTTTTCATACTATGGTTGCTATTTAAGTTTGAGTTAAAGCTGTATTTTTCCACTGCAGTGCCCAAAGTGGTCCTTAGTAAGTGTATTTGACATGTCTTTTGTTACAGTTAAAGCAGCGTTAAAGAGTTTGGGTCTAAAACTAGCTAAAAGGCATGCAACAACCTTGCAAACACCACCAACAGCCCAGTTGGCACTGTTAAAAGCTTGTTAAGCTACGCTAACATGCTAAATGGTGTATTTGGGCAATACGGTTGGCGATGTCGTACAGTGAAAGCTTTTCTTACATTTTCGCAGGGTATTTTGTTCTTGAACACAGAACTGCTTAGTGTACATCTTGGATGCCTAGAGGGAACCACAGGTGTAATTATCTGTATTTCACATGAACATACAGCCGCGGAAAAAATTAAGAGACCACTTCAAAATGATCAGTTTCTCTGGTTTTACTATTTATTGGTATGTGTTAAAGTAAAATGTACATGTTAGTTTTATTCTATAACCTACTGGCAACATTCCTACCAAATTTCAAATAAAAATATTGTCATTTAGATCATTTATTTGCAGAAAAATGACAATTGGTCAAAATAGCAAAAAAGAGGCAGTGTCTTCAGATCTCGAATAATGGAAAGAAAACAAGCTCATATTCATTTTTAAACTACACAATACTAATGCTTTAACTTAGGAAGAGTTCAGAAATCAATATTTGGTGGAATAACCTTGATTTAAAATCACAACTTTCATGTGTCTTGGCATGCTCTCCACCAGTCTTTCACATTGCCGTTGGGTGACTTTATGCTACTCCTGGCGCAAGAATTCAAGCAGCTCGGCTTCTTTTCATGGCTTGTGACTAGGGGTGGGCGATATATATCGTCTGCGATAATATCGTCATTGTTGTTCAAATGATGTGCAAAATTACATTATCGAGTATTTAAATGACTTCGCCAAAAACAATGACACGCACGGGAACAGTTTCCCCGTGCGTGTCATTGTTTTTGGCGAAGTCATTTAAATACTCGATAATGTAATTTATCGCCCACCCCTAGTCCAATTTTCAGCTTTGCCCAACACATGGTCGTCTGATGGTTAGACGGAGACCTGGAGAGGCCTACAAACCACAGAGTCTTGCACCTACTGTGAAATTGGACTCATCAGAGAAGACGAACTAGGAGACCCTCCAGTCGGCTTTGGTTCAATCCTTATGGTCTTTTACAAACCTCAGCCAGGCAAAGTACAACGTTGTCCCGGAAGAAAAACTTGCTTCCTTTTGCTCTGACAATGTTCCCCAACTCTGAGAAGGGTTTTTTCCAGCAGGGCAATGCTCCATGCCACACAGCCAGGCCAGTAAAGGTGTGGATGGAGTATCACCAGATCAGGACCCTGTCATGGCCAGACCAATTTCGAGACCTGAATCCCATAAAAAAAACTCTGAAATGTGATCAAGAGGAAGATGAATGGTCACAAGCCATGAAAAGAAGCCGAGCTGCTTGAATTCTTGCGCCAGGAGTAGCATAAAGTCACCCAACGGCAATGTGAAAGACTGGTGGAGAGCATGCCAAGACACATGAAAGTTGTGATTTTAAATCAAGGTTATTCCACCAAATATTGATTTCTGAACTCTTCCTAAGTTAAAGCATGAGTATTGTGTAGTTTAAAAATGAATATGAGCTTGTTTTCTTTGCATTATTCGAGATCTGAAGACACTGCATCTTTTTTGCTATTTTGACCAATTGTTATTTTTCTGCAAATAAATGATCTAAATGAGAATATTTTTATTTGAAATTTGGTAGGAATGTTGCCAGTAGGTTATAGAATAAAACAAAAATGTACATTTTACTTTAACACATACCAATAAATAGTAAAACCAGAGAAACTGATAATTTTGAAGTGGTCTCTTAATTTTTTCCGCGGCTGTATACCATCAAGCTTAATTGGGAAAAGATATCAAAACTAGCTGCTTGTAAAGACATACCAGATAAAGAGGCAAATTGTTGGATAGTGTTGTTCTGATTTACGAGCTGTCTATCTGTGGCAATAAGAGGTGCACATTTCACTATATGATCTCATCCTCAGAAAGATGAGGCAGCTTGGAAATTCCATTATGTTTCAGTTGTTAATGTGTCATATAGCGTGTTTGAGTTGATTCTAAGAAAATAGAGAGAGAGATGACCTTGGAAAAATACTGTGTATTCCTTATGCAGTAGCATGTTCGTGTCTCTCTTTGTAGGAAGATAAGAAGCTCGTCCATGGGTTTGTGTGTGGCAAGAACATTCTGTTGGCCAGGGATGGCCTGGACGAAGGCGCCCCCTTCATGAAGCTCAGTGACCCGGGCGTCCCCAGCACCGCTCTCTCCAGAGAAGGTTTTTAACACCACATGGAACACACGCCAGCCATGCAGTCTAGCCTTATTACTCCACACAGTCCTGTAACACACCACATGGCTCATACACACACACACACACACACACACACACACTCCTACACACACACACACACACACCTACACACACACACACACACACACACACACACAACCACATGGCTCACACACAACCACATGGCTGACACACACACACACACACAACCACACACACACACACACACACACACAACCATATGGCTCGCACACAACAGCCATGCAGTTTAGCCTTAATACTCCTCACAGTCCTATAACACAGACCACCTCACTCTAACACTGACAGACACAGTAGGTTCATGCCATCAGTCAATCATATAATACTACGTTGATGGAACTGTAGCTGCTGACGTGACACACATCACACATACTGCCTCACATTTCAGCTGAAAACCACTGTGAAAACCACCGTCAGTTCATGACGATAACACCCAAGCTAACTTCCTGCCCTTTATGTAACATGAAGATAGTGAAATAGAATGAGCTGACTAATGCTGCGATAAAAAGATGAAGGGAAATGTCAGGTGTTTGTTCAAAGCGACTCATAAAGACACACTGGAGCAGTCAACAATCAAACCCGGGTCAACAGCTTAGAAGGCAGCGTTGCTAAGCACTGTATTACCAACACCACTGATACTGACACATTTAGAAACATTAGCACACTCGGGGGCTGCACGCGAAACACCTGGCCATTTTCGAGGCTCTGCAGCGAGTGTTCTCCATGGTGGCAGAGCGCTGCGATAACATGTCTTTGAAGTCCTGCTTGCCTGTGATGTGGGGTGGAGTAAAACTGAAACTTCCTGCTCCCTCCACTTCCTCTCTCTCTCCTTCTCTCTCTCTCTCTCTCTCTCTCTCTGTGCAGAGTGCCTGGACCGGATCCCCTGGATCGCACCCGAGTGCATTGAGAACCACCAGGTGGTGAGCGTCGCAGCTGACAAGTGGGGCTTTGGGGTGACCCTGTGGGAGATTTGCCACAACGGAGAGCGCCCCCTCAAGGACAAGACACTCATTGAGGTACGGCCATGGCACCGGCTCCACAGTGTGTCATCTTTCAGTTTGTTAAAAAAAAATGTCTGTTGTAATAAATCTGTATCTACAAGTATAAGAAGACCTGTTTAATACAAATTACTGTAGCGATTTGTACTGCATTTAATGTCGGATGGTCGAGTGAGGTTGTGAGATATACCACAAAGGGTTCAGGGTTTAAGATATTTATCTCAAATCCTGAACTTTCCCCCCCATGACGTAGCCTGAAATCCTGGTGTATTTATGCTTTCATGCATTCAAGTTGAGTCTGAACGCAGCTCTCTCCCTGAGCAGAAGGAGCGCTTCTACACAGCCAAGGGGAAGCTGGTGAGCAAGCAGGCCAGTCAGCTGGCTGACCTCATGACTCAGTGCATGAACTATGACCCCAGGCAGAGGCCGTTCTTCAGAGCCATCCAAGGGGACCTGGTCAGGATTGAGGAGCAAGGTCAGCTTTTTTTACCCTCCCTGTCAGATGACTGTGGATGACGGTGGATTGTGGTGGAGTTTTAAATGCCTTAGGCCACAGAGCAGCAAAGGCTCATGGGTTGTATGTTCATAAATGGTTTGTGGAGGTCTCATCAGAGGTAGATGACGTCATCATTTGAAAATAAAGATCTCTACCGGTAAATGTACCTTGTCATGATTATGTATAAAACAAGATTTAGGAATTTGCAGAGTGATGTTTACAACTTATGCATCGCTCTTCAGTCAGACCCAGTGTTGTTGTTGGTGTTGTCATTTTTTGATGCATGGAAATGGTATACATCTGCTGTGGTTGGAGATCAAGTTTCTCTCTCTCATCCCAATTTTACAGACCCTACAATTGTCTCGGCTGGAACGTCAAATGTGGAGCTGGACCCGACGGTGTTCGAGAAGAGATTCCTCAAGAAAATGAGAGATTTGGGGGAGGTGGGCACATAGATACAGTTCTATGGATTCTATGGTTCTATGCAGTTCTATGTGAAAGCGCCTGAAGATCACACATTAGCTCTCTATTGCTGTATGTGTGCAGGCTTTCACAGGCAGTCTTTGTTTGGCAGGGTCACTTTGGCAAGGTGGAGTTGTGCCTGTATGACCCGCGCGGGGACAGGACAGGGGAGCTGGTGGCAGTGAAGTCCCTGAAGTCAGAGAACGACGGGGTGGAGACCAGTAACCTCCAGCGGGAGATCAACACCATGCGAGAGCTCTACCACGAGAACATCGTCAAATATAAAGGACTGTGCAGTGAGGAAGGTGAGACCATTCACTCTCCTGCTTAGAACATAAGAGACCATTCACTCTGCTGCTTAGAACATAAGAGACCCTTCACTCTCCTGCTTAGAACATAAGAGACCATTCACTCTGCTGCTCAGAACATAAGAGACCATTCACTCTCATGCTTAGAACATGACAGACCATTCACTCTCCTGCTCAGAACATAAGTGTTTGGTAAAGGTTTGACTACCTTTTCTAATCAGGCGTTGGTAAAAAAAAAAAGGAATTTACCCCGAGCATGATGCAACATTTTAAAAGTCTTTAAAAATCAGTGAAATCATGACAAAAGCAACTGACAGAGTTTAGGCATGTGCATTTTTCGTTTGTTTGTTTGTTTTTATCTTTTATTCTTTTCAGTGTGCATGTCTGGCTTTGTTTTTAAAGTTTTAAACAGAAATTCATACATAAAGCACCTCTAATGTGCATGTCAACCTGCTCAATATTTTAGGGGGAAGAACCTTTAAGCTGATCATGGAGTACCTGCCAATGGGCAGTCTGAAGGAGTATTTGCCACGCAACAAGCATCAGATCGACCACGACAAGCTGCTCCTCTATGCCATCCAAATATGTCAGGTATAGAACACACAGTTAGTCTACTGATATAGATAATGAGAAGTTAATTACATTTATTTTAAAATCTTTTAACTATATATAACTATATTCAATAATATTTAATCTATGCACGTCTGAAGGAAATGTTTCCAGTGGAGCAAAATTTCTGATAATCTGTCTCTTGTCAACAGACAGTCTAAATGTGACTAGTAAATGTTCCGTCATCTAATCATTACTTCCTGCTCTTCAGGGAATGGATTACTTGGGATCCCAAAACTACATCCACAGAGACCTGGCCGCACGCAATGTGTTGGTGGAGAGTGAAGGTATGGTGAAGATAGGGGACTTTGGCCTGACCAAGAGCATCAAAGACAACGAGGGATACTATAGAGTCAAAGAGGAACAGGAGAGCCCGGTCTTTTGGTGAGGATATGGAACCTTGTGTGCTCAGAGTCAATATTTGGTTTGCAGGGTCAAACAGCCATCCGTTAAACTATGTCTAGACTTAGTGTATACAACACTTTGTATTATCAACTGGGTCCTGCAGAATGTTTTTTGCGTTGTCACGTGGCGCTAAAAAATTCAGTATGGCCAAACACAATTTAGTTTCTTGCTTCATGCTGTGGATTGAAAGGAGGTTGTTCAACTGTAACGAGGTGTTTATTTGTTCTCCTGTAGGTATGCCCCAGAGTGCCTTGTGCACTGCAAGTTCTACCGCGCATCAGACGTGTGGTCCTTCGGTGTGACCCTATACGAGCTCATGACCTACTGTGAGACCAAGAAGAGCCCACCAGCAGTAAGCCCTGTCTCTTTAAAGCCACCCTATCCACACCATTGACCCCATATAAGAGAGGGAGCACCCCATCCACACCCATTTAAGAGAGGGAGCACCCCATCCACACCCATTTTAGAGAGGGAGCACCCCATCCACACCCTTGACCCAATTTAAGAGAGGGAGCACCCCATCCACACCCATTTAAGAGAGGGAGCACCCCGTCCACACCCATTTAAGAGAGGGAGCACCCCGTCCACACCCTATAAGAGAGGGAGCACCCCATCCACACCCTATAAGAGAGGGAGCACCCCATCCACACCATATAAGAGAGGGAGCACCCCATCCACACCCTATAAGAGAGGGAGCACCCCATCCACACCCTATAAGAGAGGGAGCAACCCATCCACACCCTTGACCCAATTTAAGAGAGGGAGCACCCCATCCACACCCATTTAAGAGAGGGAGCACCCCGTCCACACCCTATAAGAGAGGGAGCACCCCATCAACACCCTATAAGAGAGGGAGCACCCCATCCACACCCTATAAGAGAGGGAGCACCCCATCCACACCCTAGAAGAGAAGCAGCACCCCATCCACACCCTATAAGAGAGGGAGCACCCCATCCACACCATATAAGAGAGGGAGCACCCCATCCACACCCTAGAAGAGAAGGAGCACCCCATCCACACCCATATAAGAGAGGGAGCACCCGATCCGCACCCATTTAAGAGAGGGAGCACCCCATCCACACCTATTTAAGAGAGGGAGCACCCCATCCACACCATTGACCCCATATAAGAGAGGGAGCACCCCATCTAGACTCTTGACTCCATATGAGAGAGGGAGAGACTTTGATCATCTGAAGCTGTTATCATCTGAAGAGTGTTTTTTTCTGGTGTCAGCGGGGTTGATCTAGTTCTGTTTTATATCCAGTATAGCTTTGGCTGTTTGTTACGTGTTGTATTTACTCAAAGACATGATGGATCTCTGTTATGCATGGAATGCATTGCTCACACTGGTTGGATTACAGTAACCAATAACTACCAACTGGTCATGTGTGTGTATCTTTTTGTGATGCAAGATCGTTGTGGATTGTTTGCACTGACAAGCCCCTTTCTTCCAAACAGATGTTCTCCGAAATGATTGGTCGAAGCCAGGGACAGATGACAGTCACCAGACTGGTCACAGTCCTGGAGGAGGGGCGAAGGTTACCGTGTCCGACTGACTGCCCAGAAATGGTAGGGAGAATACAAAGTTTAGGTTGAATTAGCGAGAATGTTCCCACTGCACGTGTAGGTTTGTTAACTTAAGAGCAGTTCTATCTAACCATATCACTGCCAGACTGCCTAGTATTGGAATCAGGTGTAATTTACAGAGGGCCCTTTCAGTTTATAGCACACGTTCTCTAACTGCAGGAGGGTTTATATAAATGTAAAATACATCGTTCAGTTGCAACCCAGCTGTATTTCTTTAACTGGCCCGAGCGGATTGTGATGCATGTGCGCTTTTGATGTCATCCCCAGGTCTATACCCAGATGAGGAGATGCTGGGAGCATGCGCCAGATCACCGCATCGACTTCAAAGGTCTCATCAAGGTGTTTAAGACACTCCTGTCTGAGCCTAGCGATTTCCCATCCTAAGACCCTAAGGCAGCAGCGTCTGGCAGAGCGATAAACACAATACACCAGCCTGGAGCAGTACTCACACTATTCATCAGTTTAAGGACATAGACAGATGTTTAGACATATTTTTTACAGTAGAAAAAACAGAATATCTTCTATTTACGCAATATGTCTGTCCATGTACTTTTAAACAACAGTGTAATGTTTCAACCCATCAGGCTGATAGAAAGATGTGTGTGTGTGTGTGTGTGTGTGTGTGTGTCTGTGTGACAGAGAGATGTGTGTGTGCATGTGTGTGTGTGTGCGTGTGGCAGCCATTCATTCACTCATTCCTTATTTGATTAGGTATCATCATGCACTTTATGACCACAATAATTAACTTTTATGGCTTCATTTCATAACAAATATTGATAAAGAACTGTAGTTTTTAAAGACCATGTTTTCAAAAATGTTAGCAGAATATAAACTGATAATAGTCAGACTTTAATGTGCCTTTACAATTTTACTTTCTCTTTTACATTGTAATCTATAAAAATAAACATTCAGAATATATTATGAGTTTATGTCTGATTTGTGAATTGATCGGACAGAAATGAAAACTTGCAGGTGAGATATCTATCTATAAATCCGATGTATCTGTTGTAATTACCTCCAGCAAGTAGGTTATGCGATCGGGTCCGTTCATTTATTTGTCCGTCTGTCTGTCTGTGGACAAGATTTCTCAGAAACTACTGGGCGGATCTGTCTGAAATTTTCACCAGAGGTGGATCTTGGGACATCCCCATTAAAATTTCAGGATGATCCGGATCTGGATCCGGTTTCTGGATCCGGATTTGTGTACCTCCTTGCTGGAGGTCAGAAATCTCGGATTGCTCTTGTTCCTGTGTACTTTGTTTTCTCATTATTCAAAAAGGCTATACAACATTAAACCATTTCTTAATGAAAAGTAAACATGCATCACAATAATACTTCAGTGGAACCTTTACCTATGTGGAGTGCAAATATGTCTTGCTATTACACTACCCAACAGCTACACCTACGTCTGCACTACAGAACGCGTAATTCCTACGGGCACTGCACTAGTATTTATTTATGTATTCAGTTGAAGTAAGGTTCATGATGCCTGAATTGGAGCAAATAAAAAGAAAAGTTTGATTATAGTTACTCCACTTCATGCTTTCCTAAGAAAAGTTATCGAAGTCTCCTTATCTTACCCATGGTTTTAGGTAGACTATTGCCATTTTTAAATCTATGGCTGACATACCACTGTTTTTTTTTTTTTAAATAATATTTTTATCATAATTCTGTAATAAGACATACATTGAACACTTCTCTGTTTGAATTATGTGATTAATGTTTTTTTTATTAGCTTTTAGCAAAAGTGGCCTGTCTAATCCAGGTGACTTGCATTACACAACACCTCCGCGGTGAAATGGTTACAGCCAGAGCTTTAAGTGTGAACTTCATTACAACAACATTCATGCGCGTGGCGGTATCATTGCTTTTGGTAAGTGATCGTCTTCCAGTTCCTCCAAAGACAGGGTGTGTGTCCATGCCACAAGGCTGTCCACCTCAGTCTCCCAGTGCTCACGCCGGCCTGGACACTGCGCTGTTGCTGGGGGTGCAGTGGAACACTCCTTCTGGGGCTCTTCATGTGAGGATGGACGGGTGAGTCAGATTTAACATGGAGGATTAGAAAGGCAACAGAGTAAGAGTCTAACAAATGTACATGGCCATGTATTTCTGAAGTGATGCCACTGCTGCACATAGCACGACTGAAAATGCTAAATAACATGTTTATCAGCAGTACATGCAAATCGCAGAGAAGATAGAACAGAACAGAAACATCCAGAACATCTTGAAAAGTATTTTTCCCCAGGCACAAGAACAGCCCGAATCTAGCCGTTGCATGCTTCACACACTGCCATTTCATGTTTCTACTTTTGGAAGAGTACCTGCTTTGCTGTAAAGTTGGTATAACTTCCTCATTTGTTGAATCCGCACGAGTTTGTCCTCTTTCTGTCTTTTTTCCCTCTGGTGCGGTTGTGGTAGTCCATACATCAAGTCTCTGATTCTGCACGAAAACTCAGAGTATTATTCTGTGACTGCAATGGACTCGCCTTTGTTTCAGTAAATACAGTATAATCAAAGCTCAACATTTAAAATCGTATTTGAAAACATTTCTAAATGAATCTGTTATATGGTTTTTCATGACATTTTTTGTCATTCATCCAGGCCAGAAACAGTAATACAATGTAAAACAAATGCATTGAAAGTGCAGGAATATCTCATTTCATCATTATAGTGCATATCAAAGCCTTTTCAATTTTCAACATTAGCAGTAGAGAGAAGATAAACTTGCGTTTCAAGACATGCTTCAGACAAAGGAACCAGTACAGGGGTCGGTGATCTGCAGCGGTGGTCAAGCATCTGTGCAGAGACCAGTTTGCCCAGTGCTAAGAGATTTAAAACGGATGAATAAAGTTGTCATAAAAGGGATTGACTGTTTTGACATACAGTATGCAACACGTTTGCTACAATTCTTGTGTGAACTGTTCCTTCAACCTTCACGATTGCAGTTGCTGTCTTAAAATATGGTGTTTTATGTTCCTAGACAAGTCAACCTTATAAGATAAATATCTGATCTTTGCTTACCTGTAATAACCTTATAACAATAACTTCAAAACTGAGGCATGACAAACTGTTTGTTGTAGTACTGCAATAGGCTACTGGAAATGAGAGCAGGAGAAACTAGATAGTCTCTAGAGGCTTTTTTCACATCTCTTATATTATCTTATCTTGGAAAAGGTTCCCATACATTTGTTTGCCATAAGAGGTCCTGCTTTGGTGGTGGCTGTTTTTGTCCAAGCCTGTAGATATTCCTCAAAAGATATCCTCCTGACAACCCTGATCATTACAATTGGGAAGATAATTACCCATTACTGGAAAATCAGAGAGAAAATACTGAATATCCACACTCACAAAGGCCTGCATTATGGTATTCTCTCACCTGTCACTCCTTAAAGGCTTCTCAGGGTTAGCCTCAGTTACTAAACATGAGAGAAAAGGCACAATGACTACGCAATACTTTCTGAAGTCTGATAACAATAAGATCAAAGATGTAATCGTATGATCTTACCACCCATATCTTCTCTTTCTAGTGCTTGACTGGCTTTCACACATTGCTCAACTACATCCCTGTACGCATGCGGCCGATTCAAAAACATTTCAGCAGCTTCCAAATTCACGGGGTCCTCCAAATCAGGATGGGAAAGTACGTGCTGCATCGACCACCAAAGGGAACACAGCACCAGAGCTTAAACCGTATGTCTGACAGGGTAGGGCACAGGTAACATGCAGTCATCTTAAGGGTAGCTGAACATGTCATGAGCCGTGAGATCCATCATTATGATGGTAGTTCAAAAAGGAGCCTGAGAAGTGTAGCCATACCATAGCCATTGCCCATCCCGAGGTGCAACTGTTGCCTTAATTATCACCTCCTGGTACCTACCACATAGGCCAATTTGATGTTGTTTGTTATTCTGTGCAATTTAGGATACCTGTATGTAGCGAAGGATGCTGACTGCGGAGGTATTGGGATCCCATTTATTTCCAGAGTGAGGGAAAGAGATGCATACCTCCCCTGTGTCTTCATCCACTTGAAACATTGGGAAAATGGGAGGAAAGCGGAGCTTTGTGTTTTCAGTCATATTACAAGTATACTGCGGTGAATTTCATTCAGTATTTTATGGTCTTACCATTGGGGTGAAAAGGGACGGTGTTGAACACAACATACGGTGGAACTTTGCAGTGTCGTTCACAGAAATATAACGACAAACTCAATACACCCCCTAGTGGCAAAAAACAGATGTTCCTTCAAGTCAATAGGCTATTATTGGCAGTCAGAGCTTTTAGGATTTTAAAGGCCTACAATGGCTACGACAACTTTCTGTTACATTGCCTTCCCACAACGTGTCTTCAATCCCTTTGATTTGTGCCACCCATTCAAGAAGATCAGGTGTGACGGGACTTGCTTCTATCCCTAGATGATGGTTTAGAGAGGTACATTCCTGTAATGACAGACGATTAGCTAACGTTAAGTAGAGAGAGGTATCCGATAAATCATTAGGTTGCCGTGTAACAAAACTCCTGAGTTCCATATCTGTCTCATCCCTTACGAGATCATTAGCTAGGCTACTTACTAATGTTTTGCTTTTTAGCGATTTGGCCTCACTGATTTTCTTTCCACCCAACAGAGGAGCCGTTGAGTGCATTGCGGCACTGCAGCTAACATTAAATACCCTGACTCACTTTGAAAGGCTCTTGCTAACATACGTAACGCTAAATTTCCCCCAAACTCCTAATTTTGAGCTTTATATTTTGTTTATTTTCTGTTGTCAAGCAACAGTGCCTGCGAATAAGAGCGAAGGTTATGCGCGTGATCCTCCTTCCCATTTAGTTTCTTGCTTTCCCGTCCGGTTCTGGGATATGTGGTGGCCTGGAGAAACGCAAATTGAGCAGAAGCATAGTGGCGAACTCGTCCAGTCATGTCACTGTCGTGTTAGAATATGTAAGAATAGTGCAACAAGGGTATTATCCCCTTCCTTCCTTCCCCCACACAGAAAGGTAGCCGCAGCGAGGAGCGCCACAGGCCCCACACCAAATGCTTTGAAAGACAGATAGCCTACATATATTCTATTAAAATTCAAGGTTAGCACATAGATGATTGCAAGTTCATAGGCTAAGGTATTTGGAGAAATACTTAACAAGATGGAATTGGAAGGTATGGAGAGCATCAGTGGAAAAAGGTTTCGGTGGAAGTGATGTGAATGTGTTACGCTGAGGTTAAGAAGGCCACAAGAATATTGATTGGGAATTAGGAGGCCATTGACTGGGAAGCATATTGGTTGGTAATTAGGAGGCCACAACAAGCATATTGGTTGGGAATTATCGCCTGATGTCTGGATATGCATCCATCCACAGGGTCACTGTACTCAAAGTTGTGTGCCCTTTCAACATTCTATGTCTTCTCCCCTATTGAGAAACTTTGTCCAATGTATGCCTTGTCAGACATCATTGCCTCCAGGTCTTCCATCATCTCAAAAGCAGCAAGGACATCCACTTCCTCATAGTCGTATCTGTTGAGAATGAACCTCACAAATCAAAAACGATTTCAGTTAAAGAGGTGAGGAGAGGCTATGTCACAAATTCTGTTCAAGGGAGGATAAAATGGCTTTCATCCATGGCAAGGTTTAATCACTGCTCAGGGACTATGACGCTCTGACCCCTTGGCATCAGTGTTCTGTTGGTTTTTAGGATAAATCCAGATTAGTATAGTTTCTTTTGTGAGTGTGCTCATTATGAAATGTTAGCTGTAACACTTGTCCCGCCACTTTAGAAGTAGGCTATACCCAAATGGTTAATGTCCGTGGAACAGATTTGTTTCCAGATTCTGCTGCTGCCTGAGAAGTGCTCTTGCCTGGTGAATAAGTTCCTGCCATAGGTCTGCCAGTGCTCCATCATGACCTCTTCCACACTGTTTCCAAGCCCATCCCATCTTTTTCACGGATGATCCTGGATGGACGGACATAGGGCAAGAAGACAGCCTTAGTGAGATCATCGGCAGGGATCTTGTGACATTCTCTGTTCACTCACTTTGGTGTGTGTTTCAGTCCCTGTTTGTTCACTCACTCATAAGCTACCTGTGCCGAAACTCTCCTCGCCACACAGGGAAAGTTTACTGTCATCCATCAGATTCCCCAAATACTTCCAGCCCGTCTGCGTCTCATACAGCTGGATCTTGAGGGCCTTGGCCATACACTCAAAAAAATAAGTTGTACAAATTACTTAACATTGTTTGTTCAAACTAATGTAATACTATAATTAAAGAGGAAATAACCAATTTATGTGAAACCAACAAGACTGTATTAAGTAATTTCAATATTATTTGGACAAGTTAGCCATAATTGATCAGGCAGTGTTCATCTGACTAAACAGACCTTCATTAGACTGACCTAACTCATTTATGTATTTCTAACTCAACTGGATTTACTAACACCAACTGAACAGCTCCTTGTAATTCCAATTTAGCTGACTTGAATAAGCAAGCAATTTCATTGTTATAAAGCCTAGTTATGTCAACAATTTCCACACAATGTACACTGAAAAAAAGAATGTGTTGGATTTACTCAATTCAATAATGGACATTGGTTGCACACAAATGGTTTGCTTTGGTAGCAACTAACACAATTGTGTTGAATCTACACAAAATATTTGTGTTCACTCAACACAAGTACTTTATGTTGATACCAAGTAAATTGAATGATTTAGTAAATTGAATGAATCACTTTAGTCCAACACAATTCAAAAAAGTTAATTTAATATGATTAAATAAAGTAAATTACACTCATTTTAATCTCTTTATTCCAACACCATTCAATTATTATTTAAAGAATATCCCAAATACATTACATTTTAATTATATATTTATACTTTTTGTAAATTAGTCAATTCATGTCTATTTCTTGATCATTTTAAACACTAACCACTTGTATTATCATTAAAAACGATGAGACTGTTATATTCTAAACGTTTATTCCACAAACTGGACAAGTGTGTCCCAAATGGTGAAAACATATCAAAGACTTGACATTGACTTGTGGTAAGAAAATCATAAAATACATCATTCTCTACACAGTAAGCTCGATCGAGAGAGAGAGAGATTCAAATGGTCTAGAACTGTACTGTAATTACAAAACACTACAGGCTGCAACACCACTCAGTGCTGGATAAGTGTGTCCTAAATGGCGGAAAAATGCCAAAGACTTGACATTGAATAGTACAAGTCAAATAGTCTAAATATGTAGTAAAAACATAACACATTGTTGTGGTAAGAAAACCAAAGAATACATATATTCTCTACACAGGAAGCTTACTCTGACATCTGGTAAGAAAACCATGAAATCATGTCTTCTGAGAGAGACAGAGAGAGAGAGAGCGAGCAAGAGCGAGAGATTCAAATGGTCTAGAACTGTGGTGTAATTACAATTATAAAACACTGGACTGGTTGTAACAAAATCCAGTCTGCAACACCACTCAGTGCTGGACAAGTGTGTCCCAAATGGCGTAAAAACATGCCAAAGACTTCCCCCTGCATTGCAATTGAATAGTTCAAATCAAATTAGTCTTAATATGTAGTAAAAACATTGACTTGTGGTTAGAAAACCATAGAACACATATAGAGAGAGAGAAAGAAAGAAAGACACTGGACTGGTTGTACACATAATACAAACGAAAATTCAAATTGTTCAGAACTGCACTGTATTTACAACTATAAAACACTGGATTGGTTGTAACAAAACCAGGCTGCAGCACCACTCAGTCTTGGAATGTAGAGTCTACAATGTACCATCTTCTCCACTCATACTGGAACAGAAGAGAGAGCTCTCTTCACTGGCATAGCTTAGTTTTCAAGCTTTGAGTCTTTCTCGACAGTTCACCTGCATCCAGCTCCATGATAATCTATTGAAATGCCTCAAAGGTGTAGCGGAGCTTTTGTAGGGTACTGCAAGTTCAAGGCGTAAAAGAGCCCAAACAACGTTGCAGAAGCAAGTGCTACATTCTCAAGATCTTGAAGCACCATCACACCCTCGAGGACTATCCTGACGTCAGAGGGTTCACTGCTGGTAGTGTCTCTCACAACATAGAACCCCACTGTTGTTCTCGATCCCCACTTGTTTCTCTCTATGGCACTGAGGAAATCGGTTTCAGCCATTTCCTGGTAAAACAAAAAAGAAGATACAATTCTTTAATGATAGGTTCAACATCTTGTAACTTGGCTTGTAAACAATTCAACAGTGCAATCATTTCTACCTTCAGCCAGGACAAATCTATCATAGATCCGATGCCCCACTGTTTATGACCTCCAACCCAAGCAAAGCCGCTGCAGGGTGGAAGGTAATGTTTCTCCCCTGTGTGTGTGTGTGTGTTTGATTGTGGGTCTGTATGTGTGTGAACAGGATTACCAAAAAGTACCAGCCCGATTTGTATGAAACTTGGTGGAGGGGTGTAGCATGGGCCAACATTGTAGGCCTTCTGGCAGATTCTCCCATTTTTGCACAATGAAGCACTGTATCACTTATTAGTCGCATACACTTACCACATACTCCTGCACAAGATCCTCAGGATCCTCGCAGAGGTAAATGCAGAGTCCTTTGATGACACATCAAGCATCAATATCTTCCTTAAGGATAAAAATAAAGCACAAGGCAGCATTTTAAATGAGATGTCAACATGGACACAAATGTGATGGTTGTGATGACAGTTAAGTTAGAATTCTTACCGTCACCATGGCAGACATGTCTTTCAGCTTCTGTCCCTGCTGCCCCGATCTCTTCTCAAATATTTTCAGCAGATTTGCAGTGTGTAGGTCCAGCTCTGAGAGAAATCTTGACTGTAGAGGCATGGTCGTTATGCGTTTGAACTCTGCATTTATCTGAAACATGGAACAATTTTGTAACGATATGGCACACTGATGTACACACAAGACATTTGTTGAGACACATTTGGCCAACCATTAGCTTAACAGTTTAATTTACAACACAAGAATTATTAAGAAGTCATACCTGTAGGAGCTGATTATAATAATCACATCTAATCAATATAAACTGTAATCTGTTTTAATCCAACTATGATACTTGTATTATCAGTGTGGTCCTATTGCCAATAAAAATCCTATCCTTTCCTGGTTTTCTGCTACATGCCGCCAAAAAGCGATATTTTTTTTTTGCCCAGTTTTTTGGCGGCATTAAAGAAGCGGTAAATATCCATAAATTAGCCGCGTCATTGTTTAAAACAGAGGTACAAAGCTGGGGAAAACGTAGCGGTTTATAGTCCGCAAAATTACAGTATAAGCTTAATTTGATCAAAATGTAATTTGTTAGTTTGATGAAACATCCAATGGTGGATCAAAGTACACAAGTAAAAAGAGAAACAGTTTTTTACCACTTTGGCTATGTGCTCTCTTACCTCAACAACCTGCTCCAGTCTTGTTAACTGTCTCTGAAAAAGAATGAGGAGCTATGAGTAACAGACACTGATACGAGATAGTAGTCTCTCAAATACTCATGCATATCCCTCGATATGTAAAGATCGCCAAATTAAAACACATAATTTGCGCTTTTCCTAAGATATCAAATACTTTATTGTCTGTGATGCAAAGCTTTTTGGAGAAAAACTGCTTTGAAATGACTTATTTGCTGCAGCTTGAGGCTAAAATTAGCGTGCATATTAGCAGCAAAATAACTGCGTATTCTCGGTCAAATAACTCACACGCTATACCTCTTAACGACATTTGGGGATCGTTAAAAGAAAACTATAGCTACATTACTTGTCTGTGAGATTTATGTCGGAGACACGCTAACTGTGGATTGCCGCCAGTTTCATGTGGGCTAACACACAAAAGTATTACACAAGTTCAGACAAACCTACTCAATTCCCAGGTTTCACACAAAAAAGTGTCACTAGCAGGCAAATTATAGCAAGCTAGTCTCATGGTGTAGTTAGTAGGCTATCTTAAATGGTGGAGGAAGATTAGTACTTGCCTAGCATGTGATAGCCAAAGCTAAGCCTAATGCTAACTTTAACTTCTTTTTTACTTTCTCCAATGGTGAAAGAAAAGCCGTCTAGTTACTTTAAATCCCACATAATTTAAAAACCAGGTAGCTATTATAATTCATGTATACTTACATAGTTGAGATGAGTGATGGCTGGACATGTGTGGATAAATCCGGAATTTCTTACACTGAGCTGAGCCGTTGAATTTGAATTGATGTCTGCTTCTTGCTGGAGCCGTTGAACTTGAGTGACGAGTGTGAGTGATGTCTGCGATTGCGCTGTTATCGCGAGACATAATTTGAAAGCTGATAGGCTAAATCTACTCGATTGATTCACTTTATCCCAACGTGATCTAAATACGTTCATGTACACTTTCTGCATACCATATAGATTCAACACAATGCAATCACGTTTGGCTAAAGAACTTGAAACAATTGTGTAAAATACACACAATATGCTTAGTTTAATCCAACAGATGGCCAATGTCCTTTTTTTCAGTGTAGTTATGTAAATTCAAATACCAACAAACAAGGCTGACTTCAGTCAGTTCATTGTTGCACAATGTTGCACAGGTGCATATATTAGGTGGCCGCACACTTGCATATATTAGGTGGCCACACACACACACGTAGCCGTGAATTTGACTTCTGCATTTTTTCCATCCCGGACTGTCCTTCTTCCAAGACCCAAGGAGCAGTGGGCAGCTTTTAAGCGCCCGGGGACCAAGTGAAGTGAACCGTCCATCTTGGTCAGGGATTGATTAGAGAGTGTGCTGTTGTGGTCCTTGTGGACACTGGGAGAACATGCAAACTCCACACAGAAAGGCCCGGGAGATACGTAGCCCACCTGAGCACTAAAGGTCTGGGGAGGACCTGCCCCGCGAACCAACAATGCCCCATGCGGAATCGAACCCGTGACCTTCTTGCTGTGAGGTGGCAGTGCAAGGTCCTGAGCTAGCTAACATGTGCTCATATATGCTTGATTTTTGCAAGACAAATACAGTAGGACCAGCAATATCTCTCTTAAACCATGCACTAATAACAGAATGTATTGCACTAATCACAGAATAAAATATACCAGCTGGGTAAAACTGTGAGCTCCAGCACATTTGAACACAGCATCACACTCAAAGTGGAGTCAGCTTCTGAGCATGTGCAATGTAAGACCTACAGCAACCCATCTAGGACATTTTTGTATAGAGGTGATTGTGCCATTCACTCAACAGTGCTCATGTGGCGCAATAGGCTTGTAGAAAATCAGCTTTTGTTGTTGTAAAATAACTTTAAAATATAGCTGCAAGCAGCGATGGCGGTTTCCTCCTCTAAACATTGCGAACCAGGGAAAAATGTAATTTTGTGACAATTTGTCACTGTATAGAAAAATCCATGCTGCAGACTTGCCAATGGGATATTACATTTCAAATCCAACATTTACAATGCTTTTGCCCTGAAGTTTAGACTGAGTGGAGGTTGTGTGTGTGCGCTTACCCTGTGTGTCTGTGAGAATGTATGTGTGTGACACCAAGCTGTGTGTCTGTGAGAATGTGTGTGCGTAAAACAAAGCCTGCGCGTGTGTTAAGGGGAGACTGAGTGTGTGAGATTTAGGAGCCGCGCGGATGAGGAGACAGAGAGACATTCTATAGAGAACCACCCTAGCAAGTAGTCAAGCATGCATGTTTCAAATATTCACCAAAAATCTACTTTTCATCTTACAGTCAACTTTTTTTCAGATTTGTGTACTAAACACTCTCAAGTGTCTTCATATGAACTTGTGATTGAATCAGAGTTTAACTTTTTGACCTGCAGATGTGTAAAGCATTATTTTAGCATTAACAATGTATCCAATTTGCTTTATATCAATCATTTTTCAAGATATGAAGTTGCCTTTGCACATGAGAACATGTTGTAGTGTCTTCCAAGTGACATACCAGTTTGGTGTTGATATCTCAAAGATTAGCTGAGATTTTAGACACTTCCTGTTTGGCTGCTTTTCTGCTGAATTTGAGTGGCTGTACCGGACAAACCATATGGTAACTTTTTGTGAAATTCGACACAATTATTAAGGACAGTCCCTTCTTTATTCATACAAAGTTTCATGTCTCTCATTATACCACTCTAGCGCCACCAACGTGTCAAAGTTGGACTTGTGTTAACACACGCAACTTTTGAACCGCATCACCGATTTTCAAAAATGAGGTACCATTGGATTCCCTGGATCAAGACAAATTAAAACCACCATGTGGCGTAAATTTCACTCAAATATTTGCTGACATATGACCTCACTTCCTGTTTGGCCGCTTTTCTGCTGAATTTGAGTGGCTGTACCGGACAAACGGTTGTGAGGATCAAAATTCTAAGAAGTAACTTTTGTGAGGCTAGGTCTGAAGATCATCTCTGGTGATTTTGAAAAAGATTTGCCAAAAATTGTAGGAGGAGTAGGCTTTAAAAGGTTTTTGATAAAACCGGAAATAGCGGAAAATCTATATAACCGGAAATGGACGTCATGGGGTGGGTTAAATTCGTCTTGATCCAGGGAATCCAAGGGTACCTCATTTTTGAAAATCGGTCATACGGTTCAAAAGTTGTGTGTGTTACAAAAGTCCAACTTTGACCTGTTGGTGGCGCTAGAGTGGTGTAATGAGAGCCATGAAACTTGGTGTGAATGAAGAAGGGACTGTCCTTAATGAGTGTGCCAAATTTCACAAAAAGTTACCATATGGTTATAGGGGCTGCCATTGACTCCCATGGTACAAGAATAATAATAATACCTACGATAACAATAGGTTACCTCCTACCGGAGGAAACCTAATAAACCTGAAATGATAATTTTGCATTTAATTTGTCTAGCTTTTATATTTAGCAACACAGTTTCTGAGATGCAAATATACTGTTTTACTTCAATAATCAATGGCACAATTTACCCCAATGTATTCTCTTTAATGGCACAACTTACCCCGCACCGGGTCAAGTTGTGCCAGAAAGCTATATTTCTTAAATACTATATTTCAGATCCAAAGTGATTGTTCCCAAGGATGCACCACATCCTGAAATATATGTACATATTTTAGTGAGGAAGCATTACTGTCATGGCCTCGCTTAAAAGTCACTATAAGTAAAAACTGGCACATATCACCCCACTTTCCCCTATTATTGCCATTCACTCAACAGTGTTATATTGAATTAATTTAGCTGGCTTCTTTTGATTTTTTTTTTTCTTTAAAGTTAGATTATAAGTTAAACTTCCTAAAGTGGACTAGATTTTAAAACCAAACACAGACATGTTAATTAAATTGAATATAAGTACATTTATTTGATTCAGCAACTCACAGAGTACTACTTGCACAAGAACAGAACAAATGCGAAAATCTGGCATTGTGCAGTGCAGTGCATGCAGGTGTATTATAACCATAACATTTCCAGAAAATGGGTTACAAACAACTTTGTTTCAGACACAAGGCAAAACTAATGTTTCTAGAATTATACAATAGTGAGAAAAACATAGTTGACCAGCCGATCATCCTTTAAAAAAAGAAAATGACAACTCAAGCATCAGTTAGGTCTAATGGAGACCCTTAACTGTCAAGGGCGCTACTTGTTGGCATGCTTCTTGCAAGCCCTCTCACCCCTGTTCGCTGGAAGTAAGGTATGTAGAACATATTTGCAGCAATGACAGCCACAGAGTCTGATGGGTTGACGAAGAAGCCATGCTTCCCCAAGATCATGTTACGGTCCTGGTGAAAAAATGTCAAGTTAGGGGTTAGGTAAGGGTCAGAGAGAGTGATGAGAGATGGGTCAGAAGGTGCTTTCTTAAACTGAACCTGACCCACACAACTGATCTGATGTCTCAATGGGACATTGGAATCTCTCAAGCTTATTTTCTGTGTCACTGAGCTGATTCGCAGAGCTATACCTAGTGCCACAACAGGGGTTTGAAGTGTTCTGACACATACGCCATCACCATCAAAGGCTGCCCTTAAATGGTACTGGCCACTCCTCCTCATGGCCTTGACCAGCTCTGCAGCATAGGTGAGGTTTGGATCCGGATGCTTTCCCCCAAAGTCCTCCAGAGGGACAAAGTTGATGACTAAATTAACAGGGCAGCCAAGTTCCTCACACATTATCCTCTTCAGATAGGGTCCCATTACTGTGAAAGTTAACAAGTGCCAAAATGGTAGCAATACAGTCAAAATAATATTGTGTATCATAGAAGATGGGGACTACTAAAGGTGTAAACACTGATAAAGTGCTGTGAAATGTGGGTGAGAGGGTTGAGGAACCATTGGTAATGTTTCCTAAAGGTCCAATACTGGAGTCATTTTACACAGTTAAAGGAGTGATGGGTATGTGGGTCTTTGGGTCTATGTGTCTATAGGTCTGTGGGTCTATGGGTATGTGGGTCTATGGGTCTATGTGTCTATAGGTCAGTGGGTCAGTGGGTCTATGTGTCTATGGGTCTATGTGTCTGTGTTTCATGAGTTTCTGCCCGATGTTCTGAATGAAACAGGAGTAGCGGATGAAGGTGTTGGCCTTTAAGACTGGTTAAAGTTCCAGTCATGTCAGGAGTGTCTGCAATGCCAACAGGGCGAGGCTCTGGGAACCGTGCGAGTGGGTGAGAAGGCACGAGCGACAGAGGAATCTGTGTCTGGTTTCAGTGTTATTTCACAGGACTCCCCTGGTGGCCCGGAGACATGGGTGAGCCTGGAGAGACTCACTATCCAAAAGAAGGCTCAAGTCTCATTGGCTCTCCTGCCATGTGGATTTGGAATTAGCAGCTGTTAGACTCAAATGTGTTTCCGTCAAATGTGTGAATAACAATTAACATACTATCAAGTTCTGTGTTGTTGAGGCACTATAAATAGCACAAAGTCATTCATTTCTCAGCAGTAGCATTACTGAAACCTCTGCAATTACTTTAGCAGAATGACTAAGAGACATGAATGCCAGAAAGCCCAGAAGACAAGGACCCTCAATTGTCAACATTTTAACATCCAATTCCTAAACATGTTTCTCTCGTTAATGATCAAAAAAGGTATTTGTGTTTAATGACCCGTGCATGCTTGGATATAATTTTCTGTGTGAGTGAGCTGTAACATCCAAATATGCTCCTAAATACAAATAAATGTAAGAGTTTTTCAGCATCTTTATGTTCAGTTATTTAGATTAGTAGCTATATGTATAACACACCACAAAAAAGCACCTACGTTGTTACCTCCAAAATGTTTGTTTTCCAAGAGTAGCCAGGTCCACCCTGAGGTCAGGGCATATGGCGTATTCCTCTATAGTCCTGCTGAGCTGGAAGATTTTGTTTGTGATGGCTTCTGGAGGGAGGCCTATTTCAGGTTGTGTGATTTGGATTAAGCAAAGTATAGGCAGGGTCATGAGGGCTAGAGACTGGATATAGTGCATCACAGAATTCAGTTTCAACTTTCTCTATGTCACCAGAAATAAATTAAAGGTAAAGTAGGCATCCTAAAATAATAATAACAATAATAATAGTAATAATAAAAACAACAATAATGCCACATGCTTATTAATAGCAAATATCTAACAGATTCAGCATCAAAACATGACTGTTTATGAAACATTTACAATATGGTCCTGAAATATGAAGGAAGTGAGAAGATCTTCAAGAACGTGATGGTTATACCATGGCGCAGGGCACTGCACACAGGATTACACCCAATTCCATTCAAATAAGAAATTCAGTTTTTAAATCAGAACAATATGAATGCCAAGTGTATCCTGTCATCCCCATAAGAGACTATCTAACACCCAATCAGTGTTCAAAGCCATGTCAGCCATGCCCACTCCTGTCCTGTCCAGTATCACCTCTCTCTCTCTCTCTCTCTCTATCCTCCCCTTCTTCTCATGTCATATATTATCTTAATATCTCTGCCTACCGTCTCTCTCCTCTCTCCCACACCCTCTGTACACTGTTGGTCAGTTAGCCGAAGGGTTTTCAAAGACTCTGTGTGCCCTGCCTCGATGTGAAGTAGTGTTCATGTTTATGTGTGAACTCTGCTGAACCTTCATCAATGTCACCATGTTGGATTTTTTAATGTTTGAGCTTGCCACGCTTCTGCCCTTGATCTTGAATTCGTGTTTTACTGGTGAAGTCTGCCTGTGTGTTTCTTGTCGTGTTTGACCTGGACTCTGTGTTCTTGGGCTACCCTGTTTGGATTACCATCTGATTCTCGTTGAAGTAAACTTTTGTTGGGTCTCATCTGTGGTCATCACAGGTCTGAAGTCAAAGCATGTCTTTGTTAAACTCAGATTTGGAAAATTGCCTATTGATGAACTTATACCTACCCACTTTTGAGTGCAAAAATATCCCAGGACCTTCTCTCGTTGGGTCTGATGTTTAAAAAATGGAGGAATAAGAGAGTAGTGTTATGATGTTTCTCACAGTAAAAAGAAATGCTACAATCATCCATGCCATCATCCAACCTTGTTTGCCAGGGCATGTTTATAACATGACAATATGGGCCAGTCTCAAGACCTGTCAGTAGCCCATCAGTGACATTGAGCCTGGGCATTTCTCATGCACCTGAGTGCTCAGGTTTTAATTGACCAAATTAGAAGAAGCACACGTATCGTCACACATAACTCACTTTCAATCCCCTATAAATATGCCTTCCTGATCACAGGCCAAGTGTGTTGGCTTCATTCAGTACAGGCAGTGTGCAAACAGTACCACGGTGCCAGACCCAAAGTCTATTTCGGGAGGAATTAACCCTAGATGTTCATGTGTCATTCATATGGGTAATGTTCAATGGCATTAAAAGCTTTAGTTTTCCAGAAATGTGCAAGTATCATCATGTATGAAATCTCAGCAGGAATCCTCATGCCTCAGACTACTTGCATTTGGTTTAGACTGCTAGAGTTCTATGTACCATGCCTCTGGAAATCACACACTCTGTATCTGATTCTGGGTCTTTGTAAAACAATAACAACAGCTCTAGTTCTAAAATGATGCTGATTAGAGGTTCATGGATTAGGCTGGGCAACGATTTTGGCGGATCCTTGGCGGTCTGGCAGGTCTATGGAGAAGAAGACACTCTGAATTAAGTTCTGGAGATAGTGCCTGTTGGACTGGAAGACATAGACCTTCTTCCTTAAGCCACTGGCCCCAGGCTTCTGGTCTGGGTAAGGAGCTGTGGGCACAGACATGACCTGCAGAAGGCTATCGTCCATCGTTTTGGCGGGCCGGGGAGGGAAAAGGGGGGCAGAGAGAACAAAGCTAAGGCAGTTGTTGCGCACCCCCCTTTGGGGGAAAAGGAACTGGGAGGGAAGAGGAAGGGAAAGCCTTGCGGCTGCCCCAGGCATTGTGGACGCTGGCAGCGGGGTAGTTGAGGGGCCAAAAATAAAACTGCAGAAAGCCGGATTGGTAACAGAAGACTTCTCCACGCACATGTGACGGGGCATCAGTGTCAGAGACGGCTGTCCCCCTGGGGCCAGTGCAGCCTGGACCGGTCCTGAGGTCCGAGAGTAGAGCACTCTGTTTGCACACTAATCACACGGTGAGTCATCCCCGGCTAAATTGGTTGCATGTTTTTCCCCTCTCTGTCATTCTGTGGCATGGCCTGATGTTATTTTAATAATCTCACGTGGCTTTTTGGGGATTTGTGAAGTCCATTTATTGTAAGAAACATGGCCTTGGGCTATTTTAATGAAATCAACGAAACCTTTAAGTATTAAGTCAGGGTTGTGGATGACAGTTACTTACTGTGAGCCACTAAATTGTATTCATGTCAAACTTCTTTTGGAAAAATTTGTCTGTTAGGGTAGAATGTCACGTTTCGCTCCTTGGAAGACTTTCCCCGTCAACTTCTTTAAGAGGGCAGTTCTGTGGGCCACTGCTGGTCCAGGTGAAGTTCTGCATCACACACTGCATGGCTGCCCCCGACAGCCTCGTCATCCAGACTCAGACCTGGGTCTGGAGGGTAAAAGCCATGACAACAGCCTCCTCCCCCAGACTCAGACCTGGGTCTGAAGGGTAAGAGCCATGACCACATCACCAAATGCCTGGCTCACTGGTATGGGAGTCACAGAACAAGCACATACTCAAGTGTAGTGGGGTAGAACTGAACATTTAGAGATAATCTGAAGGAGCCTACTGAGAGCATATGCAACTCTTTAACATTAGTTATTACTACCATTATTATGCCTTGATATGTATGATTATTAATAGCTATATACATATTTATTTTTCTTTCATTATCTTATAAACGGCCTTGGTCAAACCTAACCACAGGTTGTCAGACGACAGTGAGAAGAACCATCAGCAGAGGGCGACACTGCTTAATGTAAGAGCCATGTACACCAACTCTGACTTTAAATGTAGTCCCTGGTCTTTGTTAACATATACTGTATACTCATTTTAAATAAGTTGTATAGTAAAATATAAAACTTCATATAAAAAAAAACAGTTAATGCTTTGATAGCCAACAGTGTGACCTAAGGGAAGTATGCAGTGAAAAATACCAAATTCAGGAATCTATACAAAAATAAAACAAAAAGGTAACGTCAATCCCTTGACGTAAATTCATTGGCGTCTGACCAAACAAGGCAATCTCAGCAAATAATGGCAGCCACGCTGTCCCAGCCATGTTGTAATCTGTCTCAGCTGCTCTTGGCAGAGACTCCAGAGCCTTGAACGTCTTGCTAGCCGAGTTCACTGGCCCTGGGTTCATGCATGGGAGCAGCGGAACAAAAGGCTTTGCAACACCAGGTTGAGCCATGAGGCCACTGGTTTGGTTCAACCACGTGATGACGGCTTCTAATTGCAAAAACTAAGCCTACTGTCACGTATAATTTCAGTGTGTGTGTGTGTGTATGTGTCACATACATTATGTGACACATCATTTTTTTTTAAAAAGACGTTTTATTTCCAAGCTCAATACAAATGGCACCACACGCAACAAAATATATACAGTATGGAGGTGTATTCCTAAAGTCAATGTGACTCAGTAAAAACTTGTGACTGACTCTGCTGAGCATGTTTGGGTCCAGGGTCCACAGTTCTTAGGCCTCACTTCAGACTACTGTCAAAAGCAGTGAAGTGCAAACGTGGCACTCTAAAATTTGAAAACCTAACACATTAAATCACTACTGGCAATCAACATAATCTTTATGAAAGGTTTTAACCTGTTAGCACCACACAAACCTTACAGAAATCAAGTTGATTTCTACTTTGTGTCTTATGAGAACTATGTTAATAAGCTTAACACTAGCAGCTGTATGCAACAATATTCAATATCAGCAACAGTAACTGTGTTCCAATCTGAGCCTTATCAGAGAAAACTACAAATTACTGTTGCTACAAATTACCGTCAGGGCAGTCAGTGTCGATGTTTATGTGTACAGAGTGAATGATAAGAGGACCTGTTTATTAAGACGTTCCCTGCGTAGGGGTGTGTGCGTTTGAGCCGTGCAGTATTGTGATCTGGGAGGACTTGAGTAAAAAGGAGCTCAACCCGTGGGTCTTCGGGTGCCTTCCCTTCCTGCGATCTGGGCGGCCGCGTGGCAGTTTCCCGTTGGTGTACCTCCCGTTGAGATTGATGTCGCCACAAGCGCTGAACCACCAGCCCCCTGGGAAGGAACGCAGGGAGAGATTAGACACTCACGCAGTCAGAGCCGCAGCCGCCTGCAGACTCCCCAATGCTCCGACCACAGCCTCCAGAGATTGCTGCCTGTTTAGTCAGTTCTAGACTACCAGAAGACTGTATCGTGTATGGCTGCATTGGATTCTGACAGCATCATAGCTATTATCAGAGTATTTCGCAATCCAAAAAAGTTTGCCTGTAAAAATCCATGCAGCCAAGCCTCAGACTACATGAATGACCCTAGACATCACAATAACATGGCTGTTGTAGAGTCAGTCACACTTGATGAGATGAGGTAATGAGACCGATATATTTGCAAGTTTGGCTTACTAATCAATATCTTATTTTAGATATATATATCATGATTACTAAGGTTCCAAAGTATGATATTAACACACCAGAGGGGTGTGTTAATATCATACTTTGGAACCTTAGTAATCATGATTTATATATCTAGAATAAGATATTGATTAGTAAGCCAAACTTGCAAATATATCGGTCTCAGTACCTCATCTCAGTACTTACTCTAAGCAAGTGCCCAGACAAAACCCTGTTTGAAGATTAATGAGCAACTCTCAGTGACTAGGCTACTTTATAGAAGTAATTATTTCTACATAATTAATTTAATGGTACATACATACAAAAATCACAATGTCAAGGTTTCTTAAGAGAATGCCCTTTCATCTGGTCATGGTTGTATAAGATTCTGTTTCTGTTCAAATCTTGTCTTGCCCCTCTTACCTGTATAGTCGTTGGCACAGCTGGAGTTCGGTTGTTCATCGTTCAGGCGATCGTGGGTGGAGAACCTGATGGCAGTGCTGTTTCCCACCATATGAGGCAGGCCACTGTCTGTCAGCCTGAGGTGGATTGTGTAGTCAGAGCTGGCATCTTCCATCATCAAGTGGTACTCCACCACATGCCTCCCCTGCTTAAAGTCCTCTGCCTGGATCCGCAGTACGGTGTTATTCTGTCGAGTTATGGCGTGTATCTTCTCCAAGCCGAGCCAGAACTCTCCTGCGAGAGACACCAGCACACTGGTTGGCTCTTTAAATCACTTCTCACACATATCCGTTTTTTTATGGGTTCACCTTAAACTTCTGTCATTGACATTGATTGGGCCTAATGACATTACATATGACATGACGATGTATTCATATCTACATTAAATGACTTTCTTTTCAGACACAAGATGCTGTTCATGTGTTCATGACAGCACATCAGGTTAGCACTAGCACAGAAGTAAGTTCAAAGGTTAGAGAAGCCTGGCAGGGAGGATAGAATGCTGTCTCACTGCAAACACATCCGCTAGGTATTTGAACCGGAAGCATCTTCAAGAGGCTGTGAGTGACAGTTTGCTGTCACAACAGGCTACACTGCTGTAGCAGTGTTGATTTTGGAAGCCAGTCATTGATCTTCAAGCATGCCATGTCATCACCCTGGGGAATGTGCAGCTTAATGTTCCTAGCTTTGATCAATTTACAAGACACACAACTACTATGTGCACAGTCAACTCACCTTTGAAGTTGCCAAACCCCTCTTCATAATTTCTCCAGGCTTGGTCAAAGTCCACAGAGCCGTCCTGTCTCCGCTGAATGACTGTTGCGGCCCCATCTGCAGGGGAAAATGAGCACACAATTACCATTAACACTTTCATTCAGCTGAAGTAAAACATACAAAGTGTGTTTGGGCAGAATAATTAAGAAACATCATACCCAAAATTCATGACTAAGACTACATAGTTCTCATTTGATTTCGTAGGGTTCCAATGGTGGTGTTGCCTGCTAAAAACGCCTGAAACGTTTCCCTCTGTATTGTAATATGAGCATCGAATCTTACAACATATAGCATCTTAACATTGCAATAATTTCAAAACAAAGAGGCCATCTCTTTGTGTCTTACCAGCTGTCATTTCACAGTACACAAGGAAGGGCAGGGACTGATTGGGCTTGATGGGGTACAGGCCACTGTTTCTCTGACCTCTTGCATACACATCACCGCAGTGAGCTGGGAGATCTGTAACATGTAACATGACCAAACAAAAAACAGTCAAAGCTTGTTTTTTTCCACTGAAACTGGCCTCTACATATCAGTATGTTGAGTATGCCGGTGACACTGACAAAGACATGGGTTTTGTCCTCAAGAGGCACAATGTAGTACTGCGTGTGATAACGTCTAATAAATATAAATCATAACGTTTGCTAGTAATACTTTGCTAAATTTAAGCATGTTCATGTATTGACAGCACCAAACAATAAAAACCTGAGTTCCTGCATGTCAAAAACCTTAAACAACACAATCACGCATACCGTCCAAGAGAGAGGCGTTGTTGGTGGAGTTGTCCGCCAAGTACCCTGACACGCTGTGATTCTCCATGTTCCAGACCCATCTGAAAGTCTCCTGAAGGGTGCTGTCAGTGATCTAGTGGGGAGGCAAGGACCACAACTGTTATTCCTTGTGATATCTGAGCTTATGTGACACAGCATGAAGCAACATAAACACACTGGTGATCATGATCATTTCAAAGCTCAGGACAGCATCAAAAGGCATGTGTCTACTTTAGATCTAATCATTCAAGTAAGATATCAAGACCTTATTTCTTCATAATCTTGTGTGGCTGCATTGTTTAATAATGACGACGTTAGAAAAAAGACTGTACCTTCATCTCCAGGCTCTTGATCTGGGTTCTTTGGAAGTTGAGCTGTTCGCTTTGTTCCCTCACAGCTTTCAGGAGGTCTGTGATGCTTTTCTCCTGGGTGTGAATCACCTCCTGCAAGGGGACGCATCACAGCTCATTGCCTACCAGAACTGACTTCTCACTTCTCGAACATTCACTTCACTGTATTTGTTTCTATTCTAAGAGGTGAGACCCAGAAGTCCTTCGCTTGCAGTTATCTTCCTTTGGAAATAGAAAAGTTACCCCCCCCCCCCCTCCACACACACACACACTTTTGCACTTTATCAGTTTGCTATTTAAACAAATTCAGGCTGACAGGCTAAAGGTAAGACTGACAAACCCACAGCGCCGTTTAGGAGGTTTTACCTTGAGACCGTTGATCTCCGTGAGCTGGTCAGAGGAGAGCATGCCCTGGGACAAGCCACTCATTTTTTCCTCCAAGTTGCCCACCTGGCTCTGCAGATGGCTTCTCTCCCGTATGATGTCTTCCACCTTGGAGTTGATCTGCTGGGACAGAGTCTTGATCTCGTCATTGTTGGCCTTGAGGACGACGGTGGTCTTCTTCAGCTCCTCTTCCTCCTCCTTGATCTCGCTGGCCAGGGTGGCGAGCTGGTAGAACGAGCGGTCAAATACGTTGAGCTTCTGGAAGATGTCGTTAATCTGGCCCTTGGTCTTCGTCACAAAGTCCTTCAGACTGTGGCCGAGCTGGAGAAGTCCGTTGGCCAGGAGACGGACGTCATCCAGGGGGGCGAAGACGGAGCGGGTCTCTGCTTCCTTGCCACTGGCGGCAGGGAAGCCCTGAGCGACAGCCACGAGCACTAGCAGGACCAGCAGCTTCATCATTTCTGTTGTTTCTGCAGTCCTTTCTCGGCCAGTCCGTGTCTCCTCGATCTCCTCTGGAAGAAAGACGGCCCAAGTCAGTGGCAGGTCTGCTTATATACCTGCGTCCAGAAGGAGGGTTGATTATTAAGCAACGCTCAGTTTGAACTTTAGTAGCCCATACATTCCCTGCTTGGTTTCCAATGTGCAAACAACATGTCCATGAACCAATACCAACCTACCCCCTGACCCTTATCTCCTTAGATGAAATGCAGCCTGTTGTGAACAGCTGCTGCAATGGAGCTGTTCAATGACTCCTCTGCTCTTAACTCCATATTACCTTGGGGGATTTTACACACCGAACACCAAACTTGCAAGTAACATGGCAAATTAAATAACATTAGTGACACTGTGTCAGTCAGACATTTTGAGGCATATTTACATGACAGGTAGATATTTACACATCAGTTGTCATGGAAATCAGCAGAGGCATCTGTAGTCTGATTGGTTATGTTAAGGTGAAGGTCCGGTTTACTTAGAGTCAAGCTTCTTGTCTGTCGTGTAGAAAGAGTGCGATCTGTTTAAATGGGCCATGTTTATGTTCCTGAGTGCACCCCAAAGGGTCAAAGATTATGGAAAATATTTTCATGTCTTAGAAGATGCGAGGTGCACTATCCTTACCAGTGGTGGGTAGTAACGCGTTACAAGGAACGCAAATGAGTAAAAAAGTACATTTTTCGGGTAACGAGTACTTTTTGCGTTCCTTTATAAAGTCTGCACTTTTACTCTTACTCGAGTAAATATTTGAACTAGAATTCTACTCTTTACTCAGTTACATTTCCATTGTGCTTTCATTAAAATGAGTATTGTGATAAAAGTACACATATCTTTATTTACTGGAATACAAGCATACACGGCAACCAGAGAGGGTAAAAACGGAGAGGTCAGTTAGCTATGCGTTATCGACGCGCCCTCCACAGGTTGCAACATTGTTATAGCCGCGCAGGAGACAACTTCAGGTCGCATTTGTTTTATCTGTACTGCAGCTAGTCCTGGAGATGTTACATCCTTTACCATTTTACAAACTCACATCCTATGCACAAGGCGCAGTGCAAACTCTTGCACATAAAACCAAAGAGTATAGAGGTACTTCTATACACTTTGATAAAACTCTATACTGCTAAGACCTTTCCATTTAACGTTAGGCTACATTGGCTGGCTGCAGTAGTCACGTTAAAATGTTAGCAGCTAGCGTAACGACTAGATGGCTACCGTTAAAGTTAGCAGTTTGTTTGACTGACTGACATAGTTGCCAGCTATGAGATTTGTTATGAAAAAAAAAATACATCTTACATGTACAATGAAGCAACTTGTGAAGAAATATTTCAAGAGTGCATTTCTTTCTGACTTACTCACGTTATGTTTTTCATTGATCCAAACACTCCAACACAAAAAAGTAACTTGTAATTTGAGTAACTTTTAAACAGAGTACTTTTTTACTCTTACTTGAGTAAGTTTTCCTATTGGAATATTTACTTTTACTCAAGTCGATTTTGAAGGAGGTAATTGTACTTTTACTTGAGTACCAATTTTCATTACCCACCACTGATACGTCATCACTTTTTGATGGGGTCTAAAAGGCACCTAGACAAAAACATTGTTTTGAAAGCCTGTTACAAAGTATATAACTGTGGTTCACACACCATCGAAACAGAATTCTTACTCTTCTTGAAAATCCTATCTTATACTGGAATAGTAAGTGGTTTGTCCATGGATTCTGGTTTCATAGGTTAATTTACCCATGAATATACCCAATTTGTTTCTGGGGTAATTCATTAAAGGTTATTGATTACTCAAATCAAATTATGACCCACTGTAGAAACATTAAATTCAAGGTAAGAGTATGTGACCTGGTGATTTATGGTAATATTATGGGAGTTTTTTAATCATTCAGTTGTTATCAACTCTTTTAACCCTTTCTGTTGACTTGACACAATACATAACAAACCCTGGTTAGTTGAATACATGTATAACTATCTTAAGGGCATGGCACACTAATCAAACAGATCTAACCATACATAGACAAATTGTTACATTCATCTGGTGTGTCATATGGAACTGTTCCGAAATCCACTCGCGCTTCATCATGATCATTCTTTGGACCTTTATCCTAACAGGCACACGGAGGAAATGCTTTCATTGCATCAGAGGTGAAGTGATCATGTTTAGATGGGATGACACGACAGGGAGAATCAATAATTGTCTCTGTTTTGATGAAGGTTTTATTTGCGTTTGAGGTACGTGGCAAGATCAGGCAAATTGGGCACATCAGCATCCTATTTGATGGTTTGTTTTCATTGAAAAGGGGATATTTGTTTCTATCTAGAAGCTTCCAAACATTTGGGCAATTATTCATTAACAATTCTACGATTTTTTGTCAGCCCTGCTGCTGGTGGAAAACAACTCTTTCAGGTCAAGCCTGTAGCAATCAAGACAATTTCTTTTAGTGAGATTAGCAATGCCCTTTAGCAATGTTACTGTTACTGGCAGCTATTGGCATTCAAAAACTGCCCCATGAGCATACAGTTTATTAAGTGTTGTGTTGTCTCATCAGCTTATATTGTCACACGTTTGAGTCCTATCACTGCACGAAAAGCAAGATTATCGGGCCCGTAAACGCTGTGATACAGCCGCGAATGATCACCATTCCTGGCTGATCGCGGACATTCCCCCGAAATATCCGTCTGCCGCATACGAACGGAAATTCCCGGGAAGGAACCTGCGAGGGGAGGGGGGCCGATGTGTTTAGCATTCTCACCTCCCGCTGACAGAGGTGCGAAATGCTCTTATTAGCATATTGACTGTCAGCAGTCTAGCCACACACACCCTGCTGCAGCCATTGGTTGAAAACGAGAAGGAATTGAATTAAAACGTCTTGTGATGAGACGGAATGAGATTCTGTCTATAGGTCAGCTTTCAACTGAAAAAACGTATCCCCTCCCATTTACAGCTATTGCCCCATAAAAACTAAATTAAAATGTACACGATAATAATTTAATTAATATTCTGTCTTTAGGGTTTTGCTCCGGGGTTATCACATTTCTTGATTTGCTCGCTGTTTTCAGAGTTCTGTCATTAGGGTTTTGATTTCGGGGGTTTCACAATTCTTGCTTTGCCTTTCATGTTCAGAGTTCGGGGATTGCAATGTACTTTCGAGGCTGTTCCACTCATATTCCGGAGCTTCCTCTCTGTAATGTTCTTGAGATTCACTTTTGGCATGTGATTATACAGAGTCGGGCTTACTCTGATATCGAGTTAGTCATTTCGCAACTTGGGACATGTTTGCCACTCGTAAATATCTAACCTGTGACTTTTCAGGTAGATTTTACGCGAGCTTCGCGAGATTTGAACCTGCGCTCTTCAGGTTAGTGGTACTTTGTACCTAATGGTGCTGTTGCTAACCGCTTAGCCACCTTTGCTGGTAATGTTCTAGCTCGTCGGTGCAACCAAGTACCTGGTTTATCATTCCTCCCTCCTCTGGGGTATTTCTCTTCTGTTACTGGAGCGTGCGAATCGGAACACCATACCATTAGCCTACATATCGACATTCATAGTGGTGTAGTTGTCCCTGGAGAAGTGGGTATACTCTTCATTTATTCATACAGCACAGGATAAACACCCTGTTTTGAGAAGTGGGTATACCCAATGCTGACTGAAAAATAAGTGGGTATACTCCGTATACCTGCGTATACACTGGACTACACCACTGGACATTCAAGGAGCAAAGATGCGACGACGTTGTGTGGTGAGAACTGATAAAAAAATCGCCTGCCTTCTGTTTTCCACGGTAGATCGCATGTTATGCTAGAAATGGCTTAGCATGGGTGGGATGGGGAAAGATAACACCTTTCCATCCAGACGCAAATTTAGCTAATCGGAATCTGTAAGTGGTTTCCAGATATAGTTGATCTCTGTTATTTGACGAAGCAGTGAGTTAGCTGTCTTTCAATGTCTCTTGTCGAATTATCTCACATGTTTATGGTGGTATGTGTTTAAACGTTTTAACTTAGGCTATGTGTAATGTTCCTAACTTATATTATTATTTCACCTTAATGTTTTTGAGATTCGTTTCTGGCATGTAATTATACAGAGTCAGGCTTACTCTGATAACAGTCATTAAGAGTCGTTAACAGTCGTTAAGCAACTTGGGCCATGGTTGCCACTAGTGGGGATCGAACCTGTGACTTTCAGGTTTTTTAAATCAGTGAAGCAGTGACGGGGTGCCTCCCCTGGCGGGGGGGGGGGGGGGGGGTTGTTGTGTTCAATCCAGGTCAATTCAATTAACATAACAAAACCTAGGCCTGGCCAAGGGGAAGGGGTGGGGGGGCTTTCACACCAATGTGGGCTTCTACGGCAATACACAGGGTCGGAGACTGTCGTAAATCCCACATTTCATGCAGTGTATGCTGCTAACACTTTTGCACATGGTTAAAGGGGCATAGCAGAGAGATGAAAAGGTTCTAAGTTCTAACCTGACGTATTAACTTCAATAGCTTAATTTATTAATTTCATTTATTAGGTTTCCTCTGGTAGGAGGTAACCTATTGTTTCTGTTAGTATTATTTGAATTCTTGTACCATGGGAGTCAATGGCAGCCCCTAGAACCATATGGTAACTTTTTGTGAAATTTGGCACACTCATTAAGGACAGTCCCTTCTTCATTCACACCAATTTTCATGGCTCTCATTAGACCATTCTAGGGCCACCAACAGGTCAAAGTTGGACTTTTGTAACACACGCAACTTTTGAACCGTATGACCGATTTTCAAAAATGAGGTACCATTGGATTCCCTGGATCAAGACGAATTAAACCCACCCCATGGCGTCAATTTCCGGTTATAAAGATTTCCCGCTATTTCCGGTTTTATCAAAAACCTTTGAAAGCCTACTCCTCCTACAATTTTTGGCAAATCTTCTTCAAAATCACCAGAGATGATCTTCAGACATAGCCTCACAAAAGTTATCGAACAGAATTATGATCCTCACAACCGTTTGTTCGGTACAGCCACTCAAATTCAGCAGAAAAGCGGCCAAACAGGAAGTGAAGTCATATGTCAGCTAATCTTTAAGATATCAACACCAAACCGGTATGTCACTTGGAAGACACTACAACATGTTCCCATGTGCAAAGGCAACTTCATATCTTGTATTTAATTCGTCTTGATCCAGGGAATCCAATGGTACCTCATTTTTGAAAATCGGTCATGCGGTTCAAAAGTTGCGTGTGTTAACACAAGTCCAACTTTGACCCGTTGGTGGCGCTAGAGTGGTATAATGAGAGACATGAAACTTTGTATGAATAAAGAAGGGACTGTCCTTAATAATTGTGTCGAATTTCACAAAAAGTTACCATATGGTTTGTCCGGTACAGCCACTCAAATTCAGCAGAAAAGCAGCCAAACAGGAAGTGAAGTCATATCTCAGCTAATCTTTAAGATATCAACACCAAACCGGTATGTCACTTGGAAGACACTACAACATGTTCCCATGTGCAAAGGCAACTTCATGTCTTGAAAAATGATTGATATAAAGCAAATTGGATAAATTGTTAACGCTAAAATAATGCTTTGCACATCTGCAGGTCAAAAAGTGAAACTCTGATTCAATCACAAGTTCATATGAAGACACTTGAGAGTGTTTAGTACACAAATCTGAAAAAAAGTTGACTGTAAGATGAAAAGTAGATTTTTGGTGAATATTTGAAACATGCATGCTTGACTACTTGCTAGGGTGGTTCTCTATAGAATGTCTCTGTCTCCTCATCCGCGCGGCTCCTAAATCTCACACACACAGTCTCCCCTTAACACACGCGCAGGCTTTGTTTTACGCACACACATTCTCACAGACACACAGCTTGGTGTCACACACATACATTCTCACAGACACACAGGGTAAGCGCACACACACAACCTCCACTCAGTCTAAACTTCAGGGCAAAAGCATTGTAAATGTTGGATTTGAAATGTAATATCCCATTGGCAAGTCTGCAGCATGGATTTTTCTATACAGTGACAAATTGTCACAAAATTACATTTTTCCCTGGTTCGCAATGTTTGGAGGAGGAAACCGCCATCGCTGCTTGCAGCTAGTATATTGTAGGCTTTCTTATTATGTTAGTACCATGGGAGTCAATGGCAGCCCCTAGAACCATATGGTAACTTTTTGTGAAATTTGGCACACTCATTAAGGACAGTCCCTTCTTCATTCACACCAGGTTTCATGGCTCTCATTACACCACTCTAGCGCCACCAACAGGTCAAAGTTGGACTTTTGTAACACACGCAACTTTAGAACCGTATGACCGATTTTCAAAAATGAGGTACCATTGGATTCCCAGGATCAAGACGAATTAAACACACCCTATCGCGTCAACTTCCGGTTATATAGATTTTCCGCTATTTCCGGTTTTATCAAAAACCTTTGAAAGCCTACTCCTCCTACAATTTTTGGCAAATCTTCTTCAAAATCACCAGAGATGATCTTCAGACCTAGCCTCACAAAAGTTATCGAACAGAATTTTGATCCTCACAACCGTTTGTCCGGTAAAGCCACTCAAATTCAGCAGAAAAGGCGCCAAACAGGAAGTGAAGTCATATCTTGGCAAATCTTTGAGAAATCAACACCAAACTTGATATGTCACTGGAAGACACTACAACATGTTCCCATGTGCAAAGGCAACTTCATATCTTAAAAAATGATTTATATAAAGCAAATTGGATACATTGTTAACGCTAAAATAATGCTTTACACATCAACAGGTCAAAAAGTGATACTCTGATTCAATCACAAGTTCATGTGAAGACACTTGAGAATGTTTAGTACACAAATCTGAAAAAAAGTTGACTGTAAGATGAAAAGTGGATTTTTGGTGAATATTTGAAACATGCATGCTTGGCTAATTTCTAGGGTGATTTTCAAGAGAAGGTCTCTCTCTCTGCTACTTTGCTCCTCCGCGCCTGTCTCACACACACTCAGTCTCTGTCTTCACACACGCGCAGGCTTGATTTTACGCACACAAATTCTCACAGACACACAGCTTGGTGTGTATACATTCTCACAGACACACAGGGTAATCGCACACACACAACCTCCACTCAGTCTAAACCTCAAGGCAAAAGCATTGTAAATGTTGGATATGAAATTTAATATCCCATTGGCAAGTCTGCAGCATGGATTTTTCTATACAGTGACAAATTGTCACAAAATTACATTTTTTCCTGGTTCGCAATGTTTGGAGGAGGAAACCGCCATCGCTGCTTGCAGCTATATTTCATTTATTTATATTGTTTGTATTCAGAACATTTTCAGACCCCTTCAGTTTTTTCACAATCTGATGAAACTAAGATTGAACCATCTGGCCTCAATTATAAGCGTGATGTCTGGAGGAAACCAGGCCAACCAGGTCATCATCACCTGCCCAATACCATCCCAACAGTGAAGTGTGGCAGTGGCAGCATCATGTTGTTGGGGTGCGTTTTACGGGCAGGACTGGGGTACTGGTCAGGATTGAGGGAAAGCTGAGTAAAGGGTCTGAAGACGTATGTCAATGTGACATTTCAGTTATTCCTTTTTAATACATTTGCAAAAAAAAAATGCATTATTCATCAATATTCAAAACGTCATTATGGGGTATTAAATGTAGATTGATGAGGGGAAAATAATTAAAATGATTTTATCATGAGGCGAAGGGGTTTGAATTCTCTCTGAATGCACTGTGTAGTGCCTTTAAAATGCCTAGAGCACTTTATAGAGGCCTGAACCCCCTAGAGCAAGCTTTTCACAGTTAAAGGATGTTTTTTTTCCACAATGCGATTGTGGGATACACAGTTCTTTGTATAACATCACTCCTACACTAAGATACTGTTTTTTTCTTCTTCTATGTAACCTACAACCTCCCATAATGCATTTGTGATTTGCAATAATTTACTTAAACAAAAGTGTCAATATCACACCGATTTCTAACAGTGTAAATACCAAATACCCACTCAAGGTCACTGGGACCTCTACACCCTGTTAAGCACTGAGAGCCGGTTGTTAAATGTTAACTAGTGGGGTCTAGTCCGGCCACAGCAAACACTGACCTTGGCTCTGATCTCAGGCTAACTTCAAGGCCCAGGGAGAGGGGACAGTGAGGGGTGCACTGTGAGGGATGCCACAGGAAAGGGCATCGCCTACACTGCTATCGGATTTGATCAAATGTGTCCACTGTCCAGTGTTGACATACTCGGTCAAAACATGAGGCTACGCATTACAGTTAGACTAACTAACCGAATTGAATATTTGTTGGCTCTAATATGGTTGACACCTAGTTTATGATCATCCAAAGCTCTAGCCAGTCAGATGTTTTTAAGTGTGCCAGCTGTCAACTGACTTGTCTGTAGCGTTGCATGGTTTGACTGTTTGTTTGCAGTGCAATCGGTAGATACATGTATTTAAACAATACAAGCCTGTGGGACAGCGATGTGATGGGTCATTGCACTAGGCTAATTTCTGGAGATCCAGCATGTCTGACATCTTCCAAAAAGGCCCATTATATATTGCAAATATATCAAAATCATAACAAAATGCCACAGTAGCTAGCTAACAAGGTACAGCTTAGCTAGCTAGTAAACCGACTAGATAACTGCTGTCAGAAGTTAAATTACATTTCATTGCTAACTTGTAGCCCTATATCATCACAACGGTCACTCTCTGAAATAAATGCGAGAAAGTTCGATATCCATAATCAAACGAGACAAGAAGGATGCTTCTATTGTAAACTCACCAACTGCAGAGTCTGACCGGTAGGACTTTTCTTAAAGACTGTGTACAAAGTTGCCAGGCGTATCTGTAGAGGTTATATTGGTCAATTTCTTTATCCTGTTGCCGAAGTTATAGACGTGCTAAATTTCACAAAATGTCAACTAGTGCCTGTTTGTCTTTGAAGTTTGCGAACGTTCAAGCAAGAACGTTACAAATACGTTGATGATGTGTCGGTCGCGAACGATCCGGCTCAAAGAGCCGGCTCTTTGAAGTGAACGATTGGAACCGGCTCTACGATGGGAGCCGTTTTAAGATCCTATTTGGGAGCCGGTTTTTTTTCTTCAGTTTTTCGCTCTCTCCGCCTCCCTGTCGCTGTGCTTGTGCTCTGCTTTAAGTTCTTTTTCTCCTGCGGTGCCTCGCTGTCTCTATAACGCAAAATTTACTCAGTGCACAGTTCATGCTTGCGCGTGTTGTCATGAGCCTGCCATTTGCTTGGCAGATAGAAAGCTGTTTCCCTAACAGAAAGTCTGAAGCTTGAAGTTATTTTAAAACCTTTGCTTGGGTAGCACTGTTAAACTGAGCAGACATGCAGACTAGTAATCTCATCACGTAACATTCTTTTTTTAAAACAATCACATAGTATTGCATGTTTTACTGTGGTAGAAAATACGTTAGCTTAATGCTAACGTATATGGGAAATCCTATAGAGACCGCGCTAGGTATTAGCATCAATTAATTCACGTTAATGTTTTTGTATGAGCCTGGCATTTGTTCTGCAGATAGATAACAGGTTCCCTAACAGAAAGTCTGAAGCTTGAATTTCTTTTCAAACCTTTACTTGGGAAGCACTGTAAAATTGAGTAGACATGCAGAATATTTTAGTAACCTCATCTCGTAACATTCGTTGATAGTAGAATGCAGGCTGCGAGGCTCGCGTAAGACCTTACGTAAAAAATGACGCAAGTGTAGAAAAAGGCATAGATATCTATAATAAAGGCTAGATATCCTGCCTGCGTTTGTGGCCGACGGAGTCGAATGTCCGCACATTTCGGCCATTTTGAGGACAGTATCGCTCACTCCCCTTAACATTGTGTTGGTAGTGGACTTTTTAAATAACCAGAACTTGCTCAATTTTCAACCGATTTTCAAACAGGTTGGTTTGTTATAAACGTAAGATATTTCTTATGGCACTACATACTTATGAAGAATTATAAACATGGGTTTTCATATGAAAATAACATTGACAGGTCTCTGACAGGTCTCGTTTCAAGGGAGTGTTCAGTAGAGCAGGTTGCACAAAATGCTGGCATCTTCATTGGCAATAGTCAGCAATTTCCTGTCGAAATCATAATGTAAGATGTTTAACAAACCAACCCGATTGGAAATCATGTGCAACTTCAGTTTTATTATGTGCAACTTAAGTTATATTGAAAAGAAAGAACAATTACTCGCCAATTGATGTAAAATGACTGATACACAATAGCCGTGATACACAATTAAGCTGCACATTTCAACATGTTCAAGCATCCATAATTATTACCAAGGTAATGACGATTGTAAATCAAGTCATATGTAAATCCGTCAAAATTTCCGCGAGATAAGAGTGTAAACGATTGTGAAGATCACTGACGTTACCTAACGTACCACTGATCCCTACCGGAAGCATACTGTCCTCAAAATGGCCTCCTGTGCGGACATTCAAGAGTCCGCCATAATCCATCTAGCCTTTATCTAAGATATCTATGGAAAAAGGGGCCGACGCACGCAAGACGTGAAAAGTCGCGCAAGGGACAATTGAATAGGCCTGTGTGATAATGAGTGGTGACAGAAAACGGAGCAAAATCTGGACTCATTTTAATGCTACGTCAGACTCGTAGATTGCCTACTTTTTTGTATTGTGGTGGGTGTTTGTATTTATATTTAACTGTTAAATTCAAGTTATTTTTTTGGAAGTGGTGCTATTTTGTGATAATTTAATTGGCTATAATAAAGGTTTTATTCATAAAGCATTGTAATGCTGCATTTTTACTCATAAGTGCTTAACAATGTCAGTAATGAAACAAAATGTTATAAAATTAGGTTTAAGCTATTAATTAATTAATAATGTAAAACATGTGTATGGGGAGCCGTTTGGGAGCCGAAAGAGCCGGCTCTCCACAGTAAGAAGAGCCATTAGAGCCGCATCTCGCAAAGGAGCCGAAAATCCCATCACCAGTTGATTGATGCAGCAGCCTAGCCACCTTTGCCCTTACACAATATGTCGGACCCATGATTGAAGAAAGTATGAAGCACATTGAATGGTTGTATCATAAGAAACTATATAGCAGGAAAGCAGTTTTGATTATTGACATGTGTTATATTGTGTGTTTTATTGTTCGGGGATTTTTATTTTATTGTCTGGACACTTTTTAGTCCCGATTGGGTTATATACACAGTAGGCTAGCCTATACAAATTGTGGCCAGGCCTACCTGTTACAATAATATTAATCAGACAACAAATTCAGCTTTTCTAGTTGAAAGGTTATTTGTATCTCGTGATTGTGTGCATGCGTGTGTATTGAGGGTTTTGCAAGGAGCGTGAAACACTGAGCAAGGAGTGTAATCTGGCGGTCACCCCAAGCTTAAAGTCTCTTAGGCTACTAAAGAAAAACGCTACACTTAAAATATAAAATTATGTACCATTTCATCTAATTGGATAATGTAAGTGTTTAGTATTGCTTAATTTGGATATGTTTGCTATCAGATAGTATCCGAGGTGCATACATTTCAGTAAAAAACTATTTTTATATGTTTTTATATCTCAATGGTTCCGTTCCCACTATGCACGGTGTAGTTCTATGGTCAGGGACTGAACTAAAGTTATTTTTTCTTGTTTTTTTTGACTGAACTAAAGTCCTTGGCCCCGTTTGGATTGTCTCTTTTGCTTAAGACAGGGGTCTCAAACTCAAATGACCCTGGCGCCAATGAGTGTCCAGTCTGGTCATGGGGGGGGGGGCAGATTTTACGGTTAACGTTGGGGTGGCCCATTTAAATCATTTGAACTTCTTCTTTTTTTTTTAATCAATCGAACTTGGCGGGCCGGATGAAATCGCTTGGGGTACAGGAATTGGTCCCCGGGCCTGAGTTTGAGACCTCTGGCTTAAGAGGTTTCCGTACCACGTGAAATAACCCGGAAGTATCTAAGTGGCAGCTATGATAAGAGTTGGTCGAAATCTCTGAATGTTAAGGAAAAGTGCTTTAGTAATTCTATTCCTTTTGTATCTCATTTAGCATAGGGAACATTGGGCCATCCATAGGGAAGTAAAAGGAGACAGTAGGCTACCACCCCACAATCACTTGCAGCTGCAGACCCGGCGCTATGGGCGGGCCTTGGGGTGCCGGGCCCGCCCTGGGACTCGGTTGGGCCCGCCCTTGACGAACGAGCCTGTCAGTCACTTAATACAAGTTCAAAATAAAAATGCAAATAATCGCTGACTTTCACAATTGACCGTTCGCGTAACTCCTCACTAAAACGGCCCTCGTCCAATCCTACCTTAGCAACCGCTTCTAAGAGAGTAGGGTCGAACAACTTTGAGGTCTGAGCAGCACGGTTAAACAGTGCCTACGGGACTTCTAGATCTGTCACAAGGTACCAGGGAGGCGAGGAAAGGTGCCGGCTGTGGATTTAACAGTGTGGGAGACCCCACTCAGTTTAGATAGTTATCATACCTAGCATGGGGAGCATTGGGCCATCCATAGGGAAGGAAAAGGAGACAGTAGGCTACCACCCCACAATCACTTGCAGCTGTAACAACAACCTAGTCAACAACTGATCACTTCAATAACCTCCGCCTTTGCATAATTAGTAGCCTAGTGTATGTGCAGTTGGATTTTCTTAGCACCGCGGTTGTCTTTTCCTAAGAACTTGTGAATTCTACTTCACATCTTTCCTTGACCTAATGACATTTTACAAGGAAAAGTGGTTAGTAAAGGACGACAGGACGAACTATCAATATTTGGCTGAGATTGCAGTCTGGAAACCCTTCTAGCCATAGACATATAAATGTATATTCAAACATATATTCATTCATGTCTATGCTTCTAGCAACATGAAGGCTGGTCCAATGGTTTCAAAATTAACCTGAAATCTACACCCATGCAACAACTGGAGACTGTCCCCAGTCAGCGTGGCCAGGCCGATACATTCATAAAGTCAATTTGGGTGTGGTTGGGCCAGGGAGGAACACCCAGAATGTAAAACTTAAGAAAAGCCTTCAGATATTGTAAACTTTTTGGCGGCCACAACATTGCCAAAAAGGCATCATGTAGCAGGCACATTAATAGGCTTTAATCAGCTGAGGGTGATGTTTGTTTTGTCTGTTTGCAGGCCTTTTAGGGAGTTAGCTTGCTAGTTTTAGACCAAAACTCCATAGTGCTACTTGAATGACCTGTCTAAACTACATTTGGTTGGATCTGATTTACGTGCCAAAACATTTATTTAATCAGTCAAGCTTTTTTAGGGTCTCTGTTGGCCTTGGTCACATTGCCAAATTGAACTCATAACAGGCCAAAATGGCACATGCTATGAATTTTGTCCTGTCAGCTCTGTCCAACATACAGGGTTACGAAGCATTGAAGACTCCCTCATTTTAGTTACAGCACAGACTCACACACATTTTAGTAACTGTAATGGCTTTTGGGTGTCAATATTGAGGGCCTTTAATTGGTATATTATAACACAGGGACAATTTTACCCTCCTGATCCAATTGGTCCCATGTAAATCAATTCTCAAGGTACAGAAGTTCATTTGAAGGTTCTCTTCAGGTCTTTGTCCTTCAGTTCACATGGAGACCCAGGAGACATTTTAGTGGAGGCACTGTGCCAGAATCCATTTCAAAGTGCGTTTGTGTATCCATGACCTCAGCAATCCACCAACTTTGAATTATGTAATATCAATTAAAGTAAGTGATTTCAAAATGATAGCATGGCACACAGTTACACTCTCCCTGACACCCCTTATAAGTTTCTACATAAACACCATAATCAGTTGCTAAGGTGAATGTGTTATGCTAGCCATTAACAATTCATATCATTACTCTTATACTTTAATACATGCATCAAACCATTTGATATACTCTACTTATCAGGTCAGTCTTCTCATTCATCTGTCTCCAGAATTTGAGTTAAGAATCATTATTCATGTTTCGTATGTTTTCATAACTACAGGCACAACTGGATTTGTTTTGACTGAAATATTTTTAGTGTCTTCAGTTTGCTGACCTTGCATTTGTAACAGAGCAGCTGTAGGTATTCATTCAGTGAGGAAGTCGGCTGCACAGAAGTCTTGTGATCATGGTGATTTTTGGCAAATAGATACAACCACGTCCCTCTGTGTGCAGTTGTAAAAAAGCACACCACACTATGAGTAGCACTGTGTAGTTTCACTGAGTGTGAAACAGCAGGATGTTAATCCGTAGTTACATAAAGATGGCTCACACACAAACACTATTTACTTGTTATGCAGCGCAACATTTTTTTTCGTGTTTTACTGAGAACTGTGAAACTTCTCTGATCCCATGGGGAGCAATACATTTTCAGGCATTTCACAATTTTTCTATTTCCATTCAAAACCACAATAAACAAATACTTGCGGTTTTACCACGACAAAAACACCCATTTTAAGGATTTATTATTATATGACCATTACCAGCCTCAACACTCTAACCATCAAACATTAATTCAGTAATAACACATATAATTAGCAGATTTGTTTTGCACATAAAAGGCCGCCCTGAGTTGTCCCCAAGAACAATGAAATCAAATATAAGAAAATAACCGCATAGGGACATTTTCCATGGATTCATCAGAATAAAGCCAGCAAACAGTGTTTGCCCAACCAGGGCGATGACCTCCATCGAAGCTGCGAACACGATGAGAAACGGGGTGGGGCACTGCGTGTGTGGGACAGTGATGGCCCTGGATGAAGGGATGATTGCGGCCCAAGAGAGGGGAGAGTGGAAAGGAGATACCCCAAGCATGAGTGGCATGTCCCTTGGGACTCGAACAGTCTAAATCCCCAAACCCCCTCTGGTATTCTGTTGATTACAGAGGACAGTCAAGGCCCCCGCATAACACTGGATAGAGTTACAGTTCAGTGTGTGTGTCGAGCGTGGTATGTGCACACACATGCGTGTGTGTGTGACAGGGTTCATGAAAGCCTTTTTGAAAGTTTGGTCCTCTCCCCTGTTGATGCCCTCAGCCACTAGCCATGTTATGGGAACTGTCCCTCAAGCAAAGCCACTAAGTAGCTCCTGCCCCTCCCAACTGCTTTGTCTGACCACACCCTCTGGCTCTCATTGGACAATGGCTGAGGACAATCCTTTGTGCAGCGACGCCCACTGTCTGTTATTGGGCAGAAGACGGAGAGGGGAGGCATAGCTGCCAGCACCTACCCTCCCTTATTGTCAGCACACAGTAACACTGCTTTATTTTCCAGAAGAATCTTAACTTGCACTTTCTTGAGCAGCGGCTGCCTCCCACTCCAACTGCTGTCAAACTGTTGTCCCTGTCTGAGAGTGAGCCACAGAGCGACAGAGAGAGGAGCCAGGGCTCTACGGGACCGCGGCCGGAGACAGGCGTATGCTAACAGGAAAGGAGGAGAAGCCATGCCAAATCTGAGGTATTTAAGGTAAGTGAGCCACATGAGAGGATACTTGGCTTTCCAGCCTCCTACCCTGGTACAGGAGAACTTTAAAGTGAGAGTGCTGTGTTCAGGGGATTCGTTTGAATGTAGATTGTTTTTGTACTGTTTCTCACTCAGATCACCTTTTTTCCATGATGCAACTTCCCCACCAGTGACTAGGCGTAAATGTTGCGTTAATGTTGTAAAGCAATATTTATGACACAATTTCGGGGTTTTGTTGGTTTTCATTTAACAAATATCATACACACATACACACACACACAACACATGCACGTGCACATGCACGTGCACACACACACACACACACACACACACACACACACACACACACACACACACACACACACACACACACACACACACACACACACACACACACACACAAATACACACACGCACTCACGCACATTCAAACATGGATGTTACCCTATTTTACTTTGTCTAACATATGGCTACTCTATGTAGACAGCGGTTAGCTGTTCCAGTCCTCAGTCCATGAAATACGCAAAAGTAGCCAGAAACAGCAACACAAGGTTTTTCCCTTATTTTTTATTTTTGCCTGTTCCACCACAGGGGATGTGGCTCTCATACTGTATTCTGTCAAGAGCAGTGCAGCCAAATGTTGCCGTAGTAACGTGAAACCAGCAACATACCTTGGCACATAACAACACGGCTTCACATACAGCATGTCATGTTACTGGTACACATGCAAGGCCTATTGCCCTTGGCACATCGCCTAGATAATTGTCAAGTTTTGCAGTCCACGAACAAGGGAAAAAAAGCAGGTAAAGAGCCGAGGGGTTGGAAAACAGAAAGAGAGAGGAGGCAGTGTGGGGGGGGGAGAGGGAGAGGGAAAACCTGTGCTTAGTGGCTCTGAAGGAGGGATGAAGAGACACAAGAGAGATGAAAGGGTTGATATAAGGTTCGCAGCTTACAGAGAAGCTATGGTCATGCAATGGTGAAACTGACCAGAGACGCGTCTCAGAGAGAGAGAGACAGAGCAGAGAGAGAGACGCGTCTCAGATAGAGAGAGAGACAGAGCAGAGAGAGAGAGACGCGTCTCAGATATAGAGAGAGAGAAAGAGCAGAGAGAGACACGTCTCAGACAGAGAGAGACAGAGCAGAGAGAGAGATAGAGCATAGAGAGAGAGAGAGAGAGAGAGCAAAGAGAAAGAGAGAGAGAGAGAGAGAGAGAAAAAAAGAGAGCAGGCAGCATGGAAAACAGGGCCTGTCCCTGCCCCTCTCCTTCCATTTCAAACACAGACCATCGGACAAGCTGGGATTATAGTGAATGAGAAAGAGGGAAGGAGAGAGAGAGAGAGAGAGAGAGAGAGAGAGAGAGGTTGGCAGCTGTCCTTAAACCAACTCCAAATTGAGGAGCAGGAATGGATTTGTATTCTGGAAAAACCGCTCGGTCAACAGGGCCAAGCAGGAAGAATAAAATACCTCTCTCTCACTATAAAGCCAACAGTGTATTTGTGTGCGTGTGTGACTCTATGTACGTCTCTCTGCGTATGAGATCGATATAAATATTATGGCTGTGCTATACGCTGAATCACTCACAGCCTGCTGAGTTCAGCGCCACAGGCATTAAGATGATCTCTTCATGTAACTTAACATGGTTATACTTTTCACAATACTTGTGGTAACATCTTAACAGAGCGGTTTGTGCCAATTCTGGCATCAAATGTTCCATGGCCCCTCTTCTTGCTCTTCTTCCTCCTAACCCTCTTACTTTCCATTTCTCACTCCTTCTCTCCTTCCTTCTCTTTTTACACTTCCCTCTCCCTCACTTCCTCACTTTTTTTTCTCTTTCCCCCTCTCCTGCAAGCTCAAGCTTAAATGAGCCATTCTTTCCCAGAGGTTGCACTGTTTTTAAAGTTTATTTCTGAGGGAGGCAGCAGTTTACCAAATTGTCATGAGTTCAAATTCAATTTGTGGTGGACAAAAGAATGCAATGGAAAGAAATGTATTTAATGAGAGTCATTTTTTTTTCTCTTAAAGGGTGCAGCAAGTATAGTTGCACGAGAAGGGCTATAATTATGAGAGGACAGAAGTGAGGACTGTGTTAGAGGGACTGAGCAGAGCACTACCTAAACATCCTCCTCACCCCATTGGCTAGCAGGGGTGAGTGGCCGCAGCCAAAAGAAGGGATCTTTTCCTTCTATTGTCTCTGGACGGTCTGGACCGGACGCTGCTATTTTAATATTTCTCTATTTACCAGACCCTTTTATCCAAAGCCACACACACTCACACGTCACAGTGGAAGTATAGAGCTCCGTCTGTGTGTGACCCTCATGGGAAAATGTCAGCTGGCTATGGGGGAAAGGAGGATGGTATATAAAGACTACATAACATATTAATAACAACTACTGAAGGAAAAGAACATAAATGGCCACAAGTACCCATTTGATGTTTGAGTTTTGAAATGCTAGACATCAAGTAAAGTGATCCCGCTTCTGATCTATACTGAGGGGGAAGAAAGGCACTTTGTCTCACGCTGGTGCAGACCAACTAGCTGACTGTTGTGTATCCAGTTTTCACAGTCATTCATCTTTTTGATTTTATTTTTCTCACATGCCAGCTTTATGTAATGTTTAAAAACCACAGATGTTTTTTTAAGGAAAATCAGGAAAAGCACAGCTACGCTGCTACCCCCTTGGAACCAAGAAATGTGTGTATCTAACGTCTCTTTGGAAGTGTGTGTGTGTTGACGTATGGGTATGAGTTATAAGGATCCTCTTATGTCAGAAAGAAAAAATGCTTGAAGTCCACACAGGGCTTAAGGACGGAAACGATACAATACGTCCCCTCAACACTTCAGGATGAACTGGACACTCTGTTTTGACTTACATTTCCACCAGGCGGTCACTGCTTCCCATTTCTCAGAAGGTGAAAAATGACTGTAACAACAGAACGTTCTGGGTTTATGGCACAGCAGGCTCTGTGTGCTTCTACTGACACAGCAGACTGAGCCGCACGGATCTGATTCTACTCACCTCTCAGGCACCCAAAAAAAATACTCATGTGGAGCACTCTAAATGATAGCTATCAGTCTGGTAGCTGAGGAACAGAGAGAGACAGAGAGAGAGAGAGAGAGAGAGAGAGAGAGAGAGAGAAAGAGTGGGATAACAGACATACCAGATAGACTTTGACTGTAGGATTGAGGGAAAAGTATAACCTTATGTCTGAGAGAAAATATGTATCCTATGATGTATATAATATGCTATGTTGGTATGTGAATTTTGGGGTTGTGTCGTGTGTATGTGCATGTGGGTGTTGGTGTGACAGACAGAGACAGAGAGTGTCCAGTTGCTTTTTCTGTTTGTCTGTTTATTGCATAGCTGACATTGTTTTGATTGTGGCTGTCTCTGTGGTGCCTCTGCTGCAGCCTGTGGTCAGAGATAGAGAAGGGAGGCAGAGTTACAGTTACACAGAAACAGATACATTGAGATAAAGAATAGAGAAATAGAGAAAAGAGAGAATAGTATGTGAGAAAAAGGAGAGGGGGAGAAAGGGCGGGTCTCCGGGCTTGTTATGACAACATGTTGTGCAACGTGAAATGAGAAAAACAGCAGTTGATTTCAATCTGATTATTTTCAGGCTTTAAGTACCCTTTAAGGAGCGACTTCTGCAAATGATGGAAAAACAGCCAGGTACATTTTACCATCTGTGTGTTAACTTATTTAAAAACGATTTACTTTGAATTAAAACGTCATTGATGATCCTGTGCAAAAATGAGCCCAGAGCCTTGATGTTGTACCACTGACTGACAACGTATTGTTTCTGCCTGTTAGTAAATGGCATGTCTTCAAACATGAACGGAAATTCGAAAAGACCGCCATCCTACTCCGTGGAGACACCATATGGCTTTCACCTGGACCTGGACTTCCTCAAGTACGTGGATGACATTGAAAAGGGGAACACCCTCAAGCGAGTGCCGAGGAGGAGCAGGCCCTCCAGCGCCAACCCCCTGGCCCACAATCACAGCCTCCCCGGCCATGGGCGTGTTCACGGACCCTCTCAATGGAGGTCCATTGGTTCCCTGTGGCCCAAGTCTCGGCCCACGGACGCCCAGCACATGTGTGACAGAGGCTTGGCCGACTATCCCAGACATCCAGGCACCCCTTACAGGTCCCTGACCAGTGCTCAGCTGGAGGAGAGCATCCGGGCCTTTGATGAGCAGCCACTGGGGCTTTACGTGAGGCCCAATCTGCTGCGGGCCTCCAGCCTGCCGGCAACCGTCCTGCTGCAAAGGCGCTCGGAGTCCAACGATGATCCGACCAGTCCCAGGAGCTCCAGGGACCACCTGCTGCAGGAGGAGAACGGCTTCTCTGAGGACGTGTTCAGCGACTCGAGCAAGCCGGCCGGCGGCGGCGCGGCTCTGGTGGGGACCCTGCAGCGCCTCACTGTGGCACTGCGGCGGGTTGGCGAGCTGGAGGAGGAGATCCGGGTGATCCCTGAGCTCAAAGCCAAGATCTGCATCCTGCAGGAGGAGAGGGAGAGGCTTCTCGTGAGGATTGACTCGGATTCAGAGAAACACCAAGAAGAGACGGACTCTGGCCCGACGGCCAACGGCCGACTACAGGGTTCCGCGGATGGCGTGACCGACTGGGGCAACGGGCACAGTTCAGGACGCGGTTCTAGCACTCTGGAGGACAAGGAGGAGGACTGGATGAGCCGTGAACTCAAACGGCTGGAGGAGAAAGTCAACGCCTCGTCCGTGGAGGTGGAAAGCGAGGTCATGATGTCATCAGTCCGAGACGGCCCACTTTTGGGGGCAGGTCAGAGGGCTCCCACAGTCCTCTCTAAGGACCAAATGGAGCGCCAGTCTGTGGAGGCCCTCCAAAAGAGGCTTGCAAACCTGGAGCAGAGGCTCAGGGAGTCGGAGAGGGAGTCGCAGACGGCCAAGGCGTTTCTACGGAAACAGGTGGAGGAGGGAAGGCTGAAGGACCAGAGATTAGACAAACTCACCAGCAACAAAGACATATGGGTGAAGAGGGAGAGACCAGAGGTTCATCAAGAAGCTACCAGGGACCGAAACAGCCCATTTTCAGACATTCTGCAAGGCTTGCCCAGTAAAAGGGATGTTACTGAGAGCTCCCCAAAGGAGTGTAGGGTTGCTGAAGAGGGTGGTAGCAAACAGGAGGAGAAGGTGCCGTGGGACATTAGCCACCATGTGGGGAGAGTCCGCGAGCTCCTTCAGGAGCAGTGGGAGTGTCTGTGTACAGGTCAGCCACCAGTGAGGGGGCCAGCAGAGCACCTGCCCCCCAGAGTTACCTCCATCCAGGAGGAGCTGATGAGGCTGGTGGAGACCCTCACATCCTATGGGGCACCTGGACAGAGGAGTGGCACAGAAGGTAGGTTGATAGAATCTAAAAGGGGGGAAGGGGTTCAGATGCGGAACGGTTTAGGTCTCAGTGAGACAGACAGAGTACAGATCCAGGGGTATGTTACAGATTCAGATGATACAAAATAACAGAAGAATAGTTATATTATATAGTTATATATCGGTTCTACCAAGGTTTTCCCCTCTGGTAAAACAAACTAACTAACTAATGGGTAAGAGACATTATTTTAACTAATACTCTTAACCAATTAAATTGGTATTGGGTTGTGAATGACGTAAACTGATTCTATAGCCTTGTGTCTGCATAAATAATCAGGTAAGAGGACTGGTAACTGGGATAGAACTAGCGGATATTCTAAGTATGTGGTTTAGTGACAAACCTGGGTAAGAAGTAAACCTTCTAATAGAAGAGCCCTGTGGCTTTTTTTCTCCTAGAAAAACAAAGCCATAGGGCTCTTCTTTTCAGAGGTTTACTACTTACTCTGAGTTAACTGTCCCAGGTTTGTCACTAAACCACATACTTGGTAGACCCTCCTGATAATTTTGTTATTTGTTTCTCATTCTCAAAAGCTGAGACTTCTGCTTTGATGGAAGGGAATGGTCAGGAGGATGTGTCTGTCAGGATTACTGGAGCTAGCCACAGGTAGGTTTATGAAGACACAGTCAAACTTGGCCTAAGGCGTTAAATACAACCTTGTTTGCACCGTTTCTTTGAGGTCAAACCCTCTGTTTTCAGTTATCTGCTGTGTCACACCAAGCTACTTCAGTGAAACTGTGTGAAGCAAAATTAATTCCAATCCTTTAAATTGGACAGCTGGTCCTTATTGTGTGATGATAAGTGGTTCTATACACACTGTGTGGCGAGGTTTTTAAATTTCAATGTTTGTATTCAGCAGTAAAACAACCTTGAGCGGGCCATCTGGTTTGGAGGAGGTTGGAAACGAGGGCAGATCACACTCGCTTCAGGAGACAAAGGGGAGTGAAGCGCTAGAGAACACAAGACACCGATACACAGAGAACCCGGCTGAGAAGACAGAAGGAGAACAGAACCTTCAAGCACAACCAGAATCAAGAACCAAGTCAATAAGGTCCGCAGAGCAGCAGAAGAGGACGGCGGGACAGACCGACTCTGGTGGACACCGGGGAGGATTGAGGGATACTGAGGAATCAGGAAAGGAAGAAAGGTGACAAGATGCAGTTTGTTGGGAACAAAGACACACTTGCTTTATTGATGACAAATACTACAGTATGATACAGTCGCATAATGGTATCACAGTGGCATAGGAAATGAGTATTATGGGTATTATGGCAGTTAAATCTGATCCATGTCCATCCAATGTTTTTAGTTCATCTTTGTGTTCTCTCATCCCTTTGACAGAGTTGATGAGGCCTTCATTACTGCATGTCTTTACCTGAAGGACCACATGGATGAAATGGGGAATCTGAATGATGATATGGTAATAACTGTTTGTGTTTCATTCCTGTCGAGCAGAATGAGCACCGGCGAATGTCGGGGCAACTATCCTAATCAGCATTTAGGTCAATGCAGGTGCTGTCACATACTTCTAAAGGAATAGTCAGAAGGTTTAGATGTTCTATGTTCTAACTTGGCATAGTGATCTCTCAAGCACTTTATTGATTTGATTACAGTGTTATTTACAGGTGCTGTCTTATCTTTTAAAGTTGAAATAAACAAATGTTCTTTTATTATGTGTTTGTTTGCTTTCAAAATAAAACTAGAGGTCAAAGACAAGTGTGAGAGAGATGCAATTGAAATTAATATCTGTTGGTTGGTAGTGGATGAGACGATTACCCCCTGTGGTACTGTGTGCTGAGGTGTGCTGTGGTGTGCTGTGTGCTGAGGTGTGCTGAGGTGTTCTGTGGTGTGCTGTGGTGTGCTGTGTGCTGAGGTGTGCTGTGGTGTGCTGAGGTGTGCTGTGTGCTGAGGTGTGCTGTGGTGTGCTGAGGTGTGCTGTGGTGTGCTGTGTGCTGAGGTGTGCTGTGGTGTGCTGAGGTGTGCTGTGGTGTGCTGAGGTGTGCTGTGGTGTGCTGAGGTGTGCTGTGGTGTGCTGTGTGCTGAGGTGTGCTGTGTGGTTTTCCAGAGGCAGGCCCTGACTGTGGTGTTCCAGCACTGGTTCCATGTGGCGGCCGAGGAGGACTCGTCTGCCCACATGGTGGCACTGTACCTGGGGAGAGTCAGGGCCGCCACGCCCTCGCTTCTTGACTTCCTCGTCAACCTGGCGGATGACAACGGCAACACTGGCCTGCACTACAGCGTGTCCCACTCCAACTTCTGCATCGTCCAGACCCTGCTGAACACAGGTCAGACAGGCTGTGTGTGTGTGTGTGTGTGTGAGTTTGTACTGAATTAGGCTACAGAAGACCCTTGCTTTTAGGGATGTCCCAGAATCTTAGTACGTAATTTAGGAAAGCACAAATAATGCGATGGAAATAGATATTCTTCTTCTTCTGGAAAAAAAATATCAGTCAGCTCCATGATTGTGGTGTCTGTGCATCAACCATTATGATTCTTCATATGTATTCATATCACTGTTGATGGCCACACGATAAAAATGCCCATTCTCTTTTTAACATAAGACTTCGACTTCACTAAGTAGTCATTCAATTTACTACACATAGTTGAAAAGTGATCTCTATATTCTGTACTCGCCCCCACTGTGTCAGCGCACAGCAGGCAGCGGGCTGAGGGCTCACTGTTTCCGGCCATCACTCAGAGAGCTGCAGGAGCTAGAGAGACAGAAACCTGGTGTGGCAGCTGGATGTCTGTCATCCCCCCTCAACTATACATTAAAATGAAGCTTAGAACCTGTAGTTGCCAGCTGGATTTTAAATGTAAAAACAGTTGCTGAATGCTGTATGTATCAGACATAGGTTTTGTGGAAATGTGCCTTAACCCTATCAACACCCTACCAAGTATTTCATGGTTATTTAAATAGACAGAGACAAGTTCAAGTTCAAGCAACAAGTGATCTGTGAAGCTAGCAGTGCACTCTTCAGCAACCTCAGCACAACACATTTACACAACAATCAGTGCCATCTGGGAGCACTTTACAATCAGCTCAACTGATACAACTAACGTCGTCTGCAGATTGTTCAAGGCCATAGTAAGCAGAGGCAGGGATGTGAAAGACACAGGTACTGATACAGATGATGACGTCGGTGGTCATCTCTCTATGCTATGACAAGAGTTACATAGTATGTGTCCAGTGCCAACAGCCCATTGACAGTTTTTTCACAACTTCTGTGACAGAATAAACACCTATGCTGAGCAGACTTGATTGAAATTCCCTCTGTGTGTCCAGGTGTTTGTGACGTGGACGTGCGGAACAAGGCTGGCTTCACCGCCATCATGCTGGCCTCTCTCACTGCGACCGACTCCCCGCAGGACCTGGAGGTGCTGCGCCAGCTCCTGCAGAGAGGAGACGTCAACCTCTGCGCCGGCCAGGTCAGCTCCTCTCCACAGCAGACAAACACTGTTACACATGTCCTTGTGGAAACTACGGTAAGTCACTGGCAACTATAGGCTAGGAACACTGTGTACTTATTTTCTAGTTTTTTTTTATCAGCATAGTATTCAAAGTAGCAAGATGCCTGCTGTAACAATTATCTCCAGTAAATAACCAAAAGAAAGTCAACAGTAAGTCACAGTAATACTTTTTCAGTACTTTACAGTTTTTGAATCAGCATCAGGGGCAAAGCCTTCTGTAAAACAAAACAAAAAAACAGCAGAGTCTTACTGGCAGCTATTGGCTAGTAAGTTATTGTAATGTGTTTTAGAGTGATCTACTTTTTATCATATTAAAGTACAGAAAGGATGAAAATGACTGGAACCATTAGACCTCTCAGTGGTACTTCCTCAGTGCACTCACCTCAAGGACATGGCAGTAGTAGTGCAGAGGTGATCAATTCCAATTTTTTGGTTTACAACACAACTTATTTGTAAGTCTGAACTGTGGTTACCTCCAATGGGCCTTGAACCCTGTCAACCCTGTGCAGAAATAGCGTCGGACAGCTCACACGTCCTCTGGACAACTTTAAAAATGACCACATCCATACTCTGGTACATCATGCTAGCTTTTGTACCATCATGTCCAATGCATTTGTAATTGGCACTGGAGCTCATCAGGTGAATTTTCTTTACGCAGTCCTGCTAAGAAACAAATATTTCCTGTTTCATCAATATATGATTTCTGATTGAATAAAACCGTTGTCTGTACCCTGTCTGTAGGGATTTTTAAAAGGTACTATCCTACTATACTTTGCAGCTTTTCTTGTGCTCTTTTCGTGAACTTTTGTTAATATCTTAAGTGTGACGGTTTCTTTTCTTCCAAGTTCCTAAATGGAAATGTGAGCAGTAGAGCTTCTTTGGGATGTGAATTCTACACTCCTACATCTGTAAACACATGTCACCTGACCAGCTTCATCTCTGTACTGTGCCAAGATACATTAGGTCCTTTAAAGACATATGTGGTATTCAAAAAAACCTTCTGAACCATAAGTAGACATACAAAGCAGAGACATGGAAAAGTTCTGATTTCTGACCTGATTTATTAACTTAAATAGCTTAATTGTCATTCATTTTCCTGCTTATCAATTTCAATTCAAATCAATTGTAGTGGTCGCTATAGCCCCATTGAAAATAGACACTGTCCCAAAGCACTTTATACAGGCCTGCCCTGAACCCCATAGAGCAAGCTATTCACAGCAAAAGGTTGTGTTTTTCCACTGAACACTATTCCCGGACATTTGTTCTACTGTAACTGTTTCATTCATGTACAATTTCATGTACAAAAGTGCAGATTCCACACACACTTTGAACAGTCAAGGCTAACTCTGTGTTGAGTGTTTTGGCTAAATCGCTTTTTTTTGTAAAAAAAAAAAAATCTTTTAAACACAAAATGCTGTTTATAGTATTGAATTTTCTATGTAGTGAGTCACTATTATCACCTACTGTATACAGAAATAGAAATGTGAGTTGGTGCATGAATCTATGCCTCATTTGAACAATCTCATAATTGTTATCTTACTGTGTAGGCGTCTAGCTTAATCTGTTTAGCAGGTACCTTTATCTAAGGGTACTGAAGCAGTGTTTGGGCTACCTCACTCTTTCATTACTCAGTTTTCTCATTTTCAACATCAACTGGGCATAGGCTAAAATGTCAACAGTATGACCATGACCATGTCCACTGTGCTTGTTTATAGGATTTGTTTACTAAACATGAACCACATGCTCCATGATGGAATCAGTCAATGTTTTCAAAATGAGTACATTTTTTCATCTTAACGTTGAAACTGACAGTTTCTCTTTCTCTCTAAAGGCGGGTCAGACGGCCCTGCACCTGGCTGCCAGGCACGGGCGCCAGCTGATTGTGCCGCACCTGCTGGCCGCTGGCGCCAACACCAACGCCCAAGACATGGCTGGCAGCACGGCCCTCATGCTGACCTGTGAGCGGGGGCATCGTGATGTCGCAGCTGTCCTTCTGGAGCAGGCCGACTGCGATCTGACACTCACTGATAGGGTCAGTCCCCCTCCACCCCTCCCTCTGTCTTGCATGGAGGCACACTCTGTGCCACACACACACCCACACACAGAGCTGTTGAGGAACAGCCAGTAACTGCATGCTTATAAAAAGATAAACAGAACTCAACATCAAAGAATGAGACGCCAGCAGTCCATCAGCTTTCAGGTGGCCAGTAGCAATCTGATGATAGCACAGTGTAGTGTTTATTTGCCACATGTAATAGTAGCAATCTGATGATAGCACAGTGTAGTGTTTATTGGCCACATGTTATAGTATCACTCTGATGATAGCACAGTGTCGTGTTTATTGGCCACATGGTATAGTAGCAATCTGATGATAGCACAGTGTAGTTTTAACTGGCCACATGTTATAGTAGCAATCTGATGATAGCACAGTGTTGTGTTTATTGGCCACATGTTATAGTAACAATCTGATGATAGCACAGTGTTGTGTTTATTGGCCACATGTTATAGTAGCAATCTGATGATAGCACAGTGTTGTGTTTATTGGCCACATGTTATAGTAGCAATCTGATGATAGCACAGTGTTGTGTTTATTGGCCACATGTTATAGTAACAATCTGATGATAGCACAGTGTTGTGTTTATTGGACACATGTTATAGTAACAATCTGATGATAGCACAGTGTAGTTTTAACTGGCCACATGTAATAGTAGCAATCTGATGATAGCACAGTGGCATGTTTACTGCACATTTGGGCAGCTCTACCTGTGAGGCAGCCTCAGTAGTCCAACCCAAGTATTATAAAGCTGTTATAAATGGTCAACCTCCCCAAAATCTCTTCCCCTGTTTCCCGCCCTCCTGTTGATGGATATTAAGTTTTTATGTTTTTGAATAACAGCAATACGATAGGAGTCAGGATTAGCCTTTAAAGAGCTTTCACAAAGTTCACTGGAAATGAAAGCTCTACAATATGGGACAAGCTTAATCACTGCCATTGTGAGGGGTAAGCCTCAGCGTTTAGTTAATCCTCCTCCAACACGCCTTATCTTTTGGTGAAAGAGAGAGAGGAGGGGAAGGACTGACTCCACACTTGCATGTGTCAAAGTGGCTTCTCGTCTCCACTCTGAAGGTCTTACTTAAATGCAAATGAGCACTTCTGTTAGCCCGAGTGGCTGGGCTGATTTACAGCGCACGCAACTTGTGTTTGTTATGCTAGAATGCCTGTTTTCATACAATTACCATGTTAAATCCACACGCCTTCTTTCAGTCAAAATATGTCATTCCCATCTTTGTGAATTTGAAATGATGACATTATGATTTAGGTTCAAATACCCCATGTGACGTAGGTGGGTTAGCAGAGGTGTCTAAGCTAGCATGACTATCATTTATCTGGAGATGTAATGAGACTGTTTGGACTAAAGGTATGACTAAATATCAGATAGCATCTTATCTGACTCTGCTCTGTCTGGGTATGTCTTGCAGGAGGGACGCAGTGCTCTGTCAATAGCTCTTCAGGCGTCCTTTACCGAGATGGCTGACCTTCTCAACGCCCACATGGCCTCCTGAGGCATTGCGGAAACTCATGCCTGATCACTCATCTGCAAGCCTGACTCACACACACACACACACACACACACACACACACACACACACACACACACACTAGCACACAAGCATACACACTCTCTCACTGGCTCTCTCACTTACTGACTCAGACAGCATACTATCAATCAGCTAAGAATCTCACCAGCAGACATTACTTTTAAAAAGCAGTGGAGTGGACCCAAGGGTTTGGAATGCTACTTTACAGAAATACCCAAGCAATACCCAATATCATGGAATGAAGGTAGGACATGCTGAAACACACTCTAAACTCACACCCTGCAATCTTCAAGAACATAAGCAGTGACTGGTGAGCGGACTATTACTTTCATCAGTGGCCACATGATAGAATGTCAGATATTGATAGAAATACTCCACACAGTACTTCAATAACCTCACCTTAGACAGACAGACAGACAGACAGACAGACAGACAGACAGACAGACAGTCAGACATACAGACAGACAGACAGACAGACAGACAGACAGACAGACACACACACACACACACACACACACAAACTCACTCACTCACACACACACACACACTCACTCCCACACACACAAACACAAACACATCCACACACTAGAGAGCATGAGAGAGAAACATGAGTCCATCATGACAGCCAAGTTGGCTCTACTACCAGGTTACTCTCGGCCCTTTGTCTTGATCTTGTTTGGCTGGAGAGTTTCTTTGTCATGAGAGAGCTGTATAAATGTTAATGTAAGCTACAATGTAAATCATCTCCAGTCTCAATATCCACCATTTATCTTTCTCAGCATTTTTTCCCTCTCCACTGTATTATTGCCTTTTGCTGATGCAAGCCACAAGCACTTCAATAGACACCCAAATTACCACCATACTACCATGTGATTTCCCCAGAACTGTTAATCCAGTGCTGAGGGCTCTATCTTTCAATAAATATTTTTAATAATCAGCAGCATACTGTACATGGAGTTTATTTCCACATTCCAGGATTGTCTGTAAACTAATGTACCGAATGCATACATCTATCTTCATAAAGACACTGTTAAATCTGTGTAAACATCCCGGGGCTGTGGCCCTGGAACAGGATATGAAGATATGAAAGATGAAAGAGGCCATCACATCCAAATCCCATGGAGGAATGCTGTCGCTTTAGATCAATACACACAATGCTGCTAGGCTGGTGAGATGGAGGAGTAATGCTGCAGCTCACCCCTTAGGGACGGGTACGTACATCTACCCTGACCTACGAGCCACTGAGTCAGTGCTTATGCATGGAGCTGGGATCTGGACATGGCTCACTGATCCTAACTGCATTTCAGCCTGAAGTACACGTTGGAAATCGACCATAGCTGGTGTGGAACAGCGTTTGGTTTAATGGACTTGTCTCACCCAAAAGATGAGCAACCTTGAAATTATTTTTTTGTCTTTTGTCTGCTACAGCTCCCCTCCCTGTGCAAGATTTTGCAGTTGCTAATTAAGAGGAAGCTTTTATGGTATGGTTTAAAGTTAACAGCATTCTCTGACATCAGGTACTTAAAATAATACCATAGCATGCTTCTACAGTTCAGAAACGCAAATATCAACACAAACCCACAGTCATATTTCTTATGTGGCACCTTGTGTTTTCAAAACCACCTTAGCAAATGTGATGGTCCAGGCTGATGCCAGGTTCAGCAGAGAGGGTGGCCATCTTAAGATCCTCTAGGAGGAGCTGCTTCATCACTCATGTGATGTATGGCATGCTGGCTCTAACAGCCCTGACAGTGCTTATCATGGACGTGTTCCATCGGCTGCTGAAATTGTCTGATCCATAAAACAGATTCTTATCAAAGGCATGGTGAAAAATTGTACATCTCTTAATAGAAACAGTACAGACTTGCGTTTATCTTTTTCTGGAATGTTTCTTAATCGCTCTGGCTCTTGCGATCAAAAATTGAAAGCTTATCTAAATATGATTTATGATAATTGGTCTGCAGTGGAGGGTGTTCAGATGATACTCTGCACTTGTGTCTATGAAACGGTATAGCAAGCTTCATAACCTTCCATGTGCCTCACTGTCCGCTTCCTCCTTTCTCTCTCAGCAAAATGCACACACACGCACACACACTTGCACGAATGCACACGTTTTGTCTATTTAACACTGCTGGTTTCCTGAAGGCTATACTCCCAGGGGCGGTGTTTAGTTCCTGAGTTGCGTTTTAAAAGCAGTTTTTTAATCTTTATTGTAGTGTTCATATATTGTAGTGAGTTGTAGTGTTATCACATAAATGTCATAAGGGGAAAAATGGCCATCTACTTAGACATACTGCGCAACAAGACATCTCACTTTTAGAGAGTATTGTTGTTGTTAGACCAGTGCAATCTTTCAGTGTTGCTCCCTTGTGGTTTGGGTTCAGCTGAGGCACTGTCTTTAGATGAGAGGTATTGAGCGTGCGCACACACACACACACCCCCACACACACAGTCTTTGGATGAGAGGTATTGAGCTGTCATTGATATCTGAGTGGGAGAGATTGCGTTAGCAAAGGAGGCATACAAAGCAGATGGGGGGGGGTTAGTGCAGAATTGATTGCTTCCTAAAAATCATCTTGGCATTCTGCAGTCTGCTGGCTATCCAGCGCAGGAGGCAGTCGGGTCGCCCAGCCCTCCCATAACCTGACTGGTGCAGAGAACACGGCAATGAATCACAGCTGCAATCTGGGTCGCCATCACCCAACCGGAATCAGCATCAGCATAACACCAAACATGCATTGAACTAGTCATTACGGCCTGCATTAGAAAATTATACAATGAAAAAAAAAAAATGGCAATGTTTCTACTAAAAATCAACCCACAGCACACAATCTGACAGTTACAGATCTATTTCTTAGCATTCAAAAGCCAGTGAATAAATTGAGTGAGAGGAACACATGGAGTTTTTAATCCATTTTATATATCAATATATAGAGCTGTTCTGAAACATTTCATAGAAATATGAGACCATTTTGTAATACAGTAACTTCCTTAAGCACAGATGATAGATCTTCATTTAATAATAAAAAAAACATACAAAAATGAATCAAGGTGCAGAACAAACTGAATTACCAAATAAAAAAATAATAATAAAATGTAAGTGCTGTAACACATGTCGAAACTGAGTGAAATTGTGGGCAGAAAAACAACGACAGCATGATTAACACAGAACACTTTTGGCAGATAACACTTGTTTTTGTACAAATAAATTAATGTATGAGCTGACTTTTATCTAAAATCTTATGTACAGAATTTTACATCTATGTATCAAAAATCCCTTATGAAAACATATCTACACATCTGGATTCAAAAACACCACAAATTCACAACACTGATATGAAATTTGACACATGTGCATACACACACACACACCAGACCCATCAACTCTCTCACAATAACCAGGAAGTCATTCATCTCCTTTTTCCAACATCATAGGATAAACCCAGATAGAACCCAAGAGCAGCACAAACAGTCTGACCCGTGCCTGTAGAGAAAAGGCTGTCACACCCACACACACACACCCACACCCACACACACACACACACACACACACACACTCAACCACCCCCTTCCACATAAGCACATTCTCCATCTTCTTCCTAACAGACCCTTCCTGCTTCATGTCCCTGAGACAATACACAGAACACAACACATATAGACAGGCGGATTGTTTGGCAACACACAAGATCTTTATCACCTCGCTGTTAGCCTAGCTGGGCTTCTGGGAGGCAAACAAACAGGCACGCTCAAGCTCTCACTCCCCTAGCGGAACACCTAGTAGCCCTCCGAGGGCACAGAGGGAGCGAAGGAACAGAGTCCGCTAGTGTGGCATGCGGCTGAGGGCAGCAGATGGTGAGATCACAGGCGGAGGGTAAACACCGACGAGAGCGCAGCCTCCCGGGCCACACAACGGAAAGAGACGAGACGAGGCGAGCTAAAACCATTTCATGTACAAATGTGCCCTACCAGCAGAAATTCCAGCCTAATTTAGGGACCTACATTTGTGCAGATGCATTGCAAATGTGTGAGTTTTGTTTTCTTTGTTTGTTCTGTCCCTATCTGGATATTTTGGTGTAGTTTTCTCAAAACCGTCACACCATTTGTACACAAAAAACAGCAGCCATTTTAGTCTGAGACGCTCTAGGGCTGCAGATTTCAGTCTGAACCTACTGAGGCTGCAGATTTTGTTCTACTTCACAGACACATAGCTGATTTTTAGAGGCCCCTATACATATATTCAACATCTTTATGTACCCTTCACACACGCTATTGTGTTTTTAGTCTTGTTGGTTTTCCAGTGTAGCCTAAAGGAAACCCAAGCGGAATGGATTCTCTAATGTTGTGCAAACGCTCACAGGAATGTATATCCCCCCCGACTGCGCTGGAAACATGCTAAGAGCCTCAGAAGCCATCGCTCAATCACTCCCTCCGGGTCTAGCAACTCCCCACCAAAACAGATAGGGGTTGACAGACACATCCTGTGGGCCCACTGCGCTCTGTGACATACAATTTTAGAGTGAAGGTGTTGACTGAGCGCTGACTAATCTAATTCAGTTCAGTCCCTTTTCAAAAAATTATAAATAAATAAAAGCAAAAGCATCGCGGGAGCGACTCAGGGAGCAGGAATAAAGAGAAGAAAGAAAAGAAAAAGACTCAAGGGGTCTCCCTTCCCTGCATCCATATTTGGAGCTCAGAGGGAGGAGGTGCAGACAGATCTTACCCCGATATCACATCACATTACAAACCAGTTACTTTCCCGTGCTGCACGCGCTCAGTGTGTGAATGGTCACAGTTTACCTGAAGGAGCCTGACACAGAAGCATCACAACACATCATTCTTAGGAACACTCACAGCAAATAGACGGTCTGACGACAGCACGCTGGGACTGGTACTGAAAATGTCATCTCGTGCCTATTAACAGCATCAGTCTCCAGTGCCGGAGGGTTCATGTGAAGGCCATCTCTGCCAGTCTTACCTAGCCCCCCCTGCCAAGACGATTTCAGTGAGGCGTCATCAGTGAGCTGTCAGAAGGGGGCGTTGGGGTGGAGAGGGGGGGGCTCTGATCGTGGGCCCACTGTTCAGGAATGTCTCACACTGATGGTCTGACCAGCACAACGCTCACTTGTTAAATCTTTGGCCTGGCAGCCATTTTGTCCCACCAATCCCGCCCGGGGGGATGGCACGCAAATCTCATTTCGGGCCCGCGATGGTGGGCTGCTCGGTGTACCAGTGCGTCGCTGGGTCAGGCAGCCCGCTGCCCATGGGCAGGGCGATGAAGGGCGGACATGTGCCCCCGCTCCCGCTGCTGCTGCTACCCACACTGGCCATGCCCACGACTGGGCCAGGATAGGGGTGGGGGTGGTGGTGGTGGGGCCCCACGAGGCCCTCCGTCCGGCCGATGTGGATCTCATCCTCCTCTGTCTCGCCGGTGGTCTTGCGGTAGACGGGGTTGTCGAAGTTCATGCTCTTGGTGCTGTTGCTCCGCCAGTTGCGCCACACCAGGTAGACGCCAGCGCACACGAGGCCGAAGACCACTGTGGCAACGATAGGAACTGCATGCGTTTAACACACAGCCGCCCAGGGGATGGGGGTCGAGGGGAAGGAGGGTGAAGCGTTAAAATGGTTGCACAGAGGTGGAATGACAAAGTACTCAGCCAGCCAGCCAGGGGGGGCACAAGGAGCGATCTACACAAGACTCCATGTCATGTAATTTACAAAATTGAAAGAACATAGATGACTGATGCAGATGGGATGTTCTTTCTTATATAGTTATACAGTGTTGTGACAGTCCAGTGTAATCCCTTATGCTTCTTTGTTAATCATTTATGGTTGAAACTCCAAGTATTTAACAATGTTTGTAAAGTAGGGCTGCTTAAAGTCTGGATGCATACATTGCCTTAAGTGTTTTAATTAAATATAAACAAACTGTCTGTGTTAATACTCGGTGTTTTTATTCAATATAGATACTGTATGTGTTAATACTTAGCGTCTAATTGTGGTAATATATTGCTGATTCTTGTATTTTCCTCTCCTGAAGTCATTACAAATGTGCAAGCGAAGTTAAAACTGCATGTCTAATTTACATTGACTGTCCACCTCATCCATGAAATTGACCAGATGGTCCAGACTAAACTGCAGAATGGGGTGACTTACAGCATCACCACTGAGATGGTTTCTTAGACTGAAAATACCTCCAACACACATATAACCTGTATGATATGTGTTCACAGTGTGAGCAAATACACTGGCCACACACACAGCTGTACATCCCCCTACGTACTCATACACACATACTTGAACACACACACACACACACACACACACACACACACAACTCATCGCAGTCTCCCAACATCACACACACACCCTTCTGGACTCGAATGAATGGGCTACACAAAAGCTGGGCTATAAATAGCACAGAAGACGGCAACAGTTGCACCTCGGAGGCAGAGACAGGAGAGACACACTTACCTTTGGGAATAACACACACACACACACACACACACACACACACACACACACACACACACACACACACACACACACACACACACACACACACACACACACACACTCACACACACACTTACTTATGGGAATAACAATGCCCAACACTGCCACTGTCAGATTGTTGCCAAGGAGAAACAGCTCATTGCCAGCTAACAGAAAAACAAAAGCACAGTGTAGAGAGAAAGGTGAAGTGAGAGAGAGAGAGGGAGGGAGAGAGAGACCATTAACCAAGCTATATTTTTTATTAAAATGTAAAATATTTTTATGGTATTCAGCAAGTTGAAAAAAAAAAAAAAATCAAGTATAATATCAGTCATAATACTGTTTATCAGATTATAATAAAACAAAAAAATAAGAATTACTGCAATATTAATAATAGCAATATAACAATTCTAGGGCATGTAACAAATATATGAGCATGACAGATGAGTTTTAAAGAGGTGGGCCTTTAAGCACTTGGCTAGAACCTAACTTGTACATTATGTCTATTATTGTGTATTCATTGTATTTCTAACTGTGTTTATTCCATAACGGATGTGGCAGCTAAACTGCATTGATATGATTTCCCACCCAAGAGGCTGAGAGGTTGAGGAGGAGGAGAGGCTGAGGAGGAGAGGGGGAGAGACTGAGGAGGAGGAGAGGCTGAGGAGGAGAGACTGAGGAGGAGAGGGGGAGAGACTGAGGAGGAGGAGAGGCTGAGGAGGAGGAGAGGCTGAGGGGGAGAGACTGAGGAGGAGAGGGGGAGAGACTGAGGAGGAGGAGAGGCTGAGGGGGAGAGACTGAGGAGGAGGAGAGGGGGAGAGACTGAGGAGGAGGAGAGGCTGAGGAGGAGGAGAGGCTGAGGGGGAGAGGCTGAGGGGAGAGGCTGAGGAGGAGAGGAGGAGAGGCTGAGGAGGAGAGGCTGAGGAGGAGGAGAGGCTGAGGGGGAGAGGCTGAGGAGGATGAGAGGCTGAGGGGGAGAGGCTGAGGAGGAGGAGAGGCTGAGGGGGAGAGGCTGAGGAGGAGGAGAGGCTGAGGAGGAGGAGAGGCTGAGGGGAGGAGAGGCTGAGGAGGAGGAGAGGCTGAGGAGGAGGGGCTGAGGGGGAGAGACTGAGGAGGAGGAGAGGCTGAGGGGGAGAGACTGAGGAGGAGGAGAGGCTAAGGGGGAGAGGCTGAGGGGAGAGGAGGAGGAGAGGCTGAGGAGGAGAGGCTGAGGAGGAGGAGAGGGGGAGAGACTGAGGAGGAGGAGAGGCTGAGGAGGAGGAGAGGCTGAGGGGGAGAGGCTGAGGGGAGAGGCTGAGGAGGAGAGGAGGAGAGGCTGAGGAGGAGAGGCTGAGGGGGAGAGGCTGAGGGGGAGAGGCTGAGGAGGAGAGGCTGAGGGGGAGAGGAAGAGAGGCTGAGGAGGAGAGGCTGAGGGGGAGAGGCTGAGGAGGAGAGGCTGAGGAGGAGAGGCTGAGGGGGAGAGGCTGAGGAGGAGGAGAGGCTGAGGAGGAGAGGCTGAGGGGGAGAGACTGAGGAGGAGGAGAGGCTGAGGGGGAGAGACTGAGGAGGAGGAGAGGTGGAGAGGCTGAGGAGGAGGAGAGGCTGAGGAGGAGGAGAGGCTGAGGGGGAGGAGAGGCTGAGGAGGAGAGGCTGAGGGGGAGAGACTGAGGAGGAGGAGAGGCTGAGGGGGAGAGACTGAGGAGGAGGAGAGGTGGAGAGGCTGAGGAGGAGGAGAGGCTAAGGAGGAGGAGAGGCTGAGGGGGAGGAGAGGCTGAGGAGGAGGAGAGGCTGAGGGGGAGGAGAGGCTGAGGGGAGGAGAGGCTGAGGGGGAGGAGAGGCTGAGGGGGAGGAGAGGCTGAGGGGGAGAGGCTGAGGGGGAGGAGAGGCTGAGGGGGAGAGGCTGAGGAGGAGGAGAGGCTGAGGGGAGGAGAGGCTGAGGAGGAGGAGAGGCTGAGGAGGAGGAGAGGCTGAGGGGGAGGAGAGGCTGAGGAGGAGAGGCTGAGGGGGAGGAGAGGCTGAGGAGGAGGAGAGGCTGAGGGGGAGAGACTGAGGAGGAGGAGAGGTGGAGAGGCTGAGGAGGAGGAGAGGCTGAGGAGGAGGAGAGGCTGAGGGGGAGGAGAGGCTGAGGAGGAGGAGAGGCTGAGGAGGAGGAGAGGCTGAGGGGAGGAGAGGCTGAGGGGGAGGAGAGGCTGAGGGGGAGAGGCTGAGGGGGAGGAGAGGCTGAGGGGAGAGGCTGAGGAGGAGGAGAGGCTGAGGGGAGGAGAGGCTGAGGAGGAGGAGAGGCTGAGGGGAGGAGAGGCTGAGGAGGAGGAGAGGCTGAGGGGAGGAGAGGCTGAGGAGGAGGAGAGGCTGAGGGGGAGGAGAGGCTGAGGAGGAGGAGAGGCTGAGGAGGAGGAGAGGCTGAGGGGGAGGAGAGGCTGAGGAGGAGGAGAGGCTGAGGAGGAGGAAAGGCTGAGGAGGAGGAAAGGCTGAGGGGGAGAGGCTGCACCCAGAGGTGCAGTAGATGTACATGAGGACGCGCCGCACCGCAGTTTGATGGGAGGTGTGTCGGCCAAATGTGTCTGACCGGCACAACACACTCTAGTGTCCAGTGTAAAAGTTCCCATAAGGCCCCTCTACCTAGTATTCCCTGTCAGCTATTAGGCCTAATTATGCTAATCATTAGTCAGCATAGCAGAACCCATCATCGAAGCCATTTTGGGCTGCAATTCCTATATGTCTTTACTTTCACACTCTGCAAACCTGATTTTGAAAGTTATTAAATGAACTTCCACTTCCACAACCCGACCATCTTTTAGGCACTTTGAGCTGCATTGCTTTGCATGCAAGGTGCTATACAAATAAAGTTTATTCTTATTACTATTATTATCTGGGGCAGCGTCACTGTTATTAGGCAAACTTCAGCTTTTACTGTCTATGACAACAAATCCTTGTTGAATATGACCATCTGCACAGCCCCTCAGATTGAGGGCCACAGCAGAGAGAGGGCCACACAGAGAGAGGGTCACAGCAGAGAGAGGCCCTAAGAGAAAGGCCCTAAGAGAGAGGGCCACACAGAGAGAGGCCCCTAAGAGAGAGGGCCACAGCAGAGAGACGCCCTCAGAGGCTCTTACCATGAGGGGACAGGTTGCTGATCTCTTTGGGGGCGGTGGTGGCGGCTCTGGCAGATGTGTTGCTGCCGGTGGGCAGCTGGGTCCAGTTGGACGGCTCCTGGGAGTCGGCCATGATGGTGAAGGAGGGTGCAGGTGTGAGGCCCGTCGCCACGGCGATCCCTGAGTCCGCAGCCAACGGGCTTGCAGGGGTGGAGGAATTTGGCAGGACCTCGGATGCAGTTTCCGTGGCAACGGTCACGGAGGTGTTCAGCGCTGCTGTGGAGTTGGAGTCTTGGACAGATGGCGTTGCTGTGTCACTTTATTGTTTGCCAACAGATGTGGGCTGATGTACTTTAGATTCACTAAACAGGCTTCAAGTGTTCAATGATACATATGGTAATGTATCTACATATTGGTGGTGGGAGCAGGACTTTGTGTTTAAGACAGAAACATTTTACATAATCCAGTATGTTTAACCAATAGTTTAACAATTGAAATGGGATCTATTTCATGCTTTTTATTACATTCTTCCCTATGGATAGTGGATTGTATATTGACAAACAAATGCATACCGCAGACTTCCAACACACACGTGATTCTAGATTGAGAAGAGAGACTTAAAGCTGCTCAGTGAAACCTGATGGTTGCTGCAGACTAAAAAACCCCTGTTAGGTATTTGTGCATGTATGTGTGATTGTGCGGTGTGTGTGCATGTATGTGTGTTTGTGCGGTGTGTGTGCATGTATGTGTGTTTGTGCGGTGTGTGTGTGCATATCTGTGTGTGTGTGTGCACGTGTATTTGTGTGTGTGCGCATGTGTGTGTGTGTGTGAGTGTGTGTGTGTAGGGTGGTCTGGCTGTGTTACCGGGTACGCATCGCCGCATGTCGCCTCCGAGCTCCTCTCCGCGGGGGCAGGCGCAGGTGTACTTGGGTGAGTGCTCTGTGATCTGAGGGGCTTTCAGGCATAGGAAGTCACAGCCGCCGTTCTTCTCCCCACCCATGTTACAGCTGTCAACGCCTGGAGCAGAACAGAACAATATCAGCATGACAGACAGGAGTCTGGCTTCACAGAAAGGTTGTAAATGTCAAACATTGAAAGT